>NC_086242.1:28056500-28385500 GCF_036321145.2 Pelmatolapia mariae | reverse complement strand
TACAACGTCTGGATATTCATGTATTGACAGCGCTGTAATTTTTCACTGTTTCACTTTAGAAACATAAATCTTTGCACAGATGATGTTTATATGTTGTTACGGTTCTTATCATTTTGTAGAAAAAAAGAGACTACTAAAAATAAAAACATGAGAGGTTTTTGGACGAAGTTTGTGTTCTCCATTCTTTAAGCACCGGTTCGAGCACCGTTTAAGCACCAGCACCGTTTCAAAAGTACCGATTTGGCACCGGTATCGGATAAAACCTAAACGATACCCATCCCTAGTCACCACCCATCTTGAGGAGTTTGCCCCCTCACATATACTAATGTGCCACAAACAGGACTTTAATATCACCAACCATTCCCATTTTATTACAGTGTATCCATATAAATGGCCCACCCTGTAGAGTAGAATAGAGGTTGGAGGCTGATGAACAACCCCAACACACACTGGAGACACTATCACCTGGAACAGCTACACATACATAAGAACAAACCCTCAGAAGATCTGTAAGACAAGTAAAGCCACCTATGAGACTGATTGAACAGAGGTAAATGTGTTGATATGTTGTTTGGAAGATTATAATGTCATAGTATTTACACAAGTTGCACTATAATTGTGTACTGGTGTTGAACTGATTATGATTGTTGAAAACTAGTTGTGTTGTTAACTTTAAATTGACAAAGCTTGGTTTAACAAGTAAAAAGAGAGACAGTTTATGAAAGTAGAATAATTATATTTTTAAAAAGGGATGATGTAATGATAACAACAAATGCATATTTGCTTAGTATCAGTGTTTGATGTTGATGTTGTTAATATGCCCAGACTGTAGGGATAGCTAGAGGTCTAGAGAGGAGTTACCTCATGGCAGACTGGCGAAGTTGCTGTTCACATGTGATTAACACCTGTTTGATAAAATACCTTCTCTTGAAGTAACGGTGTTGTCATGGCCCTGAGTCTGACGACTCAGTGTTTTGTGTTTCTTTATGTTATTCTATGTTCTTGTTTATTCTGTTATGTCTTTTGTTAAGGTTTGCTATTCGTTAGGGTTTTGTTTTATGCCTACCTGCTCCCAGTTCTCTGTGTTCCCTCTGTCTGTCCATGGTGTCACTGTGTCTGCTTGTGAGTCTGTCTGTTAAGTTCAGTGTCTTGTCTGGTTCTCTGTGTCTGTAAGTTTCCTGTTTTATTCTGAAGGTCTTTGTCTCATGTGAGTGTGTTCAGTTTAAGTTTCCCCTGTCTCGTCAGCTCTGATTTCTCCCAGGTGTGTTCCCCTCCTGTCTCCCATCCCTTGATTACTGGTGTGTATTCTGTGTATTCTCCTGCCTGTTGCTGGTTCGTCTGTGTTCTTTCCCTCCGTCAACCTGCATAATTTTCTGTCTCTCCCTGCATCTCCGTTTCAAGGTTTGTTTTTGCTTAGTTTTGGCTCAGTTTAGGTTTTCTCAGTTTTGTTTTCACCACCCTCACCTTTGTTGTATGTTCACTCTCCATTAATAAAGCACCCTCACATCAGTAGTGCCTGCATCTTCTGTCCCTTAATAATTCCACACGGTTTGCCCTGCTAACTGTGACAGGTGTCATTATTGAGAACCCACAGCTAGAAATAAGGCACATAACTCAAAGAAAGAACCGGTGTCTATGCAAAAGAAAAAAATTACTAAAGACTGAGGATCAGTATCTGAAAGTCATGTCCTTAAGAGATGTTTCCTGTTTATCGTGCAAAATATTGGACCAAGCTCGACACTCACATAGCAGAGATTTCACAATTAGATTCTGGCTCTTTAGATAATGCCTCTTACCCCAGTGACACACAAGGGGGAGCTTGTTTATTCACCATTGAGAAGACACCCAACACTGTGCTTCCAAGAGGGTCAATAACCCTGCATATATCTTCACTTATGGTGTAACATCTCTTTTCCACTATAACAACAGCTGTATGTTAAAACAACACAGCACGATATGCAGGAACAAAGTTAAGTTTCATAACAATAACAGATACAGCAAAGACAATTTCCTTAAACTTAACATGAAGCACAGTTTGCCAGAGGCATGATGGGAGATAACATACAGATTACAACAGATTACATTCAGCCAAATCTTGGAGGTTTTGGGGAAGGCAACGCTGGCAAGGCCTTTTTTCCTCTATGGGCTATAAACCCACACCTGCCGGGTGCAAGACCTTCCCCCCTTCTTTGAGTATTATGTTTCTCATTGACCAGACACTCAGCTGTGGTAACAGCACTCTGGGCGGCGACTGTATATCCTTAAGGTCTCTTGGTGAAGTAGTCCATGGCAGGAAAAGGACATAGCAGTCCCCTAGGTTAATGGTAGGGAAACGGCCAAGGATGACTACCCCAACACCTTCCACGGGAGCCCCCGCCTGATACTGTTGCAAGTGGGGACCATTCTGATGGCCCCTTCTGGACAGTGCAAGCATCATACTGATGGAGCTCTATATCTTGGTGATACCCTGGCCAGTAGAACCAGGACCGAAGTCTTTGCAAAGTTATGGTGACTCCGAAGTGACCCGCTGCCACCAAACCACGAACCAGGTGGAGCACATTGGTACGTAGCTGATGAGGCACCAAGAGCTGAAAAACATCACGGTGGCCCCCGTTTGGTTACTCAGTGATTCTTGAGATAAGGGACAAAACATGTCCGCCAGATAAAACCCAATTTACGGGTTAAAAATATGAATACAAATGTTAACCCAACTGACTAAAAGACAAACCAAGGCAATGTTTATACAACAAAAGTATGTTTTTGCATTTTTTATACATATATATTTATTTTAAATGGTACAATAGATTACCAGTACCTTAAAAATCCATTGTCCAGAAGCAGGTGTGATAATATTAAAATACAGAAAAAAAATTAAAAGTAATGTAAAATTAAACATCATGGCTCTTGTCACTAAGTATTTAAGTCAATACCTTATATAATATCAAAATATGATATTGAAAATTTATTTTTGCATATTTTTTAAGTGATTAAAATCATGTCCAGAGTTTTTGTCAACACCATCAGATTTTTTTAAAAGTACAAAAAAATCAGGAATTATTGGGTATTTGTGGGTAGCTTACACTCTGAGGACCCCTTTACCACTTCCTGTTTGATACACATGCCATGAGGTCACTGTTGTGATAATTTTTTAAATTTTTATTTCATTTATGGCATAGCTTTCTGTTAAAACTCTGTGTCACAACCATAGTGCGTCAACACCAAAGTCGATGTAATGCAAGATTTAATTGGGGTTTTTTTGTAAAAAGAGCTTAATTTAGGTAGATTGTAGAGGCCATAAGCAAATGATGAAAAACAAGATGGCTTCTGTCAGAAAAACGTGTTATGAGAGAAAGTAGGGTATTTTGGCAACGCCATCAGATGTCAACACCATCAGGATTTTTGTCTGACGGTGTTGACTCTTTTTCTAATGGTGTTGACAAATGCCACAAGAGTGTGTTCAAAAGTTAGGGTTCATCCTCCAGCTTCACTGTGTTTATGTTATGCTAACATAGGTGTGTTGCTAGCGATCACATAGCACATCATTATATACCAGCTAGTCCAACTTCAGTAACCCTACAAAAGTCACTGCTGTTTAGTTTTCTGTCTTCATTTATGTTTGAATGTAGGTGGAAACCAGCGAGCTAACTTTTAACTCAGCCACACTGATCATTTTATTAAAGATGAAAGAATTTAGACAGTTTGTAACTCTCAGTGATGCTGCAGAGTTCCTTTGACTTTGGGATCTGCAGCGGAGTTTGGACCTGGAAACGGCTAATGACATCAGACTTAAAGACTGGATAGCAGTTCTGTTGCTTAATACATAATTGTGTTGTGAATATTCATCCTTAATCTGTATAAATGCATATGGTTCCGAAAAACTATAGTAATTACAAAATGGTACATTTCAGGCTAGAATAGCAAAGGGGAACCTGTCAGTAGAGGAATGAAAGAGAAGGTACAGGGAGTATCAAAAAAGGAGAAAAAAAATAACAGCAAGCCTGAGTTGAAGAAAGAGTTTCTCATGAAGGGAAAGACTGAGAAATAGAGTGAAAGAGGGAAAAATAAAGAACATCGGTGATCTGAAAGAAAGAGAAAAAAGGCAGAAGAGAAGGTTTTGGAAACAAGCACAGAGAAACATAAGGAGAGAAAGTACAGCAGGGTCTAAACACAAAACCACAGAGTACTTTAGGAATCAAGGAGTAGTAGGTAGCTACTTGCTGGTGAACTATTAAGATGTAGAACTTGACATGTGCAAAAACAGAATTATTATGATGTGTCTTGTGATATTACATAAGTTGTTATGGTTTAATGGTCATTTTGAAAGAAATAATATCTTGTTTTCTACTAGTGCGTCACCACCGTCAGATTTGTGTCACCACCGTCAGCACCTTGTCAACTCTATAATATGGAGTTTTTGTTTATTTTTCTCTTTTGAAGAACCATATATTTTCCTACCTCATGATCTTTCAATAAAAATACGTAATTTTCTCAATAAATGTGTAATTTGCATGCTGCTAAATATAATTGTTTCTTATAGAGATTAAATACAAGCTTCTGAAAATATGTATGACTGTAACTCTAATAATAAAAAGCTAAAACAATCTTACTTTTAAACATGGTATAATTCATTTGAAAACATATGTGCATAAACAGTAGAACAGAGAAGCTGCTAATAGTCAAAATAGCTGAAAGAACTTAATTTAAAATATATATTTTTGCATTTCTTTGTGTCTGACGGTGTTGACAAAACTTTGCACTTCTCCAGCAAAAACATAAATTATTAAAAAATGTTACACCTGGGAGATTGTACCAAAACATGGTGAGACAGCCAAAACTTTGTGTAACAATTATTTATAAATATGTTTTTGAAAAATCAAAAAATATATTTTAGAAAATTAAAACCTGTTTTGACCCTAATCTCAGAAATCACTGTACTACACTGTATAATTTATTGAGGTGCACATCAGAAAAGTTGCATCTATTTAAATGAACTGAACCGAATATTCAAAAATATATATCTGGAAAATGATTTTGTTTTTGTTCCACTAAACCATGAAGTAATCCTTACCTTTGCCGAAGAAATGCTGTCGCTGTCCTCCTTCTTCAAAATGTATTACCCTTCCTGGACCTGAAGCTCTTTCTTCTTCTCGCCTAATGAGTGCCATATAAACAAATTATAATCATCTCCAGCTGTAAAATTCATAATATGTCATTGCAATCCAGTAATGTTGCACACATGATTGTGAAAAATGGCCAGTCTCAATAAGTACCCTTACTCTCTGTAGATGTAAGATATTTTCATTTGTTTTATTAATATTGTTTTAATGTATTCATTCAGAAAGCAGAAATGCCTTTATGCAAAGCATTTTCATTCTTTTTTGTGTGACCCACAGGAGGCACTATTGAATATGTGCTGCATGCATGCATTCAGCTTAGGTTTAATATTGATATAGAAAATATATGTGTAAATTAAATAAGTTAAATACCATAGAAAAACCAATTGTACTCCACTACAGTGAGTGGTCTAACATGTAAAAGACGGGGCAACCACTACAGGGAATATATTTAACAAATAAATAAATACAAATTAAAAATAATAATAATAATGTCACTGGGTAGCATTTATTCCTACATCACCTTTTTCAAGTTATTGCATTCACTAAATGTTCAGCAAACTAGACTAGTAATTAGTTACTTATAATATTGTAACTCAGTTACTAACTCGATTACCTTTTTGAAGAAGTAACTTTAACTAATTACTTTACTTTTTTTCAAAGTAACTTGCCCAACACTCCTGGTTATAAATAATATAGAAGCAAACAGTTGAGACGTGCTCAACAGTTCAGGAGTTGTTTGCAAATGGCCCACAATTCTTTTTTGGATCTGACAAGCCCAGGTTGAATATGGTTCAGTTACTAAGGAAGCTCCAAGCATTCAAATGTGTGTTATTTTCGATTAAAAGATTTCCCTTTTCATCAAGACTATGCGCCTTCATTTCTTAAGAATTTTTTTTACATGTCACATTCAAGGAATGCAATGATGTGTGCTTTGATGAGGTTTTTGATTGATTCTCTCTGTTTCCCTGTGCACTGTAACCCCTCAGTTTGTCAAAGCCAGCTATTGGCCTGCAGTACAACAGATAGCAGCTGTTTGTTCATCCTTACGGGAAGAGGAGAAAGTCCAGCCTCTGTGTTGTGTGTGTGTCACAACTCTTACAGTAAAAAACAGGATTATAGGTCCTGCAAAGGAAGATTTGTCCTCACAGTAAAAGCTGTGTGCCTGAGATTTTCATGTTAGAGATATTGACAACTCCAAGATCAAAAGACTTTAGAGCAATCTGAAAAGTGAGCATCTGTCTCACTTTTACAAACTATCATTATTTAGAATTCTGGCCACCTACAGGTGTTTATTTTTTCTAAAAAATAATATACAAGTATTATATTTACAAAAATAATGCAGAAACACCCCTTTCAAAATGTTAAGACCTCACTTTCATTGTCCTGGTGTCATTGAAGGACTACACCTAGGTCTAGTAGCAGTTTTATGTTGAAATGCTTTTCTTATGGTCCTAGGTTGGTGACCCAGTGTTTTGAGTTTTGTATCATTATAGAATTTTGATTTTGTCATTGTCTATCTTTTCTAGTCTTTTGGTTTCTGTTCCTTTCTTTACCTTTAGTGGCTAGTGTCAGCGACGGAGGCCCTCAGGTAGCATGGACACAAGCAGAAAACGGCAATAGAGGTCCTCGGTCTGGAAAAACAAAAGAAAAACAGTCAGCAGGTTGACCTGGCAACATAGTAGCAGTTTTGAGGTCACGTGGCAGACCCTCGGGTGGGAGACCCTCAGGAGCCCGACAACAGCGACAGAGATCCTTGGGAGGCTTGGATAGAGGACAACTGCGCCAATGTAGATCCTCAGGTGGCTTAGCTGTAGTTCAGCATCAGTGAAAGAGATGGAACCTCTCTGAATGGCTCCATAACTCAATTTTGTCTGATTTGTGAAGCCAAGTCTGCCTAATTCGCAAAGCTCCTCTTTTCTGCAGGCTGGTTCAGATAAACCCAAATCAGTTTGAGTTAGAGGGTACTAACACTCTGACATGGTAGACTTAGGCTACGTTCACACTGCAGGCAAAAGCGCATCAAATCCGACTTTTTTGACCCTATGCGACCCATATCCGATCATGGTATGACAGAGTGAACAGCACAAATCGGATATTTTCAAATCCAATCTGGGTCACTTTCGTATGTGGTACTGAATCCGACACATATCTGATGGTTTTTTTTCCTCCAGTTCATTTTTATTTCAAACATATACATTCACCAACATTTCATAAAATCATTCCATGCAGTTGTTTGAAAAGGAGTAGGCAGAAGTATATACTTATTTAGCCCTACCCCCATCAGGTTTACATCCTCATCATCTAAATTTGAACAACAAAAACGTATACAATGCCTTCATTGTATCTGATCTGATGTTTTAGAAAGCGATTGCTGTTTGAACGGTCATGTCGCATTAAATTCGTTTTTTACGTCACTGACACAAGACAGACGCCAATTATCAGCGCTGGAGAAGCGCCCGATAAGACATCGTGAACGCTTCCTGGCCATCCAGTGAAACTTTTTTGAAGACAACGTTGGAGAAACGTGAACATTTTATTTGTACTGTATAATCTGCAGATTCTGACAGAAATCTGCAACTATCCTTTGAAGCACCGCTCCTCTCTAAAACAGCAATAAGGATAATTATTAAGCCATCTGTAAATAACAAAATAACTTTATAACTTAAAGCAAAATTAGGAAACATAAAGTCCGAAACAAGTCTTTATATTAAGGGCCATCAGTGAAACAATACTGTTTGGTCTGGGTCTAAACAGAGCGTGTTGTGTGTGACGTCTTCTTTTGCGCATGCGGGCTGCTTTGAGGGTTCACACTAGAGCGTGTTTGCTGTCACACTTTATTTGTAGTGTGAACAAGCAGACAAAAAAAATCGGATTTGATCCAAAAAAATCGGAATTGAGCATTAAGACCTGCAGTGTGAACGTAGCCTAAGAAACACAAAAATTTGTCTCTACATGAACTGACTCTGGAATGGATTTTGCAGCAATATCATTCCTTTTTTTGTCAGCATAGAAACAAAGTTCTTCACTTTTAGTATTAGCTGGCTCTGAAACAAAACACACATCAATTGCCTGGACCAGGTAAGAGCAGTATTAGATGCATATGACTTAATACTGATGTTGCAGTGGCAGGCTCCTCATCATTTGTCCAGAACTCCACTAAAAAAGGAGGCTGGACAGAAGCAAAAGTACAAAATAAAGTGAGTCAAAAACAGAAAAGCTAATCTAGACACCAGCTGGAAAACACACTTCATTGGCGAATCCAACCATGAGGAATAACATGACAAAGAACAAATGGAGACCATATATGCACACCAGGTAACTGGAGATGGGAAACAGCTGGGAACACAGCTGAAGGGAGTCCGACTAATAAAAAAAGAGCAAGAAAAAATTAACATAATACACACAGGTATAGAGACTATCAACATAAAACAGGAAGTGGCTAACACTGAGCCAGGACATCGTAACTTGACAGATCTAAATAACGGCCATGGAGACAGGACACAGAGAGCCCGGACAGACATGAAAGACAAAAAAGTCAACAAACACGGAGACAAGACAGACATCACGTGGCTGCACAGGAAACACGAGGAAGGCATGATGACAAAACATAAGCAAATTAAAACATTGATTACAAAACTAAGGAGACCTGAGAATACAATTATGGAATAAAGAAACAAATTACACAATTTAAAAAATAAAACTGGAAAACGCTTAATCATACCAAAAACTCAAAATCCTTGGTTCAAGTCCCAGGTACCATGACATAAATTGAGATTTATGAAAAACTTTAAAGGAAATTTCTGCAAATGTCCAACAACTGCTTTACTTAGTGATGAATGCCCCATAACAGCTGAGCATCACCACTTACTCGAGCATCATCCATATTCCAATTGGCCAACTCTGTGGGCCAGCAGGTCCATGCAACAGCAGACACTGTGCATGCTAAACATCAACAGTACAATCACACACATACACACACACACTTGCAGAACCATGACTTCCTGCAGTGAGTCACACCCAGCCCAGCCCTAAGATCATGTCTTTGATGTGAAGTGGTGCACCACTGAAATATGGAGCCAGGCTCATGTGAAGACACATCAACAAAAGCAGCTGCTGAACTGGCTATTACCAAAATCAACCAGAACAGGAAGGAGGGCTACATCTTCAGCCTGCACCACCTTTCCAATGCCCATATAAAGAGCCATGCTGCTGAGCTTGCAGTATTATTACTGTATTGTAGAGGGGCGGGATTACTTTCTAGCACAGTACCAGACCAGTTCAGTCTGTTGTTGTTCTGTTTGATTTCTGAAACACTTTTAGTTTACAGTACAATCCAGACATTTAAAGTGATGTGACTGAAGACTGTTTGACTGAAATCTGGAGACAGAGCATTTACTGACATTTACTGTTGAATTACACAAAAAAGAGTGATAGAGAGATTTTTAAAATAACGCTGTCCAATGTTACAAGGTTGGTTTCTTTTTTTATTAACGGGTGCATATTTTCCTCAGCCGGAAAAGGGTGGAGTGCCCACAACAGGTCAGGGACGAGTTCCTGCCCCGTGGAGGAGTTTAACCTTCCTGTCGTGTTCGAGTCAAGTCTGACCGATTTACAAATTAAAAAACTCATAAATATTGTGTTTTACATCCGATTGCCTTGAGGCCTTATGACATCCTCCACAATATGCACTTGAACTGAAGTGATGAGCACCTCTTTCGTTGAATTTTGAGTGTTTTAATCAACTTTGCTACATCTGTGGTGTTCCCGGTCAAAAGTGACCACCATAGAAAATGAACGGGAATACACCCCCCACCCCCCCACCTCTTGGCCTCTGACCCCCTGAATGGGCCACTGAATGACAAAATGAAAGACCCACTTTTACGACCTACTAAACAACCCATTGAATGTCCCACTGAATGGCCACTGAACGACTCACTGAATGACCCATTGACCCACCACTGAACTGAATTTGGTGGTGAAAAATGTCTCTTATGTTAATTTAAGAGCTGTTAAAACTGACTGGTCAATTTTGACAGGGAACACTAAAGTAAGGGTGTCGGGGTGATCACAACCGGAGGGTTAAGTATCTCGGGGTCTTGTTCATGAGTGATGGGAGAAGGGAGCGGGAGATCAACAGACGAATTGGTACCGGACTGTTGTGGTGAAGAGAGAGCTGAGTGTAAAAACTAAGCTCTCAATTTACCGGTCGATCTACGCCCCTACCCTCACCTATGGTCACGAACTGTGGGTAGTGACCAAAAGAACGAGATCACGAATACAAGCGGTGGAAATGGGCTTTCTCCGAAGGGTAGCTGGCCTCTCCCTTAGTGAGAGTGAGGTAGAGTGAGAGTAGAGAAGTTCTCTACTCTGAGGGGCTCAGAGTAGAGACGCTGCTCCTCCACATCGAAAGGATGTGGAGGAGTGGTTGGCGTGGTTCGGGCATCTGACAAGGATGCCTTCTGGGCAACTCCTGGGTGAGGTTTTCCGGGCATGTCCCACAGGGAGGAGGCCCCGGGGCAGACCCAGGACATGCTGGAGAGATTATATCTCTCAGCTGGCGTCGGAACGCCTTGGTGTTCCCCTGGACAAGCCGGAGGAGGTGGCTGGGGAGACGGAGGTCTAGGTTTCTCTGCTTGGGCTGCTGCCCCCGCGACCCGGCCCCGGATAAGCAGAAGAAAATGGGTGGACGGATGGATGGATGGATGGATGGGTGCATATTTTTCAGTATGGTTAACAAACAATCCATTACTTTAAGTATAGATATGAGGAGGATATAGGATTAAATATATTTTAATCCTGTGACTAACCAGAAAAATTAATTGTAGGATATAAGTTTATTGAATGTGCTATGATTAGCACAATGTTAAATTCCAGAGTTTTATTCACTGTTACTATTATTTTATAAACTGTATGTGTGTGTGCGTGTGTCTGTTACAGGGAGAGTACAGTAAGGTCTTCAACCCGAATCTCTTCTACCTGGATGTTGTGGAGACCAACTGCGGTGTTCTCAGCAAGAAGGACTCGAAGAGCTGTAACATTCGTCAGTTAGGAAATGTGAAGACTAGAGCACACTTACACACATGCACACAGCATGTGCATTGCATTTGTTAATCTGGCCGATACAGTTGTTGTTAGCTTAGGATATCTTAGTTTCCTTAGCAAGGCAGTATGTGACAATTAAAAGTTACACTTTAATTAAAAGTTACATGTTAATTATGTCCTCACTCCCTTGTTGGGACTGCTTTTCCTCCTTCTGGCTAGTGCTAGCAACAACATCCTTTCATGATTGGCAGGGTTAGGGAACATAACTCAGCATAAGACATGCAACCAACTGTTAAATTAGCCAATTTATTGCTAAAATGCTGGCTTTTCATTTAACCATTTAAAGCCAAGCGTTTCATATTTGATACATGACTTTTTGAGAGTTTTTGAGACTTTTTCATTAATTTAGTTAATTTATTAAGTTATGAATTACAAAAGTCTCAGATTCAGTAACTAAAATGTTTTTCTTATTTATTTTTTTTCTTATTTTCACACACACGTTTTCATATTTTATTTTAATTAAATGTTATTTTAACTACCAGGATTTGTCATGTTTGGTTAAATGAAAAATTCAAATCACACTTGTTGGTGAGATCACATCACAGAGTCCACTTTTCCTTGTTCAACCACTGGACTATTTCTCTTTTTACCCCTCCAGAGTAAAGGGCTGATAGGGTATCATTGTCACCAGACCAGGCAGACAAGCAGGCGGTGTGGGCACCCAACTTTGTGAACGCAATAACTTGAGAATGAGGTTATTGATACAATTTTGCATCAATTTTCACATTGATACAATTTTCACATTGATAGCATTGGTGCAGGCTACTCAGAGTTCATCATGTTCTGGGTTAATTTCACTGGCTGGCGATAGCAACAGATTACTTTGAGATTCCGTTTATCAGAAGCTGTGTCTCAATTCAGGGACTGCATCCTTGCGGTCTACGTGGCCAGGTTCTCCGAAGACCAAGAAGGCCGGAAGTGAAAGACTTTGAAATGGGATGGTCTAGCCTTCAAATTTGTGTCACCACTATCTCGGTGGAGTTTAATAAACTCGACTTATTTTGGCGTATTCACTCGAAATTTCGACTTATTCACTTTTGAGAAAAGTAAATCGAAATTTCGAGTTAGCTCTGCCAATCAGTAATCTACTTGAATGACATCATTTACCCGGAAGGATATGGCGCAGAGGAATGCGCACTCAAAACCGGATCATGAGCTACCAATGTATAGCAACAAATTGGCGCATTTGAGAGTACGTTTGCTGATAGTAACGCCGTGTGATTCAGCTAATAACACAAGGATTTCATCATTTATGAAGCCACACTGAAAATACTCAGCAATTTGTGCATTCATGACTGGCTGTAATACTGGTAGCTTAGCTGTAGCATTTGTAGCTGAGTGCTTAAGCTTCCGGGTAACAAGGCTATGACGTAATTCACGTAGATTACTGATTGGCAGTGCTAACTCGAACTCCATTGTACTGTACACTCTCTAATGTACTCCATTGAAAGGGCAACGATCTCTAAATATCACAATGCTGTTAAGAGATTAGTAAAAGGGATTACCATGTAATTCATTTAAACCAGTCATCTGACAGACTGATGGTAAATGGCCTGTATTTGTATAGCGCTTTACTTAGTCCCTAAGGACCCCAAAGCGCTTTACACTACATTCAGTCATTTACCCATTCACACACTGGGGATGGCAAGCTGCATTGTAGCCACAGCTGCCCTGGGGCTCACTGACAGAGGGGAGGCTGCTGGACACTGGCGCCACTGGGCCCTGACCACCACCAGTAGGCAACGGGTGAAGTGTCTTGCCCAAGGACACAATGACTGAGATTGTCCGAGCCGTGCTCGAACTGGCACCCTTCGGATTACAAGACGAACTGCCAACTCTTGAGCCACGATCACCCCACTGATGTATATAATGGATATGAACTTTATTTTGTTTTATGGTCTGTTAAAGGCCACAAGGCCATAAAACATTAGCACTGGAGAGCAACTTGAGGTTAGTATCTTGTGCAAGGATATTTAGCATGCAGACTGAATCAGACGGGGGAATCAAACCCAGCAAAATTCCGATTAGTAGGTGACCTGCTCTACCTCTTGAGCTACAGCCACCCCAATTAAAGTGGTGTATTTGAGATTTCTGTATGTGCAACCTATCACCTTTGGGTATTCAGTGTTGGAGTCTTCATACAATATTTTGGCTCCAGTGTTGTTAGTCTCATTAGCTGAATTTGTCAATTACACTAATTAAAAATGGTTTAACAGGAACAAACTATCTCTAAATCTAAGTAAAACTAAAATAATCTTATTTGGGAATTCCCTTAGAAATGCACAAGCGCAGATTCATATAGATGGTGTGGAAATTGAAAGAGTACTTGAACATAAGTTTCTTGGTGTGATTATAGATGATAAATTAAACTGGAAGTCTCATATAAATCATATACATAACAAAATTTCAAGAAGTGTTTCAATCTTGAGTAAAGTAAAACACATTCTGGACCACAAATCACTCCACATTCTCTATTGTTCCCTGATTGCACCGTATTTGCATTACTGTGCAGAGGTTTGGGGCAATACCTACAAATGTTCGCTATCATCAATCTTTATATTACAAAAAAGGGCCATAAGGATAATCCATAAAACTGGTTACAGAGATCATACAAATCCACTATTCTTAAAATCAAAAATTCTAAAATTCACAGATCTGGTTCATTTTCTCACTGCACAAATTATGTATAAAGCAATAAATAACCTGCTTCCTGACAATATTCTAAAACTGTTTTCTAAAAGGGAACGGGGTTACAATTTGAGAGGGGAATTAAATTTAAAACATCCTTGTATCCGCACAACATTAAAAAGTTTTTGCATCTCTGCGTGTGGAGTGAAGCTGTGGAACAGACTAAGTAAAGATATGAAGCAATGTCCGAGCATGGTGCAGTTTAAAAAGCGGTTTAAGGATATGGTTTTTACAGGGTACAGGGAGGAGGCAGAGATTTGATAGGGTGTTCTTGTCCAATATTTTCATGTGTGTGCGGGTGCACGGGTATGTTGGTATGAGTATATATATCTGTAGGTTGTGTATCCTTTGAGGTGTTACTGGGGTTATTGAAAATGTGTATATGTGTGTATGTGTATATACGTAGGTATGGACATATATATATATATATATATATATATAATTAATAAATAAATTAAAAATATATATATATACACTTAACATATAATGTAATTGCAAGGAGGTATTTCTGTAGCCTATTGATTACTAGATAGTGGAAAAGGGGTGGGATTAAATAAGCTTATGCTTCTTCCTGCTCCTTTTTGAACATGAAAGTTATTTGTAGTTGTGGTTGCTCGTTTTCCTTTTGTTTTGCTTTATTTATTTGTCTCTTTGAATTCTATGTTGTTGTACTTTTTTAACATGTTCAAAATAAAGATTCAATCAATCAATCAATCAATCACTATCCATCCATCCATCTATTCTCTCCTGCTTATCCTTATTGCAAGTGGACTGTGGCCTATTCCAGCTGTCATAGGGCAGGGTACACCCTAAATATGTTGCAGGGTCAATTACACCAACTGTGAGAATTTCTATGAGTATTTAAGTATTAAAAATAAACAACTATTTTTTTTGTCAGTTTACCCTGTTCCCCAGTATACTATGACCCCTCAGTTTGTCTGAACCAGAAAAATCTGGCCAGACAGCAGTTTGTTTGATCATCCTTACGGGAAGTGTAGCATCACAGTGCCAACAAGCCCTGCAAAGGAAAATTTTGTGTGCGTGTGTGTGTGTGTGTGTGTGTGTGTGTGTGTGTGTGTGTGTGTGTGTGTGTGTGTGTGTGTGTGTGTGTGTGTGTGTGTGTGTGTGTATAGAGAGAAAACGTGCACCCGCTTGTCCTGTGTCTGGCTTTACTGCAGCAGGGAGCATACCTAGGCCAGAGCCACTGGGCTGCAAGAGCCCTGATGCAGTAACAGTACAGAAGAGGTCTGGAGTGCATCAACCAGAATAGGAGAAATGCGTACTAACCTTGTACAATCAAGAGCGGGTAATAATGAATACAAAAAAGTCATGCACAACATAATCAGAAGAAAATGGTAAGGAATGAGCAGATCGACTAGCAGCCTTGTTTAGAGAGTGCAGAAATATAAGAGGAAGAAGAGCGCAAATACAGAGAGAATTGCTTATTTAAATGTCCATATGTGTCCAGGTGGATCTCTTGACAAATATTGATGTCATGGTGACCAAATGCCACATCACCAGCAGAAAATGATGGAAACAATGTGAAGTAAGATATTGTGAATGCTCCAGTAAGTACAAAGCAGGTGTATATAGCCCAACCACTCAGCATAACTAGGGTTTTTTTTATGTGCCACAGAATTAAGCTAGACAAAAGGATAAACTGTTACTCAGTCTGCTTGCAATGCTTATCTGTTATGGTCTTTTTTCATCTTTTACATTTTCCTGCCATCAGACCAGGATTTTATAACTTCAGCTTGCATGGTGGGGTACAGTATGTTGAGCCTAGCAGCTGCACACCTACACATAATGTATTTTAAGGAAAAATCACTGTGTGGAGCATTGAGCTCCAATATATCACTCCCTTTCTCTCTCTGAGGAAGTGCTTATATAGATTACCTTCTCTGGCTGGAAAAGTTACATGTTCAAGATCAAAGAAATGCAGGGTGGCAGGAGAACAATGTTTACCTTCATAATATTCTTCAAATAACTGTTTTCATGTTCTGAAATATGTTGTTTGGCTGCTGACTTTGTTCGACCAATATAAGCTGTTAAGGACTGTTAATATAAGCTGTTATTAAGAGATTAGGAAAAATGATTAGCTTGTGATTCTTTCAAATCAGTCGTCTGAAAGACTGCTGTATAGAAATATATATGCCCTCCAATTTGTTTCATGGTCTGATGAAGGCTAAAAGACTGAAACATTAGCATCTTTGTTGGCTTGGCCAAATAAACTGGTGTATTTCAGAATTGTCAGCTATTAAAGTTTTCTGCTTGTGCAACCTATTTCCTTTGGAAAAACAGTGCTGGAGTATTTATAGAATAATTAGCTCCACTGTTGTTAGTCTCATTAGCTGAATTTGTCAGTTACACTAACTATGAGGATTTCTGACTATTTAAATATTTAAAAATAAACATACCGTTTCTCAGTGCAGCATGACCTCTCAGTTTGTCTGAACCAGCAGATACCAGCTGTTTTATCATACTGGATCTTACTTTAAGTCCAGCATCAGTTTGCCAAAAGGACCCACAAAGAACATTTTTAGACTAGCATATGTGTACCTGTAGGTGCAAGGGTATAAATATCTGTTTTTGGCTACTTTTGATTTTTCCTTTATATTTCACCTTTAAAAAAGGTCTGCCTTGTCGTTTGGTATCATTCTTTTCAGAACAACCTCACGTCTGGATTTGCATTTATTTTTTTCGTTTTGACATACTGCATTAACACAATTGACCTAAAATTGCACAAACATAAAGTAAGAATAGGATTATTTTTTTTCTGTGAAAACCACAAGCATGTGTAACAAATCATTCTATCCACTTGTAAATTTCAAAAACCTATGCACAAATTTAGCAAACAACAAACGTATATACAATTATTTACATAAGAATGCAGGCAATCCCTCTGGTGTTTTTGTACATTTAAAACTCTTTACAGTACAATCAGGTGTTTGTGTCACTCCAAAAAATAGTTCCTTTCCAGCAAAAGGCAGAGGAGTACATCACAGATTGACCAACAGCCTTGTTTATAAAGCCTAGAAATATAAAAGGAAAAAGAAAGCAAGTACAGAGAGAATTTTTCATTTAAATGTCCATATGTGTCCAGGAGAAAGCTGGATCTCTTTACAAACACTGAAGGAGACGAGTTAACCAACTTGGAAATTCCACTGTTGGACAGCTGAGCTGCAATGCCCCCACCATATTATACTGTATAGTGCAGAATCACAACTACAGTACGGTCACCTCAAAACACTTTGTATTATTGTAGGGTCTTTAGCTTACAATATAGAGTAAATGCCAACTTTCAGCCGAGAAAGTACTTGGCAACAGTGGAAAGGCAAAACTCCCTTTTGACAGGAAGAAACTTCCGGCAGAACCAGGCTAAACCAAGTTTAGCATCTGGAAAAAGATACTTAGCAACATTAAGTAGACTTCTAGTCAAGACCGCCTAAACCAAGACCAAGACAATACCAAGACCAGAGGGTATCGAGACCAAGACCAAGACAGAGCGAGTCAAGACCAAGACAAAGTCGAGACCAGACCAGACCAAGACCAAGACCGAGACAAAAAAGTCTTTAAACTGCACCCAGATGCTGCTTCGTTTACCAGTGTCAGGCATATTTATGTGTTTTTGCGATGCACTTGCACAGCCCTCCTCACCGCTGTCTACTGTCTCACTCACTTACTGAGACGAGAAGACGCACGCTTCACTTGACTGTCGCATCTCTCACCCTCTCTGTTTTTGACATAATAATATTATCCTATATCCTCGCATGTGATTGGCCACAATATGGAGGGATTGGAGCATAGCTGAGCCACTGTGTGAGAGCTGAGCAGCGAAAGGAAATTAAGTGAGGAGCGGCTCTTGCTCAATGGGAGTCGACTCTTCTGATTCACTACAAAGCACTCTCTAAGCACGGCTCTTAGAGCTGATGCTTTTGTGCATGACACATTATCGAACGTTGTGTGTCATGGATACTGTTGGCTCCAAATCTCCCGACCACTATGTCGATCTGAGACAGCAAGACCGAGACAGTGAGACCAAGACAAGACTGAGGGATCCAAGACCAAGACAAGACCAAGACCACGTAAAAGTGGTCTCGAGACATCCAACTCTAACATTAAGTTAAGAAATAAGCACAAAGTCCTCGTAGATGATTCATGGTTACACTATATACTGTACATAAAATTCAACCGAACCAATAGGTAATCAATTACCTATTGGCAGTCCAACTGATGTGCTGCATGAAACCAACTTTCAGCATAATAAACATGGGTTATTCAGCTTTTAGCTACTGGAGATGACTCAGGTTCTGTGTCTTTTAAACTGGGCAAAGAAGCAGGTTGTACAACAGTGTTGAAAGCTTGAAAGAAGTTGCATTAAAAAACATAATAAACTATATTTCTGTAAATATCACTCTCCACATTTGTATAGAGTATTATTTTCCTTAACACAAATTAAAATTTATGTCAAGGCAGGCCCAGAGGCCAGTACGTAACGTGGACCTATGCGCAGATACAGACACGGACAGCAGGAACTCAAGTTTAACAAGACTTTATTTCCAATAGACACAGATATAAACTTGTACACAAAGGAAAATATGCATGGGAAACTTATTGTCACCTGTGTGGTCTTACATTTTGTGTGCTATGCGTGTAAGGCATACAATGTTTTCTGGCCACAAACAGCTTCCACTCCCACCAAGTGGTAAATCCAGCCTCAATTTTATCCTACAACTTAGACATTCACATTACTCACACTCTCATAACACATACATATAGGACCTTGGGGGTGGGCACGCTACACGGAATCCAAAAGACCATCAGGGTGTACAACCTCACCCCTGGCGTCGTTGCCCACCTCTCAATTTTAAATACACGTAGACAGTGAGGGCTATCAGGAGGGGCTATGCGCTTACCTGCTGCTCTCTGGCAGGTAGCTCCATGCCCCCCTGGGTTTTAAATGCACCTTAGAACACACATGCATCAACACTACATACGAGCGGGCGGAGGGAGGTTTGGAGTCTTCACACTAGGGGTGGGTTTTGATAATCGATTTATCGATTAAAATCGATTCTGGCTTGGATAATGTGATATTGATTCATTAAAATCCTTTTTTAATATAAATTAAGACTGTGACTTCGCGAGTGAGGGCTCACTTGACCGCAGTGATTCTAAGGCTGTTAGTTTTATCTCTCTCCAAACAATATTGACCGAACCAGCAGCAAAAGAAGATCCAAATTACGCTTCACATATTGTCATGAATTCCCTCTGACTTTTGCTGTTTTGCTGGGGGGGGGGGGCTAGGAGGAGGAGTTGGCCGTCCGACTGGGGTCTGGAATGTGGGGCCTCCCTGCTGCTGCCGAGTCAGGGCAGTCTGCTTCTCTCCACCCCAGGGAAAAGGGTAACACTACCTGGGTCTGGGTGCAGTTTCCCCCTCCAGGGGCAAGGGTACCTAGACCTGGGGCTCAGAGTACGCTTGGGGAGTGTGATTGTGTGTACAGTGTCTATTTATGTCTGTCTCCACGTTGGGTGAGTGTTGAGTAATTGCATATGAGAGCATGAGGGTGGGAATGGATGTTTGTATCTGTGTGTGCCTGTATGTCTGTGTCTATATGTCAGGTTGTGTATCAGACGCCACCTCTCTAGGGACATCTCAGGCCCTCCAAGGTATGGAGGCCTATCCCCCCTCACCACTTCCCCTGCCAGTGGCAGGCACCCTCAGACATCGGTGCATTGGTGGTTCTTTGTGTCCGGGGATGGGCGTCCAGGTACCCACCGGCTTGGTGGCTGCTTGTCGGGGCCTGGAGCCTGGGGCTCGCTCGGGCCACTTCGGGGGTGGGGTGCCCTCAGCCTCTCTGCCTGGGGCTCGGTCACTCTGGCACAGCTGGCTGCCGGCCGAGCTCACGGGCATGTCACTGCAACCCCCCCGGCTTCTGCTCCGCGGCTGCTGAGTGACCCCTCATCTGGGGCTCTCCTCAGCTCTTTCTGGGACAGTGGCGCGGCTGCCCCTCTGTTGGTCTTCCTTGGTCTCTTGTGTTCTGAGGGCCTCTGGATGTCTGGAGTTTTGATCTCCTCCATACCTGCTTCATGCCCTGGAGGACGGGGCTGTGGCTCCCCACACCCTCTAGCAGATCATTACATGAAGGAACCTTTTAAATACAAGCGCGCTCATGCTCACAGGTGTACACACGGGTGCTCACACACACAAACTACACCCTTTTTGGCTCCTCTTGAGCTACGATCGTGGCTCAAGAGTTGGCAGTTCGCCTTGTAATCAGAAGGTTGCTGGTTCGAGCCCCGGCTCGGATACTCTTGGTCGTTGTGTCCTTGGTCAAGACAGTTCACCTACCGCCTACTTGTGATGGCCAGAGGGGCCGATGGTGCGATATGGCAGCCTCGCCTCTGTCAGTCTGTCCCAGGGCGTGCAATCCATTATTATTTAAACCAACTGTTAACTGTATATTTCTGTACATTTAAGTATTATTATTCATATTGCCACATTCATTGACCTTGTTTATAGGTAATTTCATTGTTTAATCACATTAAAATGTTTCTAATTTAATGTTTAAAAGCACTTGAAAAAGGCAAAATCCCATGTAAAATTAGGGCAACAAACTGTATTGTCATTACTGAAAATAACCGTATTTTTATGAGAAAGTTATTTTCTGTTATTTGATGGTATTATTTTGGCGCCCCAGCTGCCGGAATATTACTGTTTTTCTAGGATTTTTTTTTTAACAGTGCACTGTGCGCTGTCGATCCTACGTGCTGCACAATAATGTTTAATATTTAGTATTTACTGTTATATTCACATAAATCATCGCGATGATGTTGTTTATTATATTGCTCTTTCTTTTTTTGCTTGTTTTCTCTTTTTTCTTTCTCAACAGGTGATCCAGGTGATCGATATATGTATTTTTTGTCTGCTTATTTTGTTGGTTTTTGTTTTTTGCCCTTTATCCCCGTCCCTCTTCCCCACTGTTTTTCTTTCCCTCTTTCTTTCTCCCCTTTCTTTTCCCCAGTCAAGTCTGTCCCGTATTTAGCAAGTGAAAATAAAATAAAATAAATAATAAAAGGTGAATCAAATAGACCACTATGGCAAGGCTGGGATGGTCCATTTGGTAAAGTAAATCCGTTGGCCATCTTTCTTTGCCTTTAGACAATAGATATAGACCAAGTTGTGCAAAAACTCGCTGGTGCCTCCAAACTGCCTGATGAAGTATGTGTGGACAAGACACAGGATCCTGAGTTGCTCCAGATGCACATTGGATTGTGGGTCTGTTCATGAATATTAGACACAGACATGTGTGTTCGATTGGGTGAGTGAGGCTTGTAGTAAAAAGCCCTTTGAGTGTTTAGTTAGAGAAAAAGAAAAATGCAATGTAAGTGTAATATAAGTGTAAAAATAAAGTTAGTTTAATACAGCAAAACTAAGACGAACATTGTGTAAGACAGAAGTGCGAAAATGCATTAATAAATAATATGTACCATTTAAATCTAAGAAAAACAGCTCCATGAAGGTATAATACAAAAATATGTTTGGGATCTTGTGCCTGACAGGTGTGTTCATTTATCAGAGAATGAAGAGGTGCTATACAGCTTTTTAGACAATGGTAGGAATCATTTCCTAAAGCGTTCTTTATAGCAGTGATCTTGAATCAGTCTGAGAGAAAAGGGGCTCTGCTGCCTCAACAGTGTGGAGTGGAGCAGGTGTGATGGGTTGTCCTTGATGCAGAGCAGTTTGTTCAGTGACCTACTGTCCCTCACTGAGTCAAACACCTCCAAATTCTGACCAATGATATCACAGTTTTTTTCCTCAGGAAGTCATCACCCATCTCTTTTGTCTTGCTGACATCCAGAAGGTGGTGACATCCATCCTGAGCAGCGTCTCACTCAGTAGAAATAGCTGGTTGGATTTAAAGGCACTGGAAAAATTAACCTCCTAGGACCTGGCGTCCACATATGTGGACATCACATTTGGGTTATTTAGACCAAAATACTCAATTTTGCTCTACAAGGGCCAGATATCCACTTACGAGGACATTATACTGCTACTGTTCTATCGAAATTTTAAACGAATATCCTCATATGTGGCTCTTATTTTCCTTAAAAACAAAAATAAGATAAAAAAAAAATCTGGTAATTCATTGTTTTTACATTCATTGGGCCCAAATATGCCCAAATATCAAAGAGAAATTAAAAATGCATGTTGTGGAAGAGTTCGGGTCTTAGGAGGTTAAAAAAACATGATTCTAACAATGCTACCTGTGCCATCCAGGTGAGAGTGAGCACACTGCAACAGGTAGATAACAGCATCATCCACCGCTACAAGAAGGTGGTTAACCCTCCTCTTGTGTTAGGGTCGGCACCGACCCATTTTAAATTTCAAATGCATAAAAAAAACACATACATTTGTTTATTGTATCAAGGCTTTTTGACTTTGTCAGGAACCTCTATTTCTACAAAATAAAACAAAAAAAAATCTTTTCACTAAATTATAAAATGCCCTAGTTGAAATTATGACCTTTGTGTTGTTAGGGTCGGTTTCGACCCAGGTATAATATTATGAGTATAATGCAATAATTAAAGCCAAAACTGAAATCATAAGTGAACTATCAGCTAAAACACTGACACCAAGCTCCTCTCCTAATCATATGAGCTTTAGGGAATTCTTATTTTGCGTGTTTTCCCAGTATACCTGCACAAAAACAAAACAAAATAAAGACGGCATGTCAAGACATGTGAGGTGAATTCACTCATTTGAGTGGCCATTTGACTTCCAGAGTGTACATTTACAATTTCCAGCATACAGAAATGAGAAGAAGATTTACAGTGAGCCAAGTTCTGGATCATATTGTTGGTGAAAATGAAGGAGAGGACACAGAGCAGCACAGTGATTCAGATGGGCAGGTTTCTAAGGAGGAAGACAATGTGGACTATCATCCAGAAGACACAGACACATCTGATCAGAGGTGGAGGTCGCTGGTGCTGAAGCTGCTCCTGCTGAAAGATTCAAGTCCAAAAATGGTAAGATCTTTTGGACCTCAGTACCTCATGAGCAGGGCAGCTACTGCAAATATCATCAACATGACCCCTGGAATCACAAGTTTTGCTCTGACCAAAGTCAGTGACATCAAGAGATGTTTTGAGCAATTTATGCCATTGTCACTAAAAGGAATCATCATTACTATGATAAACCTTTGAAGGAAAAAAAGTCCATGGCGACATGTGGAAAGATATTGATGAGTGTTCTTCTTCTTGCTGGAGTGTACAGATGCTGCAATGAGGCCACTGATAGTCTATGGGACGCATCGACAGGCAGAAATATTTTCTGGGCAACGATGTCATTTCACACATTTGATATCATTTTGATTCAAGAGACCTCAGGTTTGACAACAGAGAGACCAGACCGAGGTCTGACAAGCTTACTCCCATCAGGGATGTCTGGGAGAGATGGGTGCAGCTTCTTCCGCTGATGTTTATCCCAGGGCCAGAGGTGACAGTGGATGAACGTCTTGTCCACTTTTCGAGGAAAATGCCCCTTCCGGCAATACAGACCCAGTAAGCCAGGGAAATACGGCAGAAAAATCTAGGCAGTCTGTGATGCAAAAACCAACTATGCCTGGAATGTACAGATTTTCACAGTCAAAGCTGTGAGTGGCATCCCTGAGAAGAACCAGTGAAAAAGTGTGGTCCTCAATATGAGCACTGGACTGCAGGATCACAATATCAGTTGTGATATTTTATTTAATTTATTTATTTATTTTTTTTTACCAGATATGACCTCGGACAGGAACTTCACAAAGGAAACTTCACACAGACACAGCTGTATCATCAGGAAGTGATAAAAAGCCCACAATTACCCACGACTATAACCAAAACAAAGGAGGAGTGGACTTTTTCTTTTTTTTTCAGTTTATATTAAAGGGCTACTGCTGAAAAAAAAACCCATTTTCTGTCTTTTCTTGATGTAAATATCTATGGGTCGAAATTGACCCGTAACACCATAGATGTCATTTTGGTTATTAATCTTAAAATGAAAAAATCTATAAAACAGATTTATTTAAGAGATGTGTCCTATACCCCTCAGTAATAGTCAGGTAACATAAAAACCTTTTATTTATTAATATGATTCACTTGAGGTTAATTTTACTATTTTTTTTAATTGAAATCGAGGGGTATTGTGACAAAAAAAGACCCAGAGGCCCACACCAAAGGTATTAAAACCAACATTTTGATGGATAAGGAAGCCTAACAAGGTAACCAAGAGAGGAGAAACAAATTGGATGATAACTTATTGTTTTTAGTGTATTTTATAGCTGATTTAATTCACGGGTCAAAACCGACCCGTTAACATAAGAGACGATAACAGAAAGCTAACACAAGAGGAAGGTTAAGCAAACTGAAGAAGGTCAAAACATTATGCCATGCCATTGATTAGACTCAACTGTGTGGCAAGACTGGATCATGTGACTTCCAATTCACTGGTTGCGCCTATTGATCCAAAAGAAGAGAGAGAGTACAGGCTGTTTATTTAACAACTGGTAACTTTATTGTGCAAGTCTGCACAGCATCTGATTGGTTGGCTGACAGATGAGTGTTACTTTTTGATCAGTAAATTTGATTTTGGTTGTACTTTGTTATGCCCAACTGTGTTTGTGTGCGCGCACTTGTGTGCACACGTGGATAGAAGGATATAAAATGTGACCTCTCTGTCTCTGCACATCTCTTCTAGAAGCCCAAGTGTGATAGTGTGTAAGAGAGAGAGAGTCGTCCCAGGCCTTTACCATGAAGACCTGTGTGCTGTTATCACTGCTGCTGGCGTTGGGTTGTGTGACCATCAATGGTGCACCAGTGGAGCATGGTGGCATGGAACCAGGCTCATGTGAAGACGCATCAACAAAAGCAGCTGCTGAGCTGGCTCTTACCAAAATCAACCAGGACAGGAAGGAGGGCTACATCTTCAGCCTGCACCACCTGTCCAATGCCCACATACAGAGACATGTAAGCCCTGCTGCTGAGCTTGCAGTATTATTACTGTATGATAGACCAGTGCTGTTTAGGGTGGAATACCCAGACCAATTCAGTGCATTGTTGCTCTCTTTGATTATTGGAACACTTTTAGTTTTCAACACAACCCAGACAGCTAAAGATATGTAATTGAAAATCATTTAGGTGAAATCTGGAGACAGAACTGCAATAAATACTGTACAATTACAATGGGGGTTTTTTTTGCGTCTTTTACAGTGTGGCTAACAAGCAAAGCATTATTTTTAAAAATGTACAGATGTGATTCATTTAAAGCTACTTAACCGAACATCTTTGAGAACAAGTAAGTAGCTCAAATTTCTTTATTGAAACCTGCAAATGTTTTTAATCTTGTGGCCAACAAAAAAATAACTAAATGCAGAAAATAGAAAAGTTTGCGTAAAGTCTTCACTGGAACTCTATTAAATTTAGTGAAACTGAAATGAATCACACCCACTTTTATGAAAGGAGAATGAGTCAGCGTGTTTACTGATATGATTGGCTAGCCTCAAAAATAGTGTTTGTATTATGCTAACACTACCTGGTTGAAAAGGGCCAAGATTAAAAATCAGGAGAATCGGGTGGAAAACAAATTATCACTACACCATGAAATGTCCCGGATTACTCAAACCTAAACCAGTAACCACTGATGGTGTGTGTGTGTGTGTGTGTGTGTGTGTGTGTGTGTGTGTGTGTGTGTGTGTGTGTGTGTGTGTGTGTGTGTGTGTGTGTGTGTGTGTGTGTGATACAGGGAGGCAATGGTGTGGTCTTCTACCTGACTCTGGATGTTGTGGAGACTGACTGCAGTGTTCTCAGCAAGAAGGACTGGAAGAGTTGTGACATTCGTCCAAGGGAAAATATCAAGGTTAGAGCACGCACACACACGTGCGCACACACAGAGAACGCGGCTTCAAGGCTTTCTTAAAATCCTCAAATCTTTCTGTTTCAGCATAGTGATCATCTTAGGTTTTTGTTCCCTAAGCATTAGTTCAGAAGTTGGAAGGGGAATAAAGTCATTCGGTGTGTTGATATATTGTATTTGTGTTTGCAGGTATATGGACAATGCAAAGCTGCTATCTTCATCAATAAGGTGCATAGAGTGGAGCGCCTCTACAAATACAGCTGTGTTATCAGACCAGGTATGAAAAATATTACATATATATAAAAAAAAGGAGTTGCGATTTTTAACAATCATATCTATGACGACAACCAGTTCTACATATACAGCCGCATACTTTATGGAGGAAAAATAAAAACAGGCCGCACCTTATGAGACAATTTGGTGAAATGACAGGTTTCGTGCAGCACCAACGTTTAAAACCACTTTTTTGTTCTGCTCAATCCCTGCAGGTAGGGTGCATGAGGGCTGTCCCGGCTGTCCATATTTACCTCGCAATAATGAGGAAGCTGAAGTTCAGAAGACTGTGACCCACTCTCTGGAGAAATTCCACAACCAGAGCAGGCCGGCCAATCGGTTCACTCTGCTCAAAATCTCCCGTGCTACTGCACAGGTAACATTACCACATATCCAAAAGAAACATCAAGATATGTGACATAGAAACATGCTATCTAACCAAATACTGTGGATAATTGCTAAGTGTTGGGTCTACCCTAGTAGCCCCGCTGGTTCAGAGCATCATCACCCGTTAACAAAGCAAGACAAACAACTTAACCAGTTTTAACTTGCGCGCAAGGGAAGCCTGTTCGGATCTCAGAGCAGCACCTCTGCCCTCGACCTCAGACGACTCCAAAGATCCAGTCTCCCCTTCAGCCTTTTATTCTATATACGTGACTTCCTGCTGGTCACCCTGTATATGGCTTAACCCCTTTTTAACAGTCTCACGATACACAAGCACAGGTGAGGGCATAAAGGGCAGGAAGTAAAGCATCCTATAAGGACACCCAGAACCTTACATGCAATGTCTGCAATTAAACACTATAGCTAATTGCCTCCCCCACCATTCTAGGTGTGTAGGGGAGGAGTTTAAGACGAGGTTCACAAATTTAAGTACAACAATGACAACTATTATCAAAATCAACCTAGCACTGAGTGACACTGAAAAACTAGTGCATACAGTCATTACTTCTGGGCTAAACTATTATAATTCAATATTGTCAAGTTGTGCGAAAGGTTCACTGAAAAGCCCTCGATCAATCTGAAATGAATGAGAATATTAACAGGGATAAGAAAGATCCTTTATTCATCATGGACTCTCATTTAGATTGACATATTGTTATGCTTTTTGTGTTTGTGTGTCCAGGTTGTCGCAGGTTCAATTTACCGTGTGGAATACACCATCCAGGAGACCACCTGCCCCCACAGCACAGAAGCAGTGACGGCTGAGAACTGCCCCCCTATGGACTGCGAGTTTGCTGTGAGTCAGGAGAAAGAATTATTAGTCTCACTCATGTAAAGTTGTAATCACACGGGTTGATGAGATCAATGAGTGCAGTATGACTTTTCTGATCAGGGGGTCATTTTAGTTTTTAATGCTGCTATAAAAGACCTCTGCTTTCCACTCAAAGCTCTAAACCACTATGTTCTAAGTTCATGTCACTGACTTCAACTCTGTGAAAGCAGAGAATTACTTTTTCATTCAGTATGTGTAATTGTTCCGCTGTAGTAAAACCACAGGCATCCTCAATCCTCTCTTAAGTTTTTCCCTCTTTTTCTCTTCTTAGCACAAGGGCTTCTGTAAGGCATCCCTCTTCCAGCCTCTCTGGGGTGAGGGGAAAGTCGATGTCAACTGTGAGATCTATGAGTCTGAGGTAAGACTCACTAACATGTCATATCTGTATTGTTTAGATACCTTTCAGTCGCATAAAGCATATGTGATGAATACTGTGATCTGAATCGACTTCAGCCTGTCAGCTCGATAGTGCAGTAGTACACAATCATCTCACATGTTAAAGTCCCCTGATTCAAGATCAGAAGAAGAACCCAACTCTCAATCTCAGGAGGTCACAGCTAGCATGCTCCTTGTGCCTGTTCCAAGCCTGTATAAATGGGAGGGCTGTTTCACATCATATATGCACCAGAGCTGATGTGGGAATACCCTGGGAAATACAGAAGCAGACAAAATATCTCATAATTTGAACTTTTGTCACCCTCTTCTAGCACATCTGTTGATGTGTACTTAAAAATCCAAATGACCACTGGTGTAGTTTTTCCTCATTAGAGGTGTAGTGCATATCTTGCAATGAAAGGCTTAATCAGCAACACAGCTTTAAATTAGAGCCCCAAAAAATCATTCTTTAGGCTTGAGAATCAGACATGACTGAATGAAAACTTTTGTGAACTGGAATCTATGAGTAAAGCACTGACATTTACAAACATTTTAAATTTACATTGAAAATTGCACCATCTAGCTGACAGGTGAGTTGAGCAGACAGTGCAACACAAGCCTATGTTGTCAAAATAGTCTGTCACAGTGAGCACATCCCTAAGCTGTAACAGTATCCAAATGGATGAGCTGAAAGATGGAATTTGACACCCTTAAGAAGGGGGGACATAGCTAGGAACCCCAAAGCTGTTTGTTGTTGTTTTCACTACAAAGATGGCTGCACCAACACACTTTAAGCACATACTCGCATATCTATTTAAGGTTGCTTAACTACAGTATTCTGTACACGCCTTAATATACTGCACTCTCTATCTCTCCTTCAGGCATCTGAGAGAGAGAAACAGCTCCACCTGCTGGGTGTAGAGACTGAACACACCCATGATGACACACACTCACACAGTCACCTGCATGAACATGAGCACAGCCATGGGCACAGACTTGGGGCCACACCCCACAAAGACCCAGAGGGAATAGTAACAGTCTTGCCTGCCCTGGGCCAGCCTGTGACCCTGCCTTCCTTCCCTGATGTCCCCGCCGGTGGGCCTGGAGTTGGAGTCACTCTCCCACTTAAGCCCGACCCTCAGATTCCCGGAGAAATGGAACCCACCATCGAGCCCTTCCCAACCTCAGTCTCAGCCCAGTGCCCCACCAAAGAGGGAGGGGATCAAGATGTGGGGATTCTCTTCGCCAATGACCCCATGTTCAAGCCGGCTGCATAATGCGGTGTATGAAACTGATCTCAAAAATACACACAAAGGCTCAAGTGTGATGAAATTATATTACACAGTGATTGTCAGTGATTGATAACATTTCTGTCACCGTAATAAAGACAAAAACACATTGAATTATTGAACTCTCCGGTGTGTGTGTGTGTGTGTGTGTGTGTGTGTGTGTATAAATACACACGTGTGTGTGTGTGTGTGTGTGTGTGTGTGTGTGTGTGTGTGTGTGTGTGTGTGTGTGTGTGTGTATAAATACACACGTGTGTGTGTGTGTGTGTGTGTGTGTGTGTGTGTGTGTGTGTGTGTGTGTGTGTGTGTGTGTGTGTATAAATACACACGTGTGTGTGTGTGTGTGTGTTCAAGTAAAGTAATTCATTGTAATTATGGGGGTCAAATGTGCTGTACTTCCGTACATTTCTGGGTTTGTCCAGAATGGGCCCTACATAGGTCACAAGAACCATGCAGTACATGAAGTGGTATATAATACCACAAGTTTAATTTTTGAAAACTTGGCATCTATATTTTGATAGTTACATTGATAATTAGACACTGTAGTAAATGGATAATGTTTCCAATTATCTGATGGGAAAATGACAAGAATACTGCCTGAGTGAGGTGTTCCAGAGAAGCGGAAGAAAATGGATCGAGGAATGGACTAAATATTTATACAAGGATCTATGGTAAAATTGCTATACTGAATTCATCAATTTCAGCTAACAGTACCAAATATACTTGCAGCCAATATTTCTGCCATATTCATCTTTTAAATTCTATTCTAAACGCTATTGGTGATTATAATCTGGGCACAAAAAATAAGTGAAGAATGGAGAACAGTATAGTTAACAATATACAATGTTCCGTTTTTGGAAGTAATGAAGTACAAATACTTGTTTGAGGTACTTAAATAGAATTTTCAGGTAACTTGACTTTACTCGAGTATTTGTTTTTCTGAGAACTTTTTACTTTTACTCCCTACATTTTAATACACATATCTACGTTCTATATTTTCAAAATAGGCTCCTATCATTTATAGCATTTATCTTCAGGGTTAAAGTGGGGTATCCATAAGTCATGGTCCACGCACTAGCTAGCTACTGAAGAGGGGTGAGCATAAAGGGATTAACATTTTGTGGCAGGTAATTTTAAACAGCAGCTGCAGCATTTTCAGGGAGAGAAAAGAATGCGAGCTAACTTTAGTCAGAGAAGAACATTTGTTATCCAAATGTTTCGTGAACGATTAGCTTGCAGTACTGCCCTGAAATTAGAGTAAAGGATGATGTTAAAATGGTGAACTGCATCTGTGGTGCTCATGGTCAGTTTTCACATAAAATGTTGTAGATTAAATTGCATTTAAGTTATGACACTTACATTAATTCCACCTTTACACCAACTTTATACATCTAATTAAGGAGAATATACAGTATACGTTCAGTGTGGAAAATGGACAAATGTGCCAAGACAGCTCGGCAAACATCTTGTTGAATTCAATTGTGCAAATCCACACAAAGGCAAGGTGAGCGGATCACGTGTACACTAAGATAACCTCACGGTATATATTATTGTAACTTGTGATTCTTTTTCCCACACTGAACCACTACAACTGATCTTAGTGTTCCCCACTTGCTGAAGTTCACTTTAGCCCCTGAATGTTCTCATTTCCCTGTTTAGGTGTACAGGCAAAGTCAACCTCCGCGATGTAGGCAACAGAAAATAGTTGGGGGGTTTTCACTGTTTGAGTACATTTTAGAGACTATAGTTTTCATTTTTACTTGAGTGAAGCAGTTGATTCAGAACTTCAATTTTTATTAGTATTTTTAACACAGGTATCTGTACTTCTACTTAAGCAAAGAATGTCTGTACTTTTGCCACCTCTAGTAATATTAATCTTGTATGTATTACTAATTTGCACTTTGTTCGTACAATATGAGGATCTTAGCTCCTTCTAACTCTGTACCTTACATTCCCTTTCATCAGGCTGTAAGGGCTGAGGGTAGCTGAGCATCCATTCTTTGATTCTGTGACTATTTGAGGCTTTTCGTTTCATCTGCGATATTTATCTGTGCCAGCTAAAACCTTTTCAATGCTGTGTTAACAACAAGCTTTAAAATGACACTCCATCTTTTGACAGTGGAAAATCTGTGGCATCATAGAAGAAATCTCATGATATCACGTTGCAGCTATTCCTTGCCATCTGTAGGGGAACAAATTTTGGAACAGGAACAAAAAATCTCACATCATTGTTTGTTTTGAGGACTTTTTGCATCTGTTGTTGAATATGAAACTGTTTGGCTTGAGCTCTAAGGTACTTTTTTAAAAATGCATAGAGAACACTCAGATTGTTATGACAAAACTGGAGACTCAAGAGGGAGTTTTTGTTTTTTTTTTTATTTAATTTTTTTATAGTCATGTGTCTGGTTTTACCTTTTGTGTGCATTCTGTGTGATGTATATATTCTCTTCTGACCCCAAACAAGATCAAATCTTCTTCAGGGAGATATTGACTGTGGCTCAGGATATAGGGCAGGTTGCATGGAAGGTCAGTGGCTACATCCTCAGCTCCTGCAGTCTGCATCTTATCTCTGGACAACATATTGAACGCTGAGTTGCACTCAGCGCACTTAACAGACAACGCAATGTCACGACAAGGCATGTAACAGACACTCCAGTCCACCACGTCCATTTCACGCTTTGCCTCTCCAAAGCGTGAAATGAACACACATGCAGAAGTTGCATTGCCATTAGGGGAGATAATATATTTAAAGCCAAGAACTCAGAAGGTGGGTCAGATGACAAAATGTGTGAATAAAGGTACCGGTATGCATTCGTGTGTGATTGGGTGAATGATATCACCCAATCACACACGGATATCCCTAATACGAGCACCTGCACTCAGCCACACCCAGCTCCAACATCATATCTCCGATATTAAGTTGTACAGTCATCAGCAGCTGCTCTGATTCTTTTACTATCATTCTTTATCTTAGATTGTGACTATGTGGTAATATGTGGTTTGTGGTTCAGCTACAGGGCAGGGGTGGAGCGTTGGGTTCAGGGTGTGGTGTTAGGGGATGCTGGTTGTCACAGCCGGTGATCATCATCTAATCATGCCCCCTCTCCCTCTCCTCTATTTCAGTAAGATGCCAGAACTAGAAAATAGAGCAGACAGTCAGGAGGAGAAGGAAGCACTGAAAAGTGACTCAGTCAAAGCTGAAAAAACACACAACCTGTGTGCGCGGGGTCCTTCCACTCACAAAATGCTCTGTTGCTGCAGGTTCACTGTTTTTCTTCAACAAGTATGAAGTTTGCCCCTTTATTAAAACTCAGCCCAGTGACATGAGTCGATCATGTACTTTAAAATCATTTATTGATCCAAAAGAAGTGAGACTGCAGGACTGCTTCTCTAACAACTTATAACCCCATTGTGCAAGTCTGTGCAGCATCTGATTGGTTGGCTGATAGGTAAGCAATGTTTTTCGAAGGTTTGGGGTCAATGGTTATATTTGCCACTGACAGGAGGTTTAGTGAGTGTGTGTGTGCGTGGATAGCAGGCTATAAAATGTGACCTCTCTGTCTCTGCACATCTGATTTAGAAGCTTTAGTGTGACGGTGTGTAAGAGAAAGAGTCGTCCCAGGCCTTTACCATGAAGACCTGTGTGCTGTTATCACTGCTGCTGGCGTTGGGTTGTGTGACCATCAATGGTGCACCAGTGGAACATGTTGACATGGAGCCAGGCTCATGTGAAGACGCATCAACAAAAGCAGCTGCTGAGCTGGCTCTTACCAAAATCAACCAGGACAGGAAGGAGGGCTACATCTTCAGCCTGCACCACCTGTCCAACGCCCACATAAAGAGACATGTAAGCCCTGCTGCTGAGGTTGCAGTATTATTACTGTATGATAGACCAGTGCTGTTTAGGGTGGATTACTTTCTAGCAAAGTGCCAGATTTCATGAAACAGAAATTAATCACATTCATTTTTGTGAAAGTAAGTCAGGTTGTTTATTGAATGCATGATGCTTGGAAACCGTCAAAAACACCCAAGAAAAACAAATTAACGTGACTTGTGAGAAAGTTTATGAGGTACCATGAATCACTGGAAGTGACCAGTGAACATGTTAAATTCAATTAGAGTTTTATTGACTGTAAACATTGTTTGATTGTGTGTGTGTGTGTGTGTGTGTGTGTGTGTGTGTGTGTGTGTGTGTGTGTGTGTGTGTGTGTGTGTGTGTGTGTGTGTGTGTGTGTGTGTGTGTGTGTGTGTGTGCACGCATGCATTGCAGGGAGACAATGGTGTGGTCTTCTACCTGACTCTGGATGTTGTGGAGACTGACTGCAGTGTTCTCAGCAGGAAGGACTGGAAGAGCTGTGACATTCGTCCAAGGGAAAATATCAAGGTTAGAGCACACGCACACACACACACACACACTGCATGTGCACATACTGTGCTCATCAACAAGTATGTGCACCAAAAGACCATATTTGTGCACACAGAACAAAGGGTTATTTTGTCAGCTTCGTTTTTTCATTACTGTCTTCTCCTTAAGCTTTCTTACAATCCTAACTCAAATCTTTCTATTTCAGCATAGTGAGCATCTTTGACTTTGGTGTCAGGGTAATAAATATATTTGGTTTCACAAGTCATTGCCACTGTGGTTTAGGCTGACAGTAGAAAAGTTAATAAATGTTAAAAGAAAAACTAAATAAAATATTTTGTGAATGTGATTATGCTCTACTTATTAGCAGTACAGTAACATAATTTATTTGTGTTTGAAGGTATATGGACAGTGCAAAGCTGCTATCTTCATCAGTAAGGTACACAGAGTGGTTCGTCTCTACAAATACAAGTGTACTATCAGACCAGGTATGAATGTTATTACATATATCAAAAAAAAGGAGTTGCGGTTTTTACATAGAGCCCACCATTTTATGTCAATTTAACCATCATATCTACAGTGACATCCAGTTCTACATATACAGCAGCATACTGTATAGAGGAAAAATAAAAACAGGCCGCACCTTATGAGACAATTTGGTGAAATTACAGGTTTTGTGCAGCACCAACGTTTAAAACCACTTTTTTGTTCTCCTCAATCCCTGCAGGTAGGGTGCATGAGGGCTGTGCCGGCTGTCCATATTTACCTCGCAATAATGAGGAAGCTGAAGTTCAGAAGACTGTGACCCACTCTCTGGAGAAATTCCACAACCAGAGCAGGCCGGCCAATCGGTTCACTCTGCTCAAAATCTCCCGTGCTACTGCACAGGTAACATTACCACATATCCAAAAGTAACATCAAGATATGTGACATGATGTATCCTCAAGTCTTTTATTGTGCGTGTCTATGTTATGAAAGACATCCTGTCTCAGAGTGACGCTGAAAAATGTGTTCATGTGATCATGACTTCTGGGCTAAACTATTGTGATTCATTATTATCACATTGTCCTAAAGCAGGAATGTTAAACTAATTTTACATGGTGGGCCACATACAGCCCACTTTGATGTTAAGTGAGCTGTACCAGTGAAACTCCCTTTTCTGTCAGTGTAAAGACATTTAACTATATATTTACCCCCTGATATATGTTAACACTAACATATATCAGGGGGTAAATATACCAAAGGACAATTTCAACAATATGTCTGTGCATATGATAAATGTCTAAAATAACAGAAAATGCTCTGGTAGCTTATTGTCCAGACTGTCCTGTATTTATAATAATGTTCTTTTTTTCTATAGTAGATATTGTAAAATCAGGAACTTTTCTGTTATTTAATGGTTTATGTACCAAGTAACTATTTAGTGTAGTATCAATGACAATGGGGGAAGTCTTTATCAATAGAAAAATAATTGGCCGCCTGCCTCCCAGGCCTAACCAGAATCAGAATCAGAATACTTTGTTAATCACTAAGAAAATTATGTGGTTACAGTTGCTCCAACACAATAACAGTAGCAAACTGAACGGATTAAAATAATACAGTATATTACAAATTTAACAATATATAACAAATGGGTCTAAGATATACAAATAGTTCGATTAATTATTTTGTTACGCCTGCCTTAAAGTTGCCTGAAAAGCCTTCAGTCAATCCGAAATGCCACACCTGAGTACTAACAGAGACGGAAAAGACAGATCACATTTCGCCTATATTGTTAAATCCTTTTTTTAAACAGGATAATCTCATTGAGATTGGGATGTTTTTCTTTCCAAAAACATGTTTATGGAAACGCATGCAAAAATTTAGACAGCCACATAATAAAACAACACATTATGCATGTGTTGCAGATAAATAAATTCAATGAAATGAAATCCAGTGCCCTCTGTCATATCAAGACTATCTCTCCACTCCTTTATATATTCCATATGTAGGGGAAATGACGCCCCCCCCCCCCCCCCCCCCTTGGTCATGGCGCATTGATACCTTTTCAAGACACTCCGGCTAGCCCGGCCACACCCCACAGCTTACATATAAAACAGCTGTTTGGACATGAAACTGGTGATTGTTTGATCGCTGCTTGTCAGTGCACATGTGTGCTTGTGTCACACACAAGCACTGAACACAGCAGGAGACATCTTGTAGAGAAGGGGCCTGAACCCAGGGGAGTGGACCAGTATGGACTGTTTTATATTGCCAGCGCAGACCAGAGAGGCCCATGATGGCTTTTTTTGCCGTCCAAAAGTGTCGGCCACCCACTTCCTGACATGGCTAAGGCTAAGGCATGGAAAGTGGATGCCTCCCAGGTAATGGCGTCCGGACCCATGGGCAGGATTCACTCCCCCATCTGCTGAGAGGCCAGGCCCATCCCTCAGTAGCCCCTCCCTTTGCCCTGCCCCCAGGCAGTCCTGTGGACAACCTCCGGCAAACTCCCCAGGTACAGTGTCAGGCTGGGTTAGATTTTCCAAGGTTATGGGGGCAGGGCATCCAGGGTTCTGGATCTTGCCCTCCCCGAGGACCCTGTGGCAACGGCCACAAGGAGATTTGATGATGTCACGATCATCCCAACCTTCACCTCAGTGAGTAAACCTCAGCAGGCCCTCATGTTGTTGGAAGGACTAGCGGCCCTCCTGGGGAAAGGTGCTATATGGAAGATGGAGGCTGGGGACCGCCAAGCTAGTTTTGTCTCCTGCTATTTTTGGTCCCCAAGCAGGATGTGGGGCTCCATCCCATTTTGGACCTCAGGGGCCTCAACAATTACCTTTGGCTGCTAAGATGCAAAATGTTGATGACCCCCAGGTTGAATTAGGCCATCGAAGCAGGGGATTGGTTTGCCACCATTGACTTGAAGGATGTATGCTTTCAGATTCAGGAGGACTAGCAGTTTCTGAGATTCTGTTTCGATGGGAAGATCTTTGAGTTTTGAGTACTTCCCTTTGGCATCTCTCCCACACCCCGGACCTTCACACGCTGCATGGATGCAATCCTTGCTCCTATGAGTCTGTGGGGCCTCAGTGTCCTGAACTACCTAGACAACAGGGTGGTCTGCACAGTGTCAGAAGAGTAGTGCCGCAGCCACCTAGCACTGCTGTTATCCCATGTTCAGGCTCTGGGGCTGCGCCTGAATCCCAGAAAGTGCAAGGTACAACCTTCTCAGGTAACAGCCTTTCTGGGCATGTCCCTGGACTCCATCAGAGCCTCCATATCCCTCGTTGCGGAAAACCAGCAGCTTCTCAGGGCATGCCTAGACCAGATTGGTCATCACTCTTGGTTCAGCTGGGGGCAATGCCTCTGTCTCATGGGCCTTATGGCTGCCACTGGCACTCGTGCACATAAGACTAGTCCATCATTGCCTACTGCGTCTGTGCCTGTGCCTGTAGCAATCCCATCGAGCTACAGTGGTGGTTTCCCTAGGGCTCCACTGGGCTCTAGGTTGGTGGACGGACCCATCCTATCTAGAGCAGGGTGTGGTGATTAGCAGTCAGCTAGTTTCCACAGACGCCTCCCAGCAGGGTGGGGTGTGGTCCACAAGGGCTATGTGGTGACCAGCTCTTTTTTGCCTTTCACCCTGGAATCCTGGGCAAACCCCTGTTTGCATCCCAGTTGTAGAGGCCATTCTGCAATCTTGTGACTCTGCAGGGGTTCCCCTCCCTTCTGGAGTGCGGGCCCACTCAACCCGCAGGGTGGCCAAGTCATGGGCCTTGTGATGGCGCAAGATTTTGAATCCAGAATTTAATTCAAAATCCTGCTCCTCACATACAAGGTCTTAACCCTTTAAAACCGGTCAGAGCGGGCACGCTCCGTTTTGCGTAACTATTTTTAAATCCCAGTAGCACTGCAACCACATAAGCTAGAGCAATAATTTTTTTTGCATATGAAACCGGAGGAGTTGTACTTACATCTTATGCCATCAACTTGTCCTAGGTCACGGTTTCCTTCCACATATGGCTTTGCAAAAACTGCATAAAAAGCGCTTGCAGCAACAAAAACATAATATTCCAGAAGCACGCTTTGCCGATCCGATCAGCTGTTCATAACACTTCCTACGTTGGAATAGACGTCAGCGCGAACTTTCGCATGTCCGCCATTACCTGCACAAAACCGGAAGTGACGTCATTTTCGCAGAAATGTAGTTTTTTTACTATCAGGGCCTCAGAGCCTATACTGGTGTTTTTAAAAGTTATCTTTGACTTTATGACTTTCTGTGTCGTTTCTGGGATGCTTAGAACTCAAATTGCACTGCTGGAAATAGTTTATTTTGATACATATGCTGCTTTTTTGCAAATTTGAACTATCATATTTATTTTCGTTTTTCCTGCAGTATATAAAAATTGGTGTATTTCAAAAATAAAACTATGAAGACACTCAAAATAAATTTCCTGTGGTGGGAAACTATTTTGTGCAACTTTTTTGTATTTACAGTTTTGAGGGATAAGCCGCTTAAATTTTTCTAACTAGAAATATATGTTAAAAAAACAAAAACGATTTTCAATTTTTTTGTAGTTTATTGCACTTTTTTGCAATTTATGTAATTACTATGCACTTAATGCATACATATTATTAAAATTTGGGCTATAATGGTTGTATTGATGTATATCAACTTGAAATGCTCCCAAAATTGGCACTACAGCATGTAAAAATATAATATAAGCTCTGGCAGGCTTGGTTCTATGGTAGGTCAATCAGGCCCCATCTTATCTTAATGACCTTGTAGTACCATATCACCCTATTAGAGCACTTCGCTCTCGCTCTGCAGGCCTACTTGTTGTTCCTAGAGTATTTAAAAGTAGAATGGGAGGCAGAGTCTTCAGTTTTCAGGCCCCTCTTCTGTGGAACCAGCTTCCAGTTTGGATTTGGGAGACAGACACTATCTCTACTTTCAAGATTAGGCTTCAAACTTTCCTTTTTGGTAAAGCATATAGTTAGGGCTGGACCAGGTGACCCTGAATCCTCCCTTAGTTATGCTGCAACAGACGTAGGCTGCCTGGGGATTCCTATGATGCATTGAGTTTTTCCTTTCCAGTCACCTTTCTCACTCACTATGTGTTAATAGACCTCTCTGCATTGAATCATATCTGTTATTAATCTCTGTCTCTCTTCCACAGTATGTCTTTATCCTGTCTTCCTTCTCTCACCCCAACCAATCGCAGCAGATGGCCGCCCCTCCCTGAGCCTGGTTCTGCCGGAGGTTTCTTCCTGTTAAAAGGGAGTTTTTCCTTCCCACTGTCGCCAAAGTGCTCATATGATTGTTAAGTTTTTCTCTGTATCTATTATTGTACGATCTACTGTACAATATAAAGCGCCTTGAGGCGACTGCTGTTGTGATTTGGCGCTATATAAATAAAATTGAATTGAATTGAATTGAATCTCCCTCTCTGCCATTTGTGCAGTGGCAACATGGTCATCTTGTTCAACCTTTACTAGGTTCTACCGCCTGATAGTGCAGCCAACCCCTCTTTCAGAGATCGGGTCCTGGGTGCCCTTCAGCGGCAGCTTTTGTCTCCAGTATTGGTTTGGCATCTTGAGTACCAACCATAAGTGGCTGCTCTGTTGCAGTCTTCGCATCTTGCGGGACTTTGTTTTATGTGTAATACTTTTTTTCTTTTCCTCTGTGTGTTTGTGTGTCCAGGTTGTCGCAGGTTCAATTTACCGTGTGGAATACACCATCCAGGAGACCACCTGCCCCCACAGCACAGAAGCAGTGACGGCTGAGAACTGCCCCCCTATGGACTGCGAGTTTGCTGTGAGTCAGGAGAAAGGATTATTAGTCTCACTCATGTAAAGTTGTAATCACACGGGTTGATGAGATCAGTGAGTGCAGTATGACTTTTCTGATCAGGGGGTCATTTTAGTTTTTAATGCTGCTATAAAAGACCTCTGCTTTCCACTCAAAGCTCTAAACCACTATGTTCTAAGTTCATGTCACTGACTAATTTGTGAAAGCAGAGAATTACTTTTTCATTCAGTATGTGTAATTGTTCCACCGTAGTAAAACCACAGGCATCCTCAATCCTCTCTTAAGTTTTTCCCTCTTTTTCTCTTCTTAGCACAAGGGCTTCTGTAAGGCATCCCTCTTCCAGCCTCTCTGGGGTGAGGGAAAAGTCGACGTCAACTGTGAGATCTATGAGCCTGAGGTAAGACTCACTAACATGTCATATCTGTATTGTTCAAATATCTATCAGTCGCATGAGGAACAGCGTAAGTAATAAATGGTGATGGGGGACCTAAGAGGCGCTTAGTTTGCTTATGCCTTGGGCTGGCTCTGTTCTGTAAACTGTTTATTATAGTGCACTCTTTATAAATTCTCCAGGCTGCTAAGAGAGAGAAGAAGCTCCACCTGCTGGGCGGAGAGACTGACCACAGCCACAATGACACACACTCACACAGCCACGACCACACCAAGAGCCACTCTCATCATGGCCACAACAGAAACCACAGTGATGACCACGATCACCACCACAAACATGACCATGCCACAGGCAGTGCCCACAGGCACGCTCATGACCACTCCCACGACCACGGTCTGAACCATGATCATGTGCACACTCATCATGCCAAGGCCCACAACCACAGCGGTGACTCTCCCAACCACCACCACGACTACAAGCATGCTGAAGGTGGGCACACCCACGAACATGACCACGAGCTGGCGCTGGATCATAGCCATAAGCATGGTCACCTGCATGAACACGAGCACCACCACCATCACCACGAGCACGAACATGAGAACACACCCCACGATGGCGCAAAGGGAACAGTGATAGTCCTGCCCGCTTTAGGCCAGCCTGTGACCCTGCCTTCCTTCCCTGATGTCCCCGCCGGTGGGCCTGGAGTTGGAGTCACTCTCCCACTTAAACCCGATCCTCAGATTCCTGGACAGATGGAGCCCACCATCGAGCCCTTCCCAACCTCAGTCTCTGCCCTGTGCCCCACCAAAAAGGGAGGGGATCAAGATGTGGGGATTCTCTTCGCTAATGACCCCATGTTCAAGCCAGCTGCATAATGTGGTGTATGAAACTGATCTCAAAAACTACTCACAAAGTGTAATGAAATTATATTTCTCAGTGACTGTCAATGACTGCTTAATTTTTCTGTCACTGTAATAAAGACAGTGTGCAAAACTAATTTAATTACTGAACGTTTTTCATATATATGTGTATATATATATATATATATATATATATATATATATATATATACACATAGCGGTTCCGAATGACAGCAATATCAGGAAGAAGGAACACGAGAAGCTGGAGAAATACCAAGGGCTCAGAGAAGAGCTCGAGAGGATGTGGAGGGTGAAGGTAACGGTGGTCCCCGTGGTAATCGGAGCACTAGGTGCGGTGACTCCCAAGCTAGGCGAGTGGCTCCAGCAGATCCCGGGAACAACATCGGAGATCTCTGTCCAGAAGAGCGCAGTCCTGGAAACAGCTAAGATACTGTGCAGGACCCTCAAGCTCCCAGGCCTCTGGTAGAGGACCCGAGCTTGAAGGATAAACCACCCGCAGGGGCGAGATGGGTGGTTTTTTTTTATGTGTGTGTGTGTGTGTGTGTGTGTGTGTGTGTGTGTGTGTGTGTGTGTGTGTGTGTGTGTGTGTGTGTGTGTGTGTGTGTGTATTTCATATTTCAACGGATGCATCACATCTGGGTCTGCGCACAATGGGCCCCATATGGGTCACAAGGGCCATGTATGCTGGGAAGGTACACTTTAGTCAAGACAAGTGGCTTTATTGTCATTCCAACCATGTGCAGTGATACAGTACACAGTGAAACAAGACAATGTTCCCCCAAGACCATGGTGCTACATTTGACGTGTAACAGTAATCAACACAGGACTACAAGTGCAATGTGCAAAAATTGCAAAAAAACCCCAAAACAAAGACAGTGCAACTCCAGATAGAACAGAACGATACAGACACATTGCACGTTTCTATTGCACTGTTGTGTCTGCACTGAGTGTTGTGAAAAAAGTCACTTGGTGTATGAAGGTGTGTGCGTGTGTGTGTGTGTGTGTGTGTATGAGACTCTGCAGATACGTGCTTGGTACTTTAAAGTTAGTTCTTTGCTAAGTTACATGTAATGTGTTAATGCTGACATCCCTTGATTTAGTTAATGTTTTTCTCCTTGAATCAATTATAGGTTAATGTTAAGTGGCTTAAAAACTGAAAACATTCTGCTCAAAAGGTTAAAGTACAAAGAAAAATTTCTAAAATTGTTCAGTAAGCCTGAGGAACTATTGCTCTAGATCAGTGGTTCTCAAACTTTTCACAATGAGTACCACCTCATGAAATATATGGCTTTTCAAGTACCACCCTTATGACCGACATTAAAGTACAGAAGTATAGGCTTATTTAACACCATATACAGTTTACATGAGACAATTTTATTTCATATATGAATGTTATTTATTTTGACAAGTGATAATAATAACAACAACTGTACTGCATTAAACAGGTTTTTGATATGGGCGACATGGGCGGTTGCCCAGGGCGGCATCACGGGCATCGGCAAAAAAGCAAGTTGCTCGTACTCATGCTGCCCCGACATCATGCCAGCGCATTTTGTGGATGGCATAGGCACCGATCGGTGTCTATTGCCCATTTGCTGGGAGTAAGGGCGCCCTCCGTTTGCGAGGTGCGCCTGCTGCTTGCGGCACAGGGAGGAGAGGGCGGGGCGGCGGGGGATTATATGGCTGGCTCGAGCAGCATCTAATAACCAACTCGCAAAATAACACAAACCAACAACACGAAAACACCAGACATTATGATAAAGACTTATAATTTGCAATGGGGTTGTTGTTTTTTTAGAAATTCTATACGGAAAAGTGAGCGGATCAGAGATCAGAGCCCTCGTGATCCTGCTTGCTGCTGTGCTGAAGTCAAAGTAAACTTTATTGTCATCTCCGCTATATACAGTACAGTATAGGGAGAGACGAGACGACGAGGCTCCAGTTACAGCAGTGTCAGAAAACGCTTAAATAAACATAAAAATTAAAAGTGCTAAGCAGGTAGATATATACATGAATGCAGGTGGTGATCAGTGCACAAATGGAATGATGCAGTGAACACAGTATAGGGTCATGTGTTTGTGGTGCGAACAGTCATATGGTTATTGTTCATGACTCCAACAGCAGAGGGGAAGAAACTGTTCTTATGGCGAGAGGCTCTGGTCACATGGAACAATAGTTAGTTGAAACCAAAACCAGCTTTAGCCGCCTGTACAGACCTGTTGGGCTCCACTGTTGCTAGCCCATTAAGTTTGATATGATACTACTAACATGAGCTTTTTAGATTTGCCAGTTACAGTTACTGTGAGGAAGTATGAACTGGCGCGCATAAAATAAAAAGAAGAATCAGCAGAGAAGTGGCTTACACTGACGGAGTGCTTTGCAAATGGCCCTCACTTTCTTTTAAGCTTCGATGAGACTAAGCTGAGAAGAGATCTGCTAATAGAAAGCTCACAGGCATTCCTGTTCACCAAGACTGCCTGACTTCATTTATTAAGGATTTTTTAAGTAATATTCAAGAATTCAAATGAGGTGTGCAGTGAGCTTTTTAATTGATTTGCCCTGTTCCCCAGTGCACTGTGACCGCTCAGTTTGTCTGAGCCAGTCATTGGCCTGCAGAGCAGCCGATAGCAGCTGTTTGTTCATCCTTTCAAGAAGAGGAGAAAGTCCAACATCAGTCTCACATGTGTCTCTCACAACTCTTTGTGTAAAAACTGGGATTACTTATTAGGTCCTGCAAAAGAAGATTTCCAGGTCAATGCATGTTTCAGTTTCATTATTAAATGATCTGCCAGCATAGGATTTAGTCATTCAAGTAGGTGGGATTTTTCTTTTAATTAGGACCAGTCTGTATGTGTGTTAGATGAGGATGAGTGTGTACCTGCTGGTCCTGTGTTTGGCTTTGCTGCCCCAGGGAGGGGAGGCCTCGGACCCTCCAGGCTGCACGAGCCCTGATGCAGTGCGAGTGGCAGAAGAGGCGCTGGAACAGATCAACAAGGACAGGAAAAATGGATACATCTGGAGCCTCAACAGGCTCTATGATCTGTCTCACACTCCAGAACAGGTCAGGGTGAATTATGCATATGCATGCACAAAGACATGATCATGCAACAAAGGCATGCTGCAACATATCGACCAGCAGCCATTTTGTTTTTATGTTAGAAAAATCACAGAAGGAAGAATGAAAATAGAGTTGCTTATTTATAAATGTGTCCAGGGGAAAGATGGATCTCTGTACAAACTAACCATCGATGTCATGGAGACCAAATGCCACATCACCAGTGGAAAACCGTGGAAACAATGCGAAGTCAGAAATATTGGGAATGTTCCAGTAAGTACCAAGCAATGCACATGTCACAGAACACATTATAATCTGAGACAATGTTTGAAAGTGAATATGTCAAAGATAAAAGCCTGAAATGTTTACTGGTCTATATTACCATGTTTGATATATGAATGTATGCAAACTTTGGGCCATACATTTTTCATGGAAATCGTGGAGGCAGAGGAAAAATATGTTTAAATATATGGTGATTTGAGATTGGATTGACCCAGGTCTTCAAAATGAAAAATATGCAAACATAACTACATTATAACTAGCATCTTTAAACTCCAGCATTTTTTGACACTATTTGAACAGGACAATCAGGGCAAAAGGACAGGACAAAAATATATTTTTGTGATGTAAGTTGTTATAATCCAGCATCAAAATTAAAGGAAATTTTCATTTTCTTTATTTTTGTAACCAAGAATGTAATGTTAAAAAGTATTCTACAAGCTTTATTTTATAGTGTTAGAGCCACCTCAGCGCAACTGTTGGCGCTGTACAAATAAACTGATCTGAAAAACTTGAATTCAAAATGAGAGTTTAAATGGTGGATTTTTTCCCCATATTTTTACTGGCCAATACTTAGACATTTTTTGACATATCTGTCCCAAGTTATAGATCCTGATTCATTTCACAATATGAATCAGGATCTGGCATAAACAATCTGGTATAAACAATACCAGATTGACAGAAAATAAGAAAAATATTTAGGTCTTTTTTAAGTAAAGCTGTATAAAATTATCAGAAAATTTGACTTAAAATACCAGAAGTTGCAGTGACAACCTTTTCAGAGTTTTAATACAGTGAGTCTTCTGTTGTCTTTGTTTTACAAAGCACTGCATTGTAATGCATACATTCATATGTTCTGCATGTATGAGCTTAGTAAAGTGTAAATAAATAGTTTTTTATGAATGTATGAAATTTCTTAGCTGCTGTGGTTCACCTCTTACACGTACATGTGTCTTTAGCTACTGTATAAATGTGTTTGTGTATTTCAGGTGTATGGAGAGTGTCAAGTATCTGCCTATGTTCACACTCAAGTCAAACTACAAAGCTACTCCTGTACAATTCGTGAAGGTAGATCAAAGCATCACTGAGACTCTTCTGTATTTTTGTCAACTTCACTGTATAAAACAGAAAATTATTTGCAGTGTCTTAGTCACAGAAAGCAGTCAGACTCAGTTTTGTTCACACAACAGTTCCAACACTGTTACATTTCTATCACCTACATCTGTCTTTTTATCTAAAGCCCTGCATCATGTAGGAACAACTCTGCATTTTTTCCCAACAAATTAGCAAGATGGTGAGAAGATTCTCTGCTCAAAAAACCAAAAAAACTTTAGACAAGAGAGGAGATTTGAAAGAAGAAGAGTTTTCAGAGTATGAGTTTGTGGTCTTTGGTGAATAGGACAGTGCAGACATTAGACAGTGAAGTGGGGACAGACTGAAGAATAATGGCACACAGGAAATGGTGTGGTGCAGAGTCAGACCCAGACCCGTGCAGTGAGGACTCTAGCCTTCAGTACTAACCAGGTGCTACAGCAGCACCTGAGCCAGCTTGATATAAACCTGTCAGGAACTAGCAAGGCTAAAAATACTGATGTACAAAAATGATAAAAGGGGCGATAGTTACACTCGCAGTAGCACAGGAACAGAGCAGGGAGAGAAAGAGAGCCAGGGGCAACAACAAGACACAACATTGTCACATTAGAAAGGTATAGTAATGAAAATGAGTAACACCAAGAGAAGACGCAAAATCTGGAACCATTTCAATTTTATTGACAATACAAAGGCAGAGTGTAGAGTCTGCAAGAGAAGGATATCATATACAGCCGGCTCCACAAACAACCTGCGCAGGCAGCTGAGAACTGTCCACCCATCAGTGCAATGGAAGGAACTGGGTGTGAGTGGAGCCCTCCAGTGGTCCACCACAAGATAAAACACAATCATTTGAGTGTGATATTAATGAAGATGCCAGTGTGTCTACTGCAACTGTTGCTGCTGCTGCTGCATCTACAGCATCTTGCACTATACCACCACAACCACTTAAACCAACCCAGAGCTCTATTAGACAGTTTTTGCAGAAGTCTGTGACCCCAGCAAGACAGAACTCAATTGATAAAGACCTGGCAAAAATGACTGCACTTGATTCCAACTATTTTCATTTGTGGATGTTAAAGGATTCAGAAAGTATATTCATGCACTGAATCCTATGTATGCAATTCCAACCAGGAAAACACTCTCCCAAAAAATCATCCCAGACCTATATGACAGAGAACGTGCATCTTCTTTTGTTTTGCATATTCATTTATATGTTATTGTGTTGTTGTTTGCAGTGTTTTGTGTTGTTTCACTTTAAATTTGTTTAAAAGGGAAAACTTGACAATTTAAATAGTTAAAAGTAGAATTCTACATAATTGGTTTTTGTATTTAATAATTTCTTTTTTAAATTTTATGTTGAGTGAATAAATAAAATAAAAGCATATTTATATAATAAATATATATAAATAAAAAGCATTTTTTTACATTAGCAATTCACTTTGTGCATAATTTTATATTGTTGTTGATAATAAATTAATTAAAGCAACAAAACAACCTGAAAAGCCGGTTGGGAGCCGAAAGGGCCGGCTCTCTAAAAAGAGCCGGAATTCCCATCACTAGTAAACCAGAAGGGGCAGCTCTATTTCTAAGGGCTGAACTATAGACTCACAAGAATCTCATCAATTCCAAGTCCAAGAAATAAACATCAGTAGTGATAATAAACTTTGCTTCAAAAAGAAATTAAAAAACTTGACCCATATCTTGATAATGACAGATTTTTCTTTTTCTATTAAATTTTAGTAAATCTCCCTTTTATTAAGAAATTGGCTCTAACAGAGGTAAATAACCCATATGAAATATGGATGTGGTCGGTATTGGTTGGCATAGGGATAAAGTAAACATCTATTAAGGGTTCAATTTCTATGGTTGTTTTATTTACAAATTTTAAAAAAACAAACAAAGCAAGGGTCCAACAAACCTACAAGCATAGCTGCTCTAATAACATGATCCTCTAATAATTAGAGGGTTGGTGGTTTGAGGCCTGGCTGTTTCAGTACTGTGTGCCAAACCATCCTTGGGCAAGATACTGAATCCGAAGTTGCTCCCTGTGAAGGAATATGTATTAGTGTTAGATCAGTTGGGCATAAAAGTGCTTTGGCAAATGAGGCTTGTATTTAAAAAGTGCTTTGTGTGCTCAGAGTAGGAAATTACTCACTGTAAAAAGAAAATGGGTGAACCAACTTAATTGAATTGTTTCAATTGGTAACACCTAATTTAATTAAGTTCTTTGAAATGAAGTTAATACATTAGATAACACAACTGATTTATCTAATGTATTAACTTCATTTCAAAGAACTTAATTAAATTAGGTGTTACCAATTGAAACAATTCAATTAAGTTGGTTCTTTTTACAGTGCTGTTTGAGAACGATGCCATCCACCACACAAGGGTTAACAGTGTGTACTCACTAGTGAAGGAATTCCGTTTCTCTATCTTGTCTTGCTGTGGCATTCTGGATAAATCATGTATTTTCATAGAGATTTTAGAAGAACCTAAATACAATAGTCAAGCCTAGAAGTGACAAATGCACTAATTGAGTTGATTGATTGAGACAGGATGATCCTCAGAAGAATTTTGTTTTGACCTTTGAACCTCTTGATCCTTGTGTTCAGTTCCAGCTACTGCAGTGGTGGACACGTGCCCAGACTGTCCCACGGCCGAAAATCTGAATGAGCCCATTGTCAAAGAGACGGCCAATCTCTGCCTGCAGAGGTTCAATGAGGAGAGCCGCCTGGCCAACTACTTTACTCTGGAGAACATAACGAAAGCCAGTTCACAGGTTAAGACAAAAAGAAATGAACAAACCAAACGCAGGCAGAGAGTCAGTAAAGAAACAGGTTAAATACAAATTAAGCTTATGTGTGATGTCTTTGTGAGTAGGCAAAGACTTCTAGGCAAGTACTTTTAGTTTTCTATTCTTTTCAAAAGACTAGACCTACTGTGTAGCTCTTAGCAATTTTATCTGACTAGTTTTGGTCATAGTTCGCTTATTTTGACCTACCTCTGTCCTAAACTAGGCTTTCATAAATATATTTTTCAGTGGGTTGTTGGTCCGTCCTACTTTGTGGAATTCACTATAGTGGAGACAGTTTGTTCAAAGGAAACAGATGTCAGTGAACTGAGCAGCTGCACACCTATGGACTGTCAGTTTGCTGTAAGTAATGAGAAAATATTTGAAAAGTGATAAATAATGCTCTGTTTACTCACCATATGTTCATAAAACTGGACTGCTACCAGGCTGAAGCTGAAAAACTGCCAATAATCTGCTGTTGAATGTGAAAGTCCTCTGATGGTGATGAAAGAATACGCATAGATATCATAAAGACCAGTAATGCACATTACAGTCAATTAATTTATCATGTTTAAACCTATCTTCATTTGCCTGGTCTCATCTTTGGTGTGCTCTGTGTGTACTGCATCCAATCTCCACTGGCTCCAAACAAAATTCCCCCAAGCTGTAAATGCAGGCTCAGCTCTCCTTGTTTTCTCTCTTCTCAGCACAGAGGCTTCTGTTCGGGCTCACATGTGGCTCGTGAGGATCAGTTTGAAATCAGAAACCCTGGTGGCAAAAGGGATGGCTTGATTCAAGATAAGAAACCTGTAGAGGTGAAATGTGAGATCTATGAACCTCAGGTACTTGTTTGAACAACACAAGAATTAAATAATGAAAAAGTTCACAAATCTTCACTGCACTTCTGATATTTTGATTTTTAAAGGGTTTTTAAAAACACATTTCAAAAATGTTGACAAATGCTTCATTGCAGCTGAGCACCACCACTCTCTTGACTATCTTCCGTTTTCAGGCTTCCTCTGTGGAGGAGCAGGCTCACGCAAAAGCAGGCAGTGTGCACACTGAACACCAGCACCATAACCACACTCACCTGCATCCCCATGAGCACCTCCACTCAGACTCACCCAGCCCAGACATTACACTCTCCGTGTCTCAGAACCTTGGGACTGTGGTGAATCAGCCTGCCTCTCCCAGAGCTTCACCAGCAGGCAGCTCCTGCCCCGGACCCCGCAGACACAATCTGGGTTTACGGAATCTCAGGCTCTGATTGGTTGAACCTTCAGTACTCAGTCCAGAGATTGTTTTTAACCATATTGCAATTAGTTCAAGACAAGAAATGGTAACTAAAACCTTGCAATTAATACAGAAAAAAATCTGTATTTACTGTTCATTGATCATTTAAATAAAGTATTTATCACAGCTGGAAGTTGTATAATTTATTTCTATCAGTTTAGCAAATCGGTACTTTACCTAATCAAATAATGACCCCACTGTAGCAACTTCTTGGACACATTTTATTTTTAAAAAGTAACTCTTCTCATTTTAAGCTACATATTACTTGTGGGGGGTTGTTTTATTTATTTATTTATTTATTTTATTTTATTATTTTGCAGGGGGCGGGGGGGTATGCATGACCTCATTATTTGTTGATTTGGCCAGTTTAGCCTATTTGTAGGCAGGCAGGAAGGAAAATCTAACAGCATAAGTTAACAAACTTATCAAGAGGCTATCACGTTTTTGATTGGCTCTCATCATATCTAAATGATAGATGTTTTTTTGTTTCCATTACCAGTTTTAGATCTGCACACTTAAGCTTTTGAATACATGTTGGAGAGCCCAAAGCACACAAAATATCTAACTCTGAAATGGTTTAGAAATACACCAACCCTCAGCACTTCCCAGACAGATCGGCAGTATTTAAGGCCATTCCGTTGGGGGGAGAGGAGGGAGGGTGCTCGTGACGTCTGCAGGATAAGATATTCCAGATAAAACCTACACTCTCAAGGCCATCTTGCCGTGGTCGTATAGTAGTTAGTACTCTGCGTTGTGGCCGCAGCAACCCCGGTTCAAATCCGGGCCACGGCAAAACTGCTTTCTCCAAACATCAAGCTCCCAAGCTGGAAATGCAGACTCAGCTCTGCTTGTTTTCTCTCCTCTCATCACAGAGGCTTCTTTTTGGGCTCACACATGGCTCATGAGAATAAGTTTGAAATCAGAAACCCTGGCGGCAAAAGGGGCATTTCGTTTCAAGATAAGAAACCTGTAGAGGTGAAATGTGAGCTCTATTGGTGCTGAACAGAGACAAGACAGAATGATTTGCTGTTGGTCCAAAAACACAGAGACAAAACCTTTTCCATATTTATCATCCCTTTCTCTGAAACACATCTCAGATCTCAGATTTGATAATCATGTTAGTACGGTTACCAGAACTGCTTTATATCACTTAAAATATATTTAAGGTTGGAAAATTCTTGTTTCAAACTGACTCAGAGAAATTGGTCCATTCTTCCGTATCAAGCAAGTTAGATTCTTGTAATGCTCTATTTGTCTCATTACGCAAATCATCAGAAGACTGACTTCAGTTTCAAAATGCAGTGGCCAGAGTCCTTGCAGGTATGCGGAAACTTGACTTTACTACCCCAGCACTGAAGGCACTTTTAACTTTTAACATATTTTAAGTAGTTCATAAAGCTCTCGGTGGATTGGCCACCCACTACATACTTGACCTTTTCAATTTTAAAACCCAGTCAGACCTCTCCACTCATCAGGTGCAGATCTTTTGACTATTCCTAAAATTAGGTCTAAGTGTGCTGATGGTGCTCGTAGTTACTGTAAAAATAAATGAAAATATAAAAACTTAATTCAAATGTGGGGCTAGGCTACATGCAAATATAAAGTCCACAAGTACAAATAGGTGTTCTGTTTTGGAATCCAAATACTAATGCTTACATAACCTAAATTTCCAAAAATTTGGGACACTGAAAAATACAAAAAAAAAAAATGCAATTACCAGAAAATCTCATAAAGCCATTTTCCCCAACAGAACACATAAATCATCAAATGTTTAACCTGAGACATTTCACGATTTTTCACTACTGTAGGTAAGCTGGTAGAGCTACATGTGCCCTCACATGGAGCTTTCATGTGGGACTTGTATCTGTCAGATCTGGGAGTGATACTTACACTCCATTACTTTTTAAAATGCTGGGCCTGAGAACCAGACCAGTGACAACTGGAAAATGATATCCTGCCTGCTCTAATGTAAAATTCTTGTGTCCTAAATCCCTTAGTACTACATAAAAATTGGGAATTCTCATGGTTTTGAAAATTGATTATATTCATTATGCATATTTCAAAATTGTATACTTTATATTACTAGATCATCATTACGATCCATTAATGAGTAATATACATTACGGTAAAACATTTAGTAGCAGAGTTGTATTTAAAACCAATAATCTGCATCTACAAAATCATTAGCTACTTAAGCTTTTGAACACATGTTGGAGAGCCCAAAGCACAAATAATATCTAGCTCTGACATGCATTAGAAATACATCAACCCTCAGCACTTCCCAGACCGATCGGCGGTATTTAACGCCATTCCGTTGGGGGGGCTGGTGACGTCTGTGGGACCAAATATTCCAGGTGAAATTTGCCATCCTACGGACAGCTCGCCGTGATCGTATAGTGGTTAGTACTCTGCGTTGTGGCCGCAGCAACCCCGGTTCGAATCCGGGTCACGGCAGTTTTTGCCAAAGTGCTTTAGTAAGAGTAAGAAATCCATTACTGATCGTATAGATATTACCAGTAATTATATCTCTATACATAGGTTTTTGTAACTTTTTCCTCTCTTTTTTGTAAAGCGAGTATATACAAGTGCTGAGGAGAAGTAGGGATGACACGAACACAGTAAATAGAGTGGCTACAATAAGTGTGTACATATTTCTGCCTACTCCATTTCGTACTTGGTGATTGAGTTGTTACTTCAGGTCAGATTTTGTTTGCGCACACACGTGTGTATGTGCATGCATATATATGTGTGTGTACATGTAGTATGTGCGCATATGTGTATGTCTATATATTGCTTTGCTTTACGAAAAAGTTTCAAATGTAATCATCGTCGTCATCAGCTGTTTCTCTATGAATATAACACTTTCTTCCACACACATACACAATCAGTTTACAAATGTATTGTAACTAGTACAACCTTGAAAATGTTTCCTTCTCGGCTGTGATACCAGATAGCAAATTCTTTCTTTCTTAGACAGTTTTAGGCTCTTGACTGACTTGTGATGCCCACAACAGGAGAGCACTGCAGTTATTTGTGATGACAGTTTCGTGTGCCGTTAAGGCGGAAGCACACAGTGTGCACTGTGACAGAATGTAGGCCGGTTCAGGAGACGAATAAACCTGGCAGACTGCCATCTCCTGTAGAAATACAAATTTATATACTCATTTATAAAAGAGTCTTCTGCCTGCCAAGTGTCAACGTGAGTCTTTTTTACTGTTAAACAACATGCGGTTATTTTAATCTGTCTAATGCTTTGCTACCAAATCACTGTTGAAAGTTGTGTTAAAACAGACATCAACAGCCTACATAAATTGTGTTTTCTAACACATTAAAAGGATGTATGAGATTTTAAAAATCATATTGTAAAATAACAAGCAATACTATTCAAAACTACTGGTTTCTTCTTAATAGAAGACAAGGAAACTGAACTAATTCTCCACTTATTTCTGTTAACCAGTCCAGTGTTACACACTTTACGATGTGTCCACATGGTGTCAGCCTTATCTCTCTTTTCACTTCAACGAGTTCACACTGTGAGTTTGTCCAGTAATCCTAAAAGATAACTTCAGAGTTTTCCCTCTTTTTTCCCTTTATGCTACTGGATTAACTGCTGCACTTTTATGCTTCCAAACTGGCTGCAGGGGCTGAAATCTAACTAAACTGCCATAAAATTGCATTCGAATATTCATAGTGCTCAAAAAACTACCTGACTTTTTCTCCTAGTAGCACCATGGGAAGCTTGAAATGCAAAGTCTCACCATTGTTTTTACAATATATCACGGATTAGCATGAAGTATTGTAAATGTTTATTCATGCCATCTCCAGGATGAATTACAGGACTTTTCACAATTGCTCAGTTATACCTAAGATTCAAGAAGTTTATTGTCACACTGCAAAACACAAGTAGTTACGCAGAGCAATGAAATTCTTACTTTGCAGGTTCCCTTCACACAACTAAATAACAATTAGCTAAAATAAAGAATAAACCTAACCCTGAGCATGGAAAATAGCATAGAAAATAATAAATGAAGTAAAAACAAGTGCTTTGTATCTTATGTAGCTTATCTGAGTGAAGTTGGCCCCCCCCACCTTCTTCAAATCCAACAAAAGTGGTATCAAACGTTTGTGCTACGTTTGTGCTGGTTTGTGCTGCAAAAATTTTCGTTTGTGCTGCTATCATTTTAAAGATATTAATAAAAATTTCTAGAGGTCACCAGAGGTCAACCAGCCCCCCCACATTAATTAAATCAAACAAAATGGGTGTCAATCAACTGCGCTACGTTTGTGCTGGTTTGTGCTGCTAAAATTGTTGTTTGTGCTGCTTCTGTTTTAAAGATATTAATGAAAATGTAAAGGTCAAAAGGTCAACCAGCCCCCCCACATTACCCAAATCCAACAAAAGTGGTATCAAACGTTTGTGCTACGTTTGTGCTGGTTTGTGCTGCAAAATTTTTTGTTTGTGCCGCTATCATTTTAAAGATATTAACAAAAATTTCTAGAGGTCAACAGAGGTCAACCAGCCCCCCCACATTAATGGAATCAAACAAAATTGATGTCAAATGTTTGTGCTACGTTTGTGCTGGTTTGTGCTGCAAAAATTTTCGTTTGTGCTGCTATCATTTTAAAAATTTTAATAAAATAACGTCTTGATGCATGCTTAATCATCCAGGTAAGTAAATCCCAAAAGGTTGATTCTGTTCATCTGGACATTTTCAGTTGGAGAAACGTTTCGTCACTCATCCAAGTGACTTCTTCAGTCTCAGCTGACTGCAGGTTTCCCCAACCTTATAAACAGTACATTTGCATAGTGAAGGAAACTAGCACCACTGAATGAACAATGGGCTGGGGGATTAGTTCCATGATTGTTAGTATGCAAATTCTTATGACCATTGATCAATGACAACTAATCAAAGCCTACTGATCAATGGCCATGAGTACCATTCACAGAAAGTGGGGAATGGCTACAATCACAGCATTGTAAGATGGCGAAAGATTTACCCTTGGGCCCCCCTTCTCGATTCAGAGATGGTCAGCATCCTGACAGCCCAATGGACGAAGCTGTCTCTCAGTCTGTGTGTTCTGGCCCGGAGGCTCTTCAGTATCCTTCCTGATGGCAGCAAACTGAAGACGCTGCTGAAGGGATGAGTGGAGTCACCTGTAATGGAGAGGACCTTCCAGATGAGGCAGGTGCAGCTGCTCTCACTACCCGTTGTCATTTTTTCCTGCAGAACCCAGTGCAGGAGTCATACCACACAGTGATGCAGCTGGTGAGGATACTCTCAACTGTGCCTCTGTAGAAGGTGCTCATAATGGGGTTTGAATCTCTTGTGCTTCTCAGTTTGCAGAGGAAGTAGAGTCGCTGTTGGTCTTCTGCACATTCAGGGACAGGTTGTTGTTGCTGTACCACTCTGCCAGATGGTTAACTTCACCCCTGTAGTCTCGTCGTGGGTCAGCAGAGTGAAGAGAAGGGGGCTCAACACACATCCTTGGGGAGCCCCCGTATTCAGTGTTCTTGGGCTGGAGGTGTTGCTGTCGACCCGTACTGTCTGCTGTCTTCCTGTCAAGAAATCTAGCAGCCAGTTATACAGCAAGGTGCTGATCCCCAGCAGATCCAGTTTGTGAATGAGTTGCTGGGGAATGATGATGCTGAAGGCTGAACTGAAGTCTATGAACAGCACTCTGACATATGAGTCTCTAGTGTTCAGATGTGTGAGGGCTGAGTGAGGGGCAGTTGAAATTCCATCATCGGTTGAGCGTTTTGACCGGTAAGCGATAATTTGATTTGAGGCATGACTAACCGTTGAAAGCACTTCATAATGATGGAGGTGAGTTTGACAGGACAGTAGTCCTTAAAGCAGGAGGTAGATGACTTCTTGGGTACAGTAATGATGGTGGAGGCTTTGAGGCATGTGGGAACGGCGGCCTGACCCTAGTGATGTGTTAAAGATGTCTGTGAAGACATTTGTGAGTTCCACAGCATAGTCCGTCAGTGCTCGTCCAAGGATGTTATCAGGACCTGGAGCTTTGCGTGTACTGATTTTGGCACGGGATCTCCACACACTGTCTGGGGATTTGTTCACCACGGTCTGCAGAGTGGGCTTGTAGTCTGTGATGGTTTGTATTCCTTGCCACTGCCTCCAAGTATCTCTGCTGTCGCTGAAGCTTTGCTGTAGCTGATGCCACGTGACAGGTTTGCCCTTGCTGTTCTTAGGCTCACCTCATCCCCAGCTCTGAAGGCTTGCATTTTTCAACCTTAGGAGCATTTAAACCTCACCTGTGAGCCATGGTTTCTGATTGGCCCGGACAATGATAGTCCTGGTCTCTGCGACATCATCTATGCATTTTGGGATGTAGGCAATGACAGTTTCTGTATATTCCTGAAAGTCTGTGGTGTTGTCGTGTGTGGCAGCCTGTGGTGGAAAAGCAGTCTTGCAGTGCCTCTGAGGACCCTTCTGGCCACACCTGTACCTGTTTACGAACTGGTTTGGTGACTTTGACCAGGGGCCTGGGGGAACCCATGGCACACCTAGGTTTCTGCCTGTAGTACTGACCCTTATGCAAAATAGGTGGAATTAAGACACAGTTCCAAAAGCAAACACAACTGATCAGTGCTGAGAGTGGTCCTGTTGCGTATGACTCATGCACTGCCCCAGCATGCTAAATTAAGAGGATGATGTGTTGGTTGTTGTGAGGGTGCTAGCAAGCTGAGCATTTATCTCAAAGCAAATGTGCCAAAGTAGCCACAGTCTCACCAAAAACCAAACTAACTGTTGGTCATAGACTGTATATAAAAATGGCTACCCATTGCTTTCTGGCCATAGCAATTTGAAACCTCAACAGTAGAATTTTGGACGCCATCAGGGTTTTTCTTTTTTGGAAATAAGCAGTTGTATCCAATCTGTGTCTGTAGCCTTTACGCCCCCTTTTTGGTGTGCTGGACCTTTTTGCAGTATTCTTGATTGTATTTCTCTTTTAATGGATTTCTGTCATAAAAAATATGGCTTGCTGTTTTTTACAGCATGGTCAAAAAAAAATCTCTGCATCAGTTTAGGTGAATAAAATTCCAATAATTATTTAGCATTTATTTATTACTTAATACTAGTGAGCAAACATGTGTAATGTATCTTGCTACCCAAGCTTGCTAGTGTTACCTTGTAACAACCTAAATCTCCAACTGGCTTAAAACAAATAAATATAGCCAAAGAAAACTCAAACAAATGGTAGAATGGTACATTGAAGCTTCTAAATGTGTATTTCAAAACTATCAGGTGAATCATCGTCTATATCCATCGTTTATATACAGTCTACATGACTGAAACACTTTTGGAGCCAGCCTCAAGTGGCTACTTCAGAAATCACTCTGTGTATTTGGCTGTTCCCCATTTGGCCTCATTCTTCAGCCTTGGATGTTGGTGCTTGCTATAGACACATCAGTTTGGGTTGATCCTAAAGTGATGAACGATACAGCTTTTAAATTCCTCTGTAAGCCACAATATATGAGCTACATGACAGTGTTGCAGATATTTGGCATGAGTGTCAAAAACACCATTAAAATAAACACTGCAATAAAATCAACGATGGTTGTTATGAGAATCAAAATTACAAACTGGAGTGACTGTAAGACTAATTTATCTCTTCAAACATATCTTTCAGTTGATCCTCTTTTTTCACCATCTATGTGACTTCACTCACTTTTACAAACAAGCACAGCAAAGACTTACATTTAATTGCACATCCAAGCCTGCTACGTAATTAACACTGGGTTGTATAAGCCTTTTATGTGCTTGGATGCTGTATCAGAGGCAGATTATATCTGTACTAATCTACCCCCAAGTGTGAAGTGAAGACAGCTTTTAATACTGCATGTTGCTACACAGCTTCAGGCACAATTATAAATGTCATTAGCTGTCCCGCTGCTTCCCTTCTTGTCTGTCTTCTTTGTTGTGTGGCCCACATTCTTTAAAGATCTCCATTATTAATTTAGCTTAAAAGGCCCTCAAGATGTGTAAGGCTGTGCATGCATGCATGTGTGTATGTGTGTTGGGTGGGGACTGTCTTTTAAACCTACCATGTCTGTGTTTTTCCTGTTGCTTGTGGCTAAGACAAAAGATATCCCAGGTTCAAAGCTCCTGCTGACACACTGACCTTAACAATGCATGATGTTGGTACCAAAAGAAAAACAGGGTTCTCATTCACACTAAAAACTAAACTGACGAGTTAAGATAAAGCCACTGAAGTGAGCATCTTTTAGAATACCAGCTTAGTGTGGATGAATGTTGTGGTAAATAGTCTCAGACAAGGTCCTTCCTCCTGGAAAAGCAAAATAGATATGATGAAGTGGTATGAGTGGAATTCCTAAATATGTTCATGCCTCAGCCATCTGAAACTAATGGAAAATGCCACCTCACCTTCCTTGTATTTATTTATTTTGATTTAAAGATGGTCTGTGAAAATGGGGCAGTCTCAAAAACACAGTTTATCCTCCAATCCAATGTAACCAGCATAGCATTTACCTAGACTAATCCCTGATACTTGACTTGGTAAATTCATGTTTACTTCAAGAAGCCACCTTCTATCATTTGTGCCCATTCACTGTAACCACCACCATAGCACCAAGGGCTACAATTGCAGAAAAGTATCTTTAACTATTAATGCAGTCCTTGATTTCTTTGTGTTGCTGCTCTCAAATCTTGGGTGGTTAAAGGGTAACATACATTTTATGATCATGATAGAATCCCACTTCCAAAGACGTTAGGACAGAAGTTGGGTATGCAACACATCTCACAATTTTTTGGAAGGGAAGAACAAAAAAACTGGAAAAGTAAGTGTTAATAAAAAGAAACCACTGGAGTAACATTTTGCAACAAATTACATTAATTGACAACAGACCAGTAACATGATGGGGTATTTAATAAAGGCACCTTAAAAGTAAAAATATGCAGTTTCAAGTCATGGAAACATTTCAGAATGATGTTTCTTGTCATAAAATTGTGAAGACTTGTAGATAATGTGAAAAAAGTCTATGAAACTGAAGAAATCTGTGTATAAGGGACAAGGCTGAAAACCCACATTAGGTGGTGCACAGGTGATCTTTGGGTTAAAAACAGAAATCACTGCATGTGCTCAGGAACACTTTCAGAAATCACTGTCTGTGAACACAGTTCACTGTGCCATCCACACATGTAGCTTAAAACTCCATCGTGCCAAGAAGTCATATGGGAACATGAAACCCTGCTGGCTTTTCTGGACCTAAGCTAATTTAAAGTGGACTGAGGCAAAGTAAAAAACTATTCTATGGTCAGATGAATCGAAATTTTAAATTCTTTTTGGAAAACATGGACACCAATCCTTCAGACTACAGAGGAGTGGGACCATCAGGTTTGTCATCAGTGTTCAGTTCAAAAGCCTGCATCTCTGCAGCATACTGCAGATATTACAACAGCATGGCTTCATAGCAGAAGAGTCTAGATGCAGAACAGGCCTGCCTGCAGTCCAGACCATCCACCAACTCAAAAGATTTGGATCATCATGAAACAAATGAAACAAAAAATACAACAAAGAACACTCTCAACTGTTGAGCAGCTAGAATCCTATATCAGACAACAACGGGACAACATTCCTCTCCTAAAAGTCTAACAGCTGGTCTCCTCAGTTTCCAGACGTTTATGGACTGCTGTTAAAACAGGAAGGACAGTAGTAAACACGGCTGACATGTGTTGCAACCATCACATTCACAGCCAATATCTTTGTTAAAACTTTATTTTGTCTCAATTTAAACATTTGATATGTTTTCTGTGGTGAACAAAATTTGGGTTTATCAGGTTTGCAAATCGTTGCATTCTATTTTCTTTATTTTTACACATTTTCTCAACTTTTTCAGAATTGGGTTTGTATATTTAGGGCTCTGCCTCTGTGCTGGCACCATATTTAAAGCCCAAATAGACTTTGAAAATGTCATACTTATTATGACGTACTTATTGTCACACAATACATACAGACAATATCTGTATGTATAGTGTGACAAAGACCCCGGGCCAGTTTGCAACTCATGCCACAGGGTCTTGGCCATCATGTCCTGATTGCCTGATTACTTTACTGTAAGCAAGTGCAGTGCAGGAATGGGCTAAGAGAAACGCATCTTCAATAGTTGATGCGTACACCATCTTCTTTTACCACAGGAACAGGCCATATTTGCAAAAATTATTTGAAAATATTAAATTGTAAAGCACTTTGTGAATTTTGTTCTTTAAAAGTGCTTTATAAGTAAACCTTACTTAGTAGAAAAGCCACTTAAAATGACGCAGTGTGTATTTAGAGGCTATCACAGCGATGTTTAGAGTGTTAGAAGGGCAGGAGCTATATTATAATGGCCAAATAAATACCTGTGCCAGAAAAAATGAATTGGCCAAAAAGATATGAATGTGTTTTTTAGTAAAAAATTTGCATTTTTAGTGTTTATCCTAGATTCAAGATGCAGTATCAGGAAATGGTCTGTTTCAGGTCTTAAATCATTTTCCTTCAGATTTAAAGGACTTATTATTTCCTCCTTTCTTTCAGTTCATTCAGTATATATTTGATGTGTATGTGGTTACTGTTAACTTCAATTTCCCCATGAATGGTGGAATTTGTTTGACTGCTCTAGTTCAGTCCAAAGACATCCACGTTAGGCAGTAGATGTGAGATAGGTGACATATTTAAAGCTTGAAGTGGCTATAGTAACCCTGAAAAAACATCGATATAAATGCTAGTCTATTTCAAAATGTAGAATACAAATTTCTTTAAAAAAAACTTTTATTTTTTTCACCTTTAGGTTAACAACATAACTGTCACTGAAGGTTAAAGATTTCCCAACAAGGGCACAAATATGTGACTGTGACAACCTTGCATGTTGCCTTTTGTACTCTATGTGGACCCATGCTGTTTGTGTGAACAGTATTCAAGACCTAGTTCATGCAGGGAGCATGTGCTTAAGATGCCGCAACCCTAATCAACGGATCAACATGAAGCTGGTGACCTGGCAAGGATTAAATTGTTCTCTATCCTTTTTTTAAAGAGCCTTAAGCACACATGGGGTCCCTAAGTGGGTAACTGGTTGTACTGAGCATAAATTCCTCATGCAGAGACAGCAGCTGTTCATGTCTGCCAAATAGCTGTTTTGCTGCCACGAGGGCAAGGTGGCCATGACCACAAGGGCTGAAGGAATGGTGTAATACAGCCGTCTTTTATGGAGATACCCATCAAAATACTCCAGGCAGAATAAAAAGAAGCACACTGATAGAAGTGTTATAAGGGCTTCAGGTGTGTTTGTTCATTTAAAGCTGAGAGGTCAGCTAATGTTCTCTGTAATTACGTGATTTGATTTGAAGGTAATCCACCTCCACAGCATTTAGGAAGCTCTCAGTTGCTAAATGGAGGAGTTAATTTTGATGTATGAGAATGATGTTCTAATTTAACTGCACGCTGAAGCACGATGATAATTAAGAAAGAAGGTGGGAATTTGGGAGATGGCAGTTTGGAGTAAATCATACCACACTGCTACAAGCCCTATTAGCAGCAGCAGCAGCACTTTGGAAATTTCCACAGAGGTGGCGTGAATGTGAATTTGTGCTGCTCCACTTCCCCACCCCTACCCGCTTGGGACCACCTTGTGGGAAGTGATGCATCTTTAACTCCTAGGGTGACGCAGATGGTGTGTGCATCATACAACATGACAACTGCATTAAGTATGAACACAGCTCTACCCTGTCTACAGACCACATAGGTCTGTTTTCCTGGAGATACTGTTATTCCAGCTGCTTGAACACAATGTTTGGATGGGTGTCCATGAGTGTCTGAGTGCGCAAGATCTCCCTTTAATTATCATCAACAGCAGCCTATTATCATTGTACTGATAAAATTGCTAACTAGACTACGGCTTCCTTTTTCTGGATTGTTCAGTGGTTTAAATTCAGACTTTTTTAAAGATCTCTTTTCTGTTGATGTATGTTTTTATAGGGGTGTGACAAATCTGAAATAAAGCACTGCAAAACTTTTTTAAAAATAAGTATATTTGTCTTATTTCTAGTCAAAATTATCTCATTACACTTAAAATAAGACACAATCAGCTACAGAGCAACATTTCAGTAAGATATAGGAACTTGTTTCAAGACAGTGAATCTTGAAACTAGAGGAAAAGTAGAGAATTTTCACTTGTTTCATTGGCAGATTTTTCCACTTAATACAAGATATTTTAGCTTGAAATAAGTGGGGGAAAAAATCTGTCAATGGAACAAGTGAAAATTCTCTACTTTTCCTCTAGTTTCAAGATTCACTGTCTTTAAACAAGTCCCTATATCTTACTGAAATGTTGCTCTGTAGCTGATTTTGTCTTATTTTAAGTGTTTTAAGTTGACTAGAAATAAGACAAATATACTTGGTAAGATTTGGAGTTTTTGGAGTGAGACCAAAACAATGCAATGCAAACATCTAGAATATTGTATCATAATTCCTTTTCCCAGTACTGCAGCCTGTAAAATTTAAAGGTTTCAGAATGATGTGTTGAGAAAAAGATATCAGAATAATAGATAAAATAAAATGTAAAAAGTTCAATTAAATTTATTCAGAAATACTATGAATAGAAGACGTAAACAATTATAACAAACTACTAAGTGAAGTTTTTCTATTTTTCTTAAATAAAAACTTAGACACCTACTGTAATTTTTAAATAACATGTTATAAGTTCCTGATGTTAATATGAGTATAACATTTAAAAAATCATGATTTATAGTGACGATTCCTTTTTAAAAAATCACAATATTTTTAACTTGCACGTTTATGGAGTAGCTTCCCACTAGGTGTTAGCAGTTGTGGCCACTAGTTGGTAGCCTTGTCCTTTTTATTTAATTCAAAAGCCCAGTTGTGTTCTTACTACACCTGTAAGGCTGCATTTCTTATTTTAATCGCAAAAAGATCAAAAGCAAGGCATGCTATCTCTTCTTGACAATATCTCTCCAAAAATCTTAAATAACATCACAAGAGATGAATACAACATTTTTTAATTAATTTACTTTTTTGCTAATTGAAGGCCATCGTTTCGCATCAGTCTCCAGGCAGTGTATTTACATACAGGTTATTCTACTGCTGACCAAAGCCAGCGTTTACAGTAAACACCTGTAAATATACACGCCACTTGCATAGGTGTCATTCAGGTTATTTCCATTATAGTGTGTGTGTGTGTGTGTGTGTGTGTGTGTGTGTGTGTGTGTGTGTGTGTGTGTGTGTGTGGAGACAGGGAGGGGGGCAGGTTGTGGGGTGGAGGGGGCAGGCACGAGAGTTTCAGCCACTCCTCCTCAGGGCCACGGCGCGCCTCTGCTCCAATGGAAACAGGCGGGATCCCCGGACTCCTCCAATCACACCTTTCCTCCATGAGGGCGGCGGGGTGGGGGGAGTCCTGAACCGGAGGCAGGACCCGACGAACTTCCACACTCGCCACAGGAAAAGTCGGGAAAGCACATCTGTCCCCGCATGACGCTGTTTGTGTCGGCCTGCGTGTGTCGTTAAAGCCGTAGCGGTGACCGTTAGCGTGCCGGCAGTTTCCCGGAGCGCCGGTAAAGTTGTGGCCGCTGTTGACGGCGGTGTGGTAGCGTCGGGACGCTTTGCCGCTATGGAGAACATTCACTGATCGGATTTGGAATTGTTTTTCTTGGATTTATCCCCGGTAAACCGAGCCGGTTTCTGTTCCCGCATATATCCTATTGGCACTGTGGAGTAGGAATATTTGGATGAAAAAAATGCCTGGGAGAACCAAGTACAACCTCGTAGATGATGGGCACGATCTGAGGATCCCATTGCACAACGAGGAAGCATTCCAGCATGGGATCAACTTCGAGGCAAAGGTGAGTTTCCAAGTAACTTTGAAGTGGTTAGCGCAGCACTTCATTTATATTTTATTATGTCACCGAGTCTTCTTCGTTAACTAACCTGTGCCTGAATAGCGCCTTGTTTAACTCGTATATACCGTAAACAAAACAGGTAACTGGCATCAGACTCTTGGGTCTCCCGAGAATTTGTTTTGTGCTTACGTAGTAAACTTAAGATGCCAGCTTGTCAAGAGGTAAAAGTTGCCCAAAGCTGGGCTGATTATTACCTTACTGTAGGAACTTGTGTTTGAGATTAAAGGAAAGCCAGCTTCCTTTTTCACTAATGTGCTGTACCTGTCATATTTTAGTACATTGGCAGTCTGGATGTGGCGCGGCCGAGCAGCCGAGTGGAGATAGTGGCGGCGATGAGAAGAATACGGGTGAGTGGAAGGGAGCCTGACTGAACGCTGTTTAAAATCTCGCATTTTTTCATATTTTTCCTTATCCACATCATTTGATAGGACACGACTCCACTGTCGGCATTAGACGTTGTCCACGGTTTAATCGGCATCAGCATGTATGACAAACATAAACTTTTTCCTTTTTTCTTTTTCTTTGTAAAAATCTTTTTGCTTTTTGGCATTGCGAAGCTAATTATGATGGAAGAGCGTAATGCTATTGAACTGGACTCTGAACGTAACATTAGCTTATTGTAGGCTTATAGCTTAGTTATTACTTCTAATAATGAGCACTACAATTATGCTTCCTCTAATATGTGTGCTCATTTAATTCAGAGACAGACTCAGTTGGATTTTTAAATATCAATTTTACATATAATGCTTAAATCACATGTCAGATTACCAAATTGAGGCCATGTAAAACTGACTTGGAGAAGGCCACAGCGTTGTTATTTAGCATTAGTTATGTGTGAACACACCTTGGAGTTTAAACGTGGAGCCCTTTGAGTGTCTTTGACATGTCTTGCCTGGTGGGAGGTTTGGTCTCCCATGTGCTCCATCAGTGTTTTGAAGTTTCCTTTGAAGCGGTGCACTGGAGTGTGACTCTTACCCCCTCTCTCCCCCCTCTTTCTGCTGTGTAAATCCAAGATTTACAGCTTTTTCACTCCCAAAAAAGAAGGCTTCATCTTAATCAGTGTGTCTGCAAATCATATTGCGGCAAGCTGATGTCGGTTGTTGGAGGTGTTGATGTTTTCGGGGACTGGTGCTGAACTTGTAGGTGGAAACGAAGTGTTGGTTCTGTTCTTATTTATAATCTTGTGGTTTTAAAGGAAATTGTGCCCCCCACACATGCTAACATTTTATTTTTAAAAAGCTGCCACTTTTACCTCATTAACAGACTTCACTTTTGCTCAGCCATTGGCTCATTTCAGCAAGTTGCTCAACCTTTAAGCAGAGTTGAAAAAAACCTCTCGTTGGCCCTTTAACAAAGAAGTGACCTGCTCCTAAAAAGTGGACCTCCCGGAATGCTGCCATGGCAGCTGTTGTTGTTGGCAAGAAAACGAGCATTGGTTTGGCTCCTCCGGTGTGAAAATGGTTTGACACTGGCTGGACAACACAATGGAGGGAAACCACAGGTATCAAACTTGGAATGGAGATCACGTTGGGGATCGGGGCGCTGCAGGAGTCACTCTGAAGGCATTTTGTTTGAGTTGGGTTACCAGTATGCCGAAGCAGTCTCCAGTCAGTGATTATGTAAGAAAACCGCACTGGAATGCCCCAGTATGTTTTGGTAAATGCAGAAATGATTGGTTTGTTTAATTACTTTTAGGGCATTCATTTACTGATTAGTACATGCTTACACCTTATGCAAAATCTGGACTTTTTAAGTAGGAAAAAAAATCACGGAAAGTAGAACCACTGTTATCTTCAGCAGGTTTATGACTGGCAGAGACAATCATGCATCTTTGCCATTAGTTTCACTTAGAAAGAAACAACAAAGGGAGCTATAAAGGAGCTGTCCTTTATTTATCCTTGCACTTAGAGTTGCCCCATAAAACCAGTTCACTGTGGATTAAGGACTACAACTGGGCATCAAGCAACATTCTTGCAGTCTACAGTATTGATTCTTGACGTATATTACCTATCCCTGAAAATGTTTGGTCCTTCTTCAGTTTAATTGTACAGGAAAAAAAAAATATCAGTGTTGTGCGTTTCATTTGTACCGCATCAAAACAGAGCTTTTCGTTATAGAATTGATCAACTTTCCCCCCACTTCCCAGGCTTTTACTGTTGAGCAGCTGAAGAAAGTTCCGGGGGAAGCGATTGTTGACAAAGCACAGCAAATGCACAGATTGGATGCTTCTACTCTCTGCTCACTGAACAGCAATATAAAAGTGGAATCAAAACAATGCCTAGACAAAAGATAACATGCTAGTTTTTCCCAAGGTTCCAAGTTCTGTGGTGTTGAAATGCAGTAGTGTTATGAATAATCATAAAAGATTTGAACACAACTTCCTATTTCCCTGCCACAATTACAGTAACTGGTTTGTCTTTTATATGACAGCTACCAAACAAAGCTGACTGTGACCCGCACTCATGTTTTGTTTCTGATTGAAATGTTCGTGTAACACCGGCAGCTTGTGAAATTTGTGAAAGTCAGTCAAAATTATGCTTTCCTGCAGCTTATGTTTTTCTTGCAAGATTACTATCAGACTCCATTTCTGCAGAGTCAGTCAAAGTTTTGGATGTTGCCTGGCAACCGGTTGATGTATGGTGTCATTGTTCATTGTGTGCATGAGTCACCTGTAAGCTGGTAGCTGATAACAAACAGACAACAGTGCAGAGCAGGAAATAGGCACCTAGAATGGAGCCGAACGCAAAAACCGGCAGGATTTGACGTTTTGTTACACACACACACACACACACACACACACACACACACACACACGCACATAAAAACACACATGAGTAAACACACCCACTGTGTTGCACGTTGTTGTTGAATGATTAATGATCTCTCCAGAAATGAATGGAGAAAAACACTTAACAGATGGGAAGAGCAGTTTTCACTTCACTTAGTGAAACTTCCCAGCTGAAAGAAATGTAATGTTGAAAAAGTTACTAATGCATTTATGAACTTTTTTCTTTTTTTTTGGAACTCAGGGTCTGTTTTGCAGTTATATAGTGAATCATTAAATGACAAAGATATATTTTAATAAAGATTTTTTTCTCCACCTGTTTTGTTAAAGCTGAAATGAGGATCATGTCACATTTTTTTATTTCTTCTGTTAGTGAAGAGATACATTTGCATATATAGATTGAAAGAGCTATAAAATAAAAATCCACCTAAATGCATGCTTGTCTTATTTTGCCTTTTTTCTCCCTGTCAGCTACAGACCAGTCAGAGATGAGGGTCCTGTATTACATGCTGGTCTTCATAAATTAATTTTATTATTATCATAATCTGGAAAAGTGCAGCAGCAGCTTATCTGGTTAAAAGAAGAGAAGACCTTTGCAGTGAATTAAAGAGATTAATTTCTCATTAATCGCCCTTTGCTGGGTTAACTGACTGTAGGAAGGCTGAGCAGCATGGGATGAGAAGATTAGATGTGTCTGACGAGACATTTGTGAGGGCTGAAAGAGCACAGCGGTGGAGCTGGAGTGCGTAAAAGACAGAAATGGAAATGCTTTGTCAATTCCTCTGGCTGTCAGGCTGAACCAGGACCTTTGTGTTCGCTCGGTGCACCAATTAGCTGGTGGCTGGAAAACACAGTGCAAGTTTATTAGTCTGGGTTTTAGTTTGCATTTTAGCGAACTGTCGTAAAGCTTTGCACAAATTGTCCACTGCAGAAATTGGATGGAAGTTTTGAACAGTAATGTGCCATCTTTGTGAATACAGTTAAGCACTGAAATGCCTTTGAAGAGAAAATAATGACAGTACTGAACAGTTTTGTGCTCTATTAAAATTAGTTGTTCCTTCTTGTGAGCCCAAAGACTCGTGGGAATGAAGATGTTTATGTTTGAATCATGTAGCAGTTTTGTGATGATTATTTTCAGCTTAATTCAGAGACTTTTGATCACCGTAGTTTTGATTTCCTGATGTTTGTGTGACCGAGCACAGTGCAAAGTTCAGCTAGAAATAGGCCACCATAAAACAGACTCCTGTAGGGAATAATTTGGTCTGGCCAGTGTTTGTCTTAACAGTACTTACATTAAACACAGTAGCACTCCCTTAACCGTGTGGCACGAGGAGTGAGGAAACTGTGATAATTAACTAAGGGAGGGATACTGTACATTAAATGTAGTATCACCTTAAGCACGCAGTACAAAGAATAAGCAAAATGTGACTAAACAAGTATCGTGCGACAGTTCCAAGAAAGACCAGAAACTCAGTTAATACAGTACAGTAATTAACTTTTTATTTAATTTAAAGAGGAAACACTGAAATGGCAACCAAAGAATGGCTGTATTCTCCTGTAAATGTATCTTTTGTTCAGTAGATTTGAACCTATAACCTTCTTGTGCCGCCCAGCAAAGAAGTTATAGAATTGAAATGTTCCAGCTTCACACTGTGCTTGAGGACCTGATAAAATATCACATTAATGTGACCAAACTGTAATTATCGCGGTGAGCCAGTTATTATCACGGTGACAGCTATGCTAAGTGGCCCAGTGAAGTAATTGTACAGTTGCTTGTACCTTTGCCTTAGACTTTCTATCGACTGTGTGCAAACATGTATTGTTTATGTCTATTGTGTACACCTGCCTCAGCTTATTTCCCTTCAGGCAGAAAATATGAACAGTGTTCATATTTCAAGTCCTCACAAGGAGAGAATTAACGTCTTCAACCACAGAAAGGGGACAACTAATGAAGCAGAAAGTTAGTAGTGCTGATAGGTGAGCATTATTAGTAAAAGTGACAGCCTTTCTCCATCAGGAAAAAAAAGTCTTTTAATTACTGGCAGCCGGAGCTGACCTGCTTTATTTGATTGACTTTAATGAAGTAAAGAAGCTTTGGCTCTGTTCATGTAATCCGCTTGAATTAATAAATGGACTTTCTAAGAAGTGATGTCTTGCATTATGAAGGACCTTCAAACACTCATCTGTTGTGTGACTTATTTGTATTGAATCTTCTTTTTGCATTGTGATGATTGCTTTACATGATACTCTGCAGCTTCTTGCAGATATACTACAGAAATGACATTTGTCAAAACTGACAGATTATTGTGAACAGTGCAGTGTGATTGTATTTACAGAGGTAAATGTCATGTAGAAAGTTGCAGAGTAACAAATTTATGGTAAAGCTCTCTGAAAAGTGTTTGAATATGTACATTAAAAAAATTTACAGTAGAAAAAGAGCCGGCATTTAGTGTGAAATCTACACTACACACAGTCACAGTTAATGAGGTCGAAAATTAAACAGGGAAAAACAGCCAGTTTAGTAAGATCTCTGTAAACCTGGCTGGTATTTTCCATACATGCCTACATACTGTTTGTCCTCACCGCAGCAACAGTGGAGCAATGGCTTTATGTTTAATATGTCTGAGTGGCAAACCACGCTGAATAACTCTCTGAAGAGTAATGCTGGGGAAATAACACGGACATGTCAGGTCAGTTGAAACAGCCCGTCGCATTCAAACCTCCCAGTGAACTGAATCACAGTTTAGAACACAAGACAAAGACACACCGTGGAAGAGATCCAGATACTAATAATAATAATGATTAAATACAAAGTCGTGTATGAACGCAAAGAGTGAAAAGAGGTGAAAGAAGAGACCCCCATTAATAAAAAGTAAAAAGGGTTTCAAAATCTAATATTGCAACTGTGGAGGGAATGAACCAAAAAACCAATGGGTGGCTGTGTCCATCTGTGATATAGATGGGCTTGTTCCAGACACTGGATAAATTGCTGGGCTTTGTGAAAGGCCAGAATACAATACATAAACAGGATTTAACTGTGCATCTTGCAGAGCTTCTCTAGTGGACTCTAAGAAAAATAAAAAAACATATGATGCTGAAAGTTAACATAAGAAGTGTCCTTTAAGTCGAAGAAATGTGAACTGACGGTAGCCTTCACTTATTCATTCCTGGGATCCTATTGTCAGATTAGTCGATCTGATTCTATTTTAAATATGCTCTGCAAAACTGAGAAAAAAAACCTAATACACAAACAGATAATATGCTTCTGAAAAATGTCATCAATTCCTTGCTTTGTAGCCAGAGACTCAACAGCACTGCATCAAGCTAAAACATGTTGGTGCTCATAAACAGTAAGCAAAGTGCAGCACAGAGAAATGTAGAAAACAGTGAATTGAAGGTAGCCTTGTTCGAGTGGGCTTTTTTTGTGTGTGTAACAGCCTCAAATCTGGGCTCAAGGACCACTTAGGGGATTGGAGAGGTTGAAAGAAAGTGGATAAAAATGGATTATGCCATCATGTATTAAAACACACCAAATAAAATCTGTTTACCTGACTAGTTCCTGGTTTCTCCGCTTGTTGTTTCACTATCTTTCTTTAAAGGGTTTTAGGGATTTTTCTTGTTGGATGGCGGGTATAATAAGAAACTGCGCCTCTACACAGACTCGACACAGAAACTGTCTCAGAGTAGATCTACTAGTCCATAAAGGTTATTACCACGTTTGTGACTTATGGATGATCAGTAGAGGCCTGCTAAAAACTCCTGGAGTGCTCATGAAGAAGCCTGCTAAACGTGCTTGTCTTTATAAGTACATCAGGAAGTGTGAAGGGGGGTTTTTATCCGAAGGGTTTCCTCTTAAGTAAAACGCAGTGTTTGCCATCCTCGCTGCTGTTTTGAAGTGGTAAAGATTTATGCTAAACCTTTTTTGCTTATGTATGAATTTCTTTGTAGAGTGTTTTAAAGCATCTCTTTGTGTTCTTCAAGCTCTCTCTCTTTTGTTTTGGCCAGAGCTCAGAGGTCCTTTTCAAACTTCAGGTCACAGTTTAAAGGTCATGAAGTGCGCTAATAATGACCTGTGTATGGCTCATTACCCTCCCTCCCTTTTTGCCCCCAGTTGCTCCCTTAATTCCGATTTTCATTGCTTGAGACGATTGGTTTGGAAGGTTAAGTGATCATAATGAGCCTCTGTGTAGTTTACATTAATGTTATTGGACACTTGCTCAATGTCATGTTTATCCCTGCGGTTTATCCTATGCTAGCTGTCAGCGAAGTGCTAGCAGGCAGGCTGTCATTTCCATGTAAGTGTGTTTAAGAAGTGGCTAATATTTAACTTACCGTGTTCGTTACAGATAGCAGAAGGTTTGGCGAGCTGCTGATTGAGAGATGGCATGTATACAGCCTCCGAGACACTCCATTATTTACTTATGGTTCTAGGTTGTTGGGCAGATTACAGAAATCTCTTTGAGCTAAAGGCTCAAACATGTAAACTTAATTAACAATGGTATGTAACTCAAATGTTAATGGAGTAATGATTTATTCAGCTCAGTGCTGTTGGAGGCGTGATTTTTATGTCAGTGGATCTGAAAAGCAGCGTGCAGTAACTTTTTAGAAGTGAGCCATTAAACAAAGCAAAAACGGATGTCAAGGCTGAAATTTAAGCCCAATTTAATCTGTATGATGCTGTTTAAAAAAAGGATTTTCAGGCTTTTAAGGAGCATTGCATTCTTTAAAAACAGCCCTAAGAGGTAAACATCTTTTGACTGCCTGAAGTTTTACACGTTTTCCTCTGTGTTCATTAGTTGGCCGTTGTCAGGCCCTCACTCACCCCCCAGCTTGGTAGAAGCATGATAAACTCGGCTGTCCTGTCCACCGTTTATCATGTGAACAGGGCCAAATGCCCCAATAGGCTGGATCTACACTAGTGTACTATAACCTGACCCCCCGTTGGTGCTCTTGGACAAAAGCAATAACCAGGATTCTCGCTAATCCACTTACTGTAACCAAGTTAAAAACAAGAAGCAAACCTCCACCAAAGCAGCTCACTCTATGGGAAGTATTTACTTTGAGGAGAAAAGTGTCGTATTTGGTATACATTCACTTTGTTTTCGTCGTGCTTGTAGTACAAAAAAGTTTGTAGTGTAGTACAAACAAGTGCAAAGTGCAGACTTTTGTTATTTGCCATGTTTAAAACCCATTTTAATATACATAATTTTCAGTAATAGTATTTTTTAGAAGTATTATTTGATATTGTTTTCATGTATGAGGATATTGTACGTGTAGGATTCACTTTATTAAGTAAAACGTGTTTAAATGTTTTGCAATAAATATAGTATAGTATTTCCAGGAACATTGTACATGTATTTAAATGGTTATAACCTGTTATTGTAATGTATGTTATAAAGTCCTAATTAGATAACATGATATTTAGAATCCCCATATATCATTCCTGGTATGCCTATGTGTTGTCAATGGAAAAAATGGTAGTAAGAAAGTTTTAAATAGCGCTATATAGTACGAGTTACTGTGATAAATCTATTGACCTTGAACACAATATTTTAACACTTTATAAAGGACTTTTTATATGATGACAATACACACCACACTTCTAAGAATCATAGCTTCTAAGTTATAAGGCATTTTGTCAGTTTTTGACCAATAAATCATTAAGCTGACCTTGAAGACCTTTGTGGTCATTAACATGGCCCCACCCTTCACCTCTACAAATCAGATTTTATTCAAAACTTTTTGAGCTATTGTATTTACAGACAGCATCTCACGCAAACAAGCAGAGGTAAAACAAACAAAAAAAAACCCCAAACTTGCCCATCTGACATCCATCAACTTATATCCATGTAATAAAGTTGGCTTAATCATTCATCGCTGTATGTGAGCAAGTTTAAATTTTACTTGGTTCTCTCTTGCTGGAGTATATACACTCAGTTTCTCCTCAGGCTGGATGTGGAACGGTAAACCCCACGATATCTTTTTGTGTCAAATGTGTACAGAGCTGCTCATACACAACCCTGCTGTTATATTTGTGCTGCTGCACTATATGGAATTATTGAGTCTAACAGTTTTCCTCACGGAAACCCTGATAAGGATAGGCAATATGCTTACATTTGGAAGTTGGCAGAATATATTCATGGAGGTGTATTTGGAACACTAGCAACACACTGCTGATTAGTCATCTGGGGTAGAAATGTAGCACAGGAAGCATCATCAAAACACAGACTGAGCGAATATAGTGTTTAAGAATGGTATTCAGTCTCGCGAGAGTAGTTCAGGAGACTTAAGATATCCAAAGCTGTTAGGAATTGAAGCTATTGTGGTGGAATGGAGTGGCCTAGCACCTTACTAAGAATCTTCCCCATATGAGAGGTTCCATTTCATTTCTGTCTGTAAGCTTTTTATTTGGTCGTCTTCAAGCTATATTCAGCTCTTCCAACACACTGTGTGTATGTGTGACTAAGCAACCCAGTGCCTTTATGTGGTTTGCAAACACACACCTCCTCCTGCCTGGCTTCTCTGTTGAAATTTAAGGCTACAATCAAGAATAATATGTAGTCCTAAATGTGCAAGTCTTTCCGTCTTGCCTATGTTTGCTCTTCTCTGTAATCCCACCTTTTCTCCTGGCCTTTTCATTTAATCCCCCTCTTGCACGTGGCCCCCTTTTCCGTGAACAATCTGTTCTGCTTGTCACATCGTCCTGCCCTTCATCAGAGGCCGAGTGAAACTTTGGCTGATTAACGGGTTTTTTTCTCCGAAACGCCAGGGTTTTTGTCAGCCCTCGCTATAACTAATGGCGACACAGACTTAATTCGATCCCTCCCTTCTTACTTTATAATTAACGCCTGCCATGCCACCGAAATATATCTTGTCCGGTAGAATTTTTATTAACATTTTAGTCCCAGGAACATTAAATAACCCCCAGATAAATATCAAACAACCAGGTTGTCCTGGTTGAAGGAGGAGGGATTTCGCTGCTGATTTCACTTTAGGAATATCGCTCAAGAAAATAAGAAAAAAAAGGAGATATTTGACAGATACCTGGTCCATGTCTGTGCGTGAAAAGCAGATGTTGTAGCAATAGAGGAAAGTCTTGGTGGTAAAGTTGTTGAGTGAAATGGATCGCAGAAGTACATAGACACAAATTTCTTCAAATTTTATGATTAAAAGAACATCCTATCATTGGTTAGTAGTCATAAATAATGTGTAAGCATTTTTCCTGTTTCCCTGCATATGCTTCACAAAATTAAAATGAACATTTTCCTAACAATTATTATTCACAACAATTAGCAGTAGCAGCGGCAAAATCTGCTGTGATTGGTTGGGGGTGAAGTGAAGTTGGGACAAATGAGGGAACGAGAATAATAACACTGATTAAATAGACTCACATTTCCATATAACAGGTGTGTAACAAATCATGCAACACTTCTTCTTCTTCTCTGTGGTCTTGGTGAGCTCGGCTTGAATGACTTCTCCACCTTAGAGTGGCCATCCAGGTTGTGGTACTCTCCTGAGTAGAAGCAGTTCGGGATAACAGAGTTGGAGTCCATCTGACTGAGGAACAAGGGGCAGGTGAAGTGGCTGAATGAATTTTGAGGACTACTACAGGAACAACCTGACCAGGCTGGTGTTAGGTATTTAGCACCAACTGAACTTTTAAAAAGAAATCAAACAGGACTGTCCGTTGATCGAGGATGGTATAGTTCTCTAGAACTGATGGAAAATAAGAGAACTCTGAGTTGGCAGATATACTATTAGAGCTGTAAATATACCTGGGCAGCCTGCCAAAGTAAAGACTCTGTGTGAGCAACACTGTGTTCATATTTTCTACTTATTTCAATCAGGGGGCCTATGCAAACGATGATGTGAAAGTAAATCAAAGTGTTTTTTAGGAGGATTATGTATCTGTGCTTGAAAGATATAAAGCGTATAAAGTGTTCGCTGCAGGTTTAGACAGTGAATTAACTCTGATCCAGCAGGTTTGAATGTTGGTGTACGATGAAGCTGTTCTCCTGTTTTAAGAGAGCGTGCACACACCTCTTTCCACTGCCTCTAAGCTTGCAATGACAAAATAGGCAAACAGCCTTGTCAGCACTATTAACTGCACTCCAATTACATCTTTACCTCCTTTGATTCCTGCCTCCATCTTTTCCCTTTTAGCTTGTGTTTCTCCACATGCTCCGTTGCCGCCGTTCACAACCCGCTGCCTCACTTGCTCATCTTCTTTCTCTGACAAGATAATACAGTGTAATAGCACACAGATGCTGCAGGGCTCCATCCCAACGGATCATGCCGGAATTTCCTCAAACCCCACACAGACCCTACGTGGCCCAACGTGCCACCTGAACCTCCACCCTCTTTCTATAAATGTCAGCGGTTAACCGAAGAATGAATCTTGACTGTGCCCTGGGGTGGGCAGCAGGACGGTGGTGATCCAGGACAGTTGAAGGGGGGCGGTGTTGGAGCGCTGAGCTGGTTGCTGCTTTGCTGTGCTTGCCCTGCAGCGTAAACATGGGAAGGTACTGTGGTAGAGATGCTGTGCCTGGGAGGAAAGGGAGCTTTCAGAAGGTTCACTACAGCTGTCTGATGTAAAGTGTCTGCTTTGACCCCAGTGATTTGCTTGTGGCTCAAGGCTTAAGTTTGCTAAAAAGTTTCCATCCTTTCTTTTTCTTTTTTTCTTTTTTACACTATGGAAAAAAATTGCTCCTAAGAAATTCTCTTAAAATAGATCACAACTCCTGCCTTTTGTGCGAGGTGATTAAAAATTAAGAGTTGTGCAGAATTTCTTGTTGTGTCGAGGATATGCATGCATGTGTACGTGCACTTGGACCACAAAAGAAGGCAGTTCAGTGACTATTACATTAATCGTTCAGTAATTTTGTGCTTCTCTGAAAATATTTCATTTTGTGATTTTTTTTAAATTTTTATTTATTTATTTTTTTTGGTCAGTCACACATAATGGGGGGATAAATCAGCTGCTCTCCAGTAGGTTTTGCCTCCTGCTAATGAATACCAGCACCAGTATCTTGGACTCCAGCCACCTATAGTAGTCCTTGTTCTGCTCTGCAGCCACAGTGAGCCTGGAGTAAGGACACAGCTCTCAACCTCCTGCAAGATGGTGTAGCTGGAGTATGTCCGAAATAAACTGAATGATATCAAACTTCAGAGATGAGATGTGTCTCTCTGCTCCAGCATACTGGACGTCATGCACCAGTTCCTGCTTCAGACTATCCTCTGTCTGTCTTAAACACTTGCAAGCACGTGCCCTTCATATTCCTTTTATTATCAAGCTTGATTTGTCCTCTTATTGCTTGTTTACAGCGTCGTCCTTCCTGAATCTCTATTTTATGTAAAGTGTCCTGCTGTTATTATCTCAAATTTATAGGCGTAATGTGAGGTATGCCTTGTTTTGGCTTCTAACCCACTGGACAACTTAGACACAGCACAGCTCTTTCTGCTGAGCAGTGGAAGGCAACTGGTCATGGAGCTGGAGTGAGGTTTTCTTCATGTAAAAGTGATCTTTTACGCTTTTGTCAGTAATTTACAGCTGTGAGCTCCTGGCTTAACAGTATCATTTACTCTACAATGACCGCATGAAATTCAGGAATATACTGTGCTAGCAAAAAGTGTTACACACACAAAAAAAGAAGTGATTTCTTTGGTATAAATTTTGCTTTATTAATCGATTATTGAAGTGAAAAGTGTAACTTAAAAACCTTAAAGAGTGAATGTAGATCACTGATGACTGCGAACGAGGATCTCAAGCAGATCACTGTGCATTCCCAGATTTCATTTCATGATATTTTCATCTGAGTTTTGTAACTGTAGTGGGTTAAAGAACTGGTGTGTAAATGTAGGAAAACTTGAGAAGCCTGAGTGAGTAAGGCTGGGCGATTCAATTTTATTTCATCAAATATAATTTTTTTTAACTGAGATTTTTTTTCTAAACAAGATAATTGGAATGAAATTATTAGTTTTTTTGTTCACTTTGCTGTGAAGTTCTGATTTTCTTTTGTGTTATAATTCGAGCACAACCCATTGATTTACAGCTGTTAATTTTCTCTTCCTAAAAGCCCACACACTCAGTTTTGTTCAGCTGGGAGCTAAATAACAGAAACAGTCTTTTCCCAGCAAGGCAACTGTCATAGTTTTCCATGAGTGACACCTGTGGATGGCATTTGCCTCTAACCCAGTCCACTGTTGATGCCGTGCTAAGGACATGTTGCCTGTTCGCATTGTTGTTATTTATGAATTTGCAAATGTACTGTTTAACAAAAAAAATGTAAAAGCACATTATTAGATTTGAATTAAGATGCCAAATGATAGCAATTTAGTTGCATCACTGAGAAGAAAAAATGGTTTTAGTGGTTTTTATGTTATGCAGGTCTCCCACATTGATTGACACAAAGACAGAAGAACTACACGAACGCTGCTGAGCAAATTTGTTAGACCACCTAAGAAGAAAATCGAAATATTTTAGAAAGCTGACAAATTTGTTTAAAACTAAAAACTTCCTATTAGTCACATAACAAACTGAATTCATGGTTTTATACCCAATTTTGAGGCGGGACACTGGATTTCTTTGAAAGAATCGGAAGTTAATCAAGTGTAACATTCACCCACTAAAGCTGTTTTATTCTATTCAGGAATGCAAGTAAATAATTGTAATTTGGCATCTTAATCAAAAAATAATGATTATGTTTTACTATGTTTTTCAGCTTTTTATGCAAAACAATACATTTGAAAAATGATGTTGGTCATTTCCAGTACTGTTAATTGCGGGCAGCTGTGACATAAACCTTACATTGAGCGGTGATCCAGTAAATTTATTGAGCATTATTTGTTTGTCACCGGTCAAACCATGGGTGGGGAGAAAAAAAAATGTAAATGTGCTGACGAGGGCTTAAAATCGTTTTCATTTCTGTAGGTTTAACTTGTACTGTGCATGTACTAAGCTTCAAAACACCAACTTACTTGTCTCAGTGAACTGCAAATGCACTTGCATCAGTCAAGTAACACGTCAGGTTTCCCAAACAGCATGTATTTCCATTTGAGATCAAGGCTCCACAAAAACCACTTGAACCTTTCTATCATAAGGAAACCCTTGCACTGAGGTTTTGGCACGTCCAGCAGCTGTTAATCAGAGTTACAAATTTCTCACCATTGGACGAGCGCATGCAATTGCTCTGGCAACTGACCTTTCAGCCTCACACTGATGCCCCTTCCTCCAAGCCTTCCCCCCCTCTGCTTTTGTAGTTGTCTTTATCTTGTTTATCTGCATTGCACCCACTTTCCAGTTGAAAGTGAACTTTTAAAGAAGTGCCTTGAGGAACAGGTGGAAAATCAAGACACAGCCAGGAACAAGGTTCTCCCCCCGGCTGCTTTCTCTGCTCTGCTTCCGTCAGCCCTGTCCTCCTGTCCTCATCCAATAATGCTGCGTTTCCTTCTCCTCTTCCTCTTCCTCTCTGTATAATTTATCTTTTTTTACCTCCTGTTTCTATCCCAACCCCCCCCCCCCACCCCCACCTCTTTGCACTTTATCTTCATCCCCATCACCCTCAGTCCCCCCCACCCCACCCCCCTTTGTATTCTTCAGTATGTTGTCTTCTCTGTCCCCTTCATTCTGCTTTTCCTCCTCCTTCCATATTTTCACCTTGCCCCTCCTCTCTCCCTTCATTCTCCTTTGCCTCCTCCTCCTCCTCACCCTCTCCTCACCGCTCCTCCCTGCATAGTTTCTATCGTTGTTGAAGAGCTCGTCTTCCCTGCAAACTGCCTCCATAGTTGGCATGCCTTCCATAGCTCAGCTCGCACCAAGAGCGACTCTCTCTCCTCTTACACATACCACCACGTGTCATTCCCTACCCCTTTTTACCCTATGCTATAAACTTCCACACCAGTCAGTCATTGCAGGCTGCGTCTACCTGACGGGTTCACTTTCTTGGGAGGTACAAGGTTCAAGATATGTGCACGGTTATGGCATAGGATTGACAGGGGTTTCTGGTTACATTGTAAGTTACGAAGTGGATAGAAGCCTAAATCGGGCATGAGTGTAAAAAAACAGAGCTACTTTAGCAACCTCCAACTGAGCACAGTACTTCGCAAACTATGTAAGAAAACTGTTCCTGCTACAGGTAGAAGCAAACTTGTTTCACCACTTAAGGCAAAAGCCAGGCTGTGAAGCGCACTTCTAACTGGAATCCGGTAATTCCCATCCGCCACTTGATGTGGTTACATGGTGGGAAAACAGGTCTTTGGGTGTTTTTTTTTTTTCTTGATCCAAAATAAAACATCCCAGGCATTTTTCAATTTTAATGTGTGACAATATTATAGAGTTTTTGAAGAGTTACAAGGTTACTTTAGTTATTGTTTTTGTCAGAGTGTCATGGAAATCTGAAATAAATGGGTTTTTCACATCAGTGGGCTGTCTCTGTGATGTTTTCATTTGCAAAAGAGTCAAATAACAATGCAGAGCACAACAGCAGCCTGCAAAGAAGCATTCACAAGCAATACAAGGGTTAAGCAGTTATGTGTTACACTTTACTAAAAACTCCAGGGAAACTCGATAACCTGGGCTCACATTAAACTTATGCTGTGTCCGTTTCTATATAGGAAAGTGTCAGTGCCATGGTAATATAATGGTGCTGCTGCTGGCACCCTTTGGTAAGAAAATCGGGTATTCTGTCTTCAGTGAATATGACACTCTTCCAGAGTTGACGTTTACACAGCTACATTCACGCCTCAAAATATCTTAAAAGTTTATTTTGTGACCCAGAAAGAGTAATATTACAACTAAGTAGCTGCCGCCATTGTTGGAATTCCTATTTTGCGAAAGTTTTGCGAGATCCCGAGTTAGTTTTGCGAGATCTTAATTTTTTTTTCTCCCATGTCCCTTGCGGGGCTCCGTACACTCTTTGGTAAGCAAAGATAGAAAATGCCCTTGATTCTGTTTTTACTAGTAAATGCTGCTATCTGGAAGTTACCAATTAAAACATTGTTCAGCGTTTTGTTGTTGTTGTTGTTTTTTAATACAGTCCTGAATATTATTATCACAAATATAATTTTGAGGCTATTTTTCCCACCACTAGCCTTTATTGAGAACTGTGATCATCCAAATTTAGATCTGTCATAAAGTATTCTACAGTTACCATTCAACGTGGTCCAGTTTTCTTTTTTTAATGTTTGTCATAAATGAGACAATGATGCTACCGAAAAGGATTTTTATCCATTATTTTCAGGGATTGGTTGTATTTTGGTTGTATATATTGGTGAGTGCTTAATTATGGATGATGATGCCTTTAGTGAAATGCAACAGATGAGAAATTATCACAGAATACATAAATAACTGCTCAGAGTGGGTGTGTGTTTTCATATTACCTAAAAATGATTCACATTGGTCTTAACCATCTGTAAAATCTTCTTCTTTATTAAATTATTAAATAATTCCTAAAATTCCAAAATCCTTAGCCTTCTCTATCTCTCCAATACTAAACTGGATATTGAATATACACTTAGCTTGTACATATGGCTGCATCATCTGCATAAAGTGTTCTGGTGAACTGGCAGGCAGAACACTGATAAATAGAGTGACCCCCATTACCACCTGTGTCCTGCCTGTCGGAGCACTCAGACTGCAGTGCATAATTTAAAGGTCAAGTTTCTGTGTTGTTTGCTATTTGAGCGTTCAGTAAATAATTATAGATGGAAGCCCTTTTAAGATGGCCTGTACCAAGCAAACTATGAGAGAGTTCTGCAACAGATAAGATGGGGGTGGAAGTATAACTTCCAGGGCTAAGAAAAGGCTTTTTAAAACCTTTTCATGCAAAGTCAGCAACCTTTCAAGTTGTTTTTACTCGGAATTATTTCATGGATCCTGTTCATGCGCAGATAACATCCTCCAGGCTTTTCAAGATAAATGCCAGTGCTGAAACTTTCCGCTAGTAGCATTTTGTTATAAAGTATGAATCACCTCTGTCTCCTGTGCATGTTTGCTTTGTTGGAATTTATCTCAAATTAAAAATATTTTTTATTATCATGATTATTTTTTTTGCATACAACATTTTCAGACCCTTTCACCAGGATGTGAAAGGGTCTGAAACTCACATATCTGTGAGTACACACACTCGGCGGCCAAGTGATAATGTTATGCAGTCATCTGCTGCTCTCAGGCTGACCTTGGAGCTGCCCTCATCTATCAGCCCCAGGCCTCGGCATTATCTCACCACTGCAACCATCCCTCCTCCTATCTCTCCTCTGTGGCTGCGTCTCAATCCTGCACTCAGCCCTCCTGTGCTTATCTGCATCCTTTTCCTGTCTCTTAATGCTGCCAGCTCCCATCCACGCCTTTCTCCCCTGCCCTCCTCTGCCTTTTCCTTTTTATTTTGTCAGCCTCGAGTCTGTCAAATCATCATCCCGGCTTCCATAAATCCTTTTAAAATGTTTTGGAACCAGCCGTGTCTTTTGTACGAGGTTCGACAAAAACAAAGACGCGCACGCATGTTTGCTGTCATTTTCTGTAAATATGTGACACAATAATAATATTAAACCTTGTACTTGTCTTGTATATTTCAGCCATTGAGTTCCTGCGAGCGTTAACTCCTCCTCTCCCTAACTGCCCCCACTCGGGCTTGTCATTTTTTAAATGCACAAAAATCCGGACAAGTCGAGGAGAGTTATCAAGACCAGATCCGCCTTGCATTGAGGCAAATGATTTCGCTGCCTTTTAGATCACCCACAGATAAAAGAGTGAAAGAAATGGGATGATGAGGAGGTTACTAAGATTGTTAGATCTCCAGAGTCTGTGTGTGTCATTGCATGCGTGTGGCCGCGAGGATGAAATGATGTTGCCCTCCAATATGGTTTTAATGAAACCTTTTCCCCTCCACAGACACTTTCATTAAAGCTGCCGGCTGCTGCTGTCAACCCCACTTTACCCACAGCCGCTGTGTGGATAGACTCCTCACAAAGCCTTGAACTCACAAACGGTCTTTGTTGTATTGCCATTTTCCTTTTTTTGGTCTTTCATATGCTCTCTCTGACTGGACTGTTTTATTTATTTTTTTGTTGCCAGCACTCCCGCTTCTTTTACTCCCTAACGTACTGATTATATGGTTTGAAAACATCTGTTGTGCAAGTGTGCAAAATACTTTAACATTACTAGTTATAATCCAGTGGAATTTGTAATGATACATATTAGAAAACACAAGCACACAGAGTCTCTGTAATTGCACAGTCAGCTGCTTTGGTATTCTGAATGTCTGATTCAGCATAAAACCTGTGTTTTTTATCAGTGGTTATAATACTTCTCACAACTGGAAGGCTTAATATTACTAATACTTTAACAATACTTTCTATTCTATTCTATTCTATTCTTAAGAATTTTCCTTTTTTTCCTTGTCTATTATAGAAATTATTGTAAAAAAAAAAAAGTCATTAATAAATCAATAAAACAGGTCATTTTCAGTGAATGAACAAAACTTTTCTTCTTTATAATTACTGGATATTCTGAGCAATGAGTCACCAGAAATTTCCTTTCATTAACTACAGCAGCATGTCTTTATGATGTAGAAAAGCTGAGATGTACTGTTGAAAGTGCCCTTCTTTTTCTTTTATTGAGACATCTCAGGGATTAAATATACAGTTAAACTACTTTATGTGGTCGAGTTTGACATGATTAATTAATTACAAACATTCCTATCAGTCCTAAAAATGGGAAGATATGCTGACAGGGTGGACCTTGTTAGCAAGAGGTGATCAGTATTCAGTCTGTCTGACAGGATGGGAACTGAATATGATGAGTCTGTGTCTGCATTGGGTTATCTTTAGGTGCTGCAGCAACTGTTTCTTGGAATAATTTCCAAATGGTGCCATCACAGTTTATCCAGGAAAGCAGCACAAAATCACTGCTTTTGGTGCGGCATCAACCATTGTCTTTTCAGGATGTTTGTAACTAGGCTGAGAAATATAGTTCTGCTATAATACACCATATATATCATGTGTGCTCCCTCTGAAGGAACTTTATTTGCTATAGTGTGGAGGGCGTTCTTTCAGCTAGAGTCATCCACCTCAATGAATGATAAAGAAACAGCTGGTAGGATATTAAATCTTTGTATGCAGAAACAAAAACTGACTCAGAGCCAACCTCTCCATTCATATTTCTATTTCTAAAAATGAAGCTTGAGAAACTGAGCAATTTAGTGTAGTTACATAGTAATGAAATGATTTGTTCGCACTTAAAGCTTTGTGTATGAAAAGTTAGTCTACTGCTTTCAGGAAATATCATGTTGGTCAAAGAGCTATGGTATGCAAACTGTTGTGAAGTTGTAGCTAACTGCTACTGGGGTGTGCCTCCTTTTGCCTTTAAAACTCCTGTAAGTCATGGTATTGATTCAACGAGGTGCAGGAAACATTTCTCAGAGATGTTGGTCCATAATGACATGATAGCATCACACTTAATGGAAACACTTGCATTCCAAAATGCTCAGTTGGTATTGAGCATGCGTTCATGTTGTTCAAGTAAAATTGTGATCCTACCATTTAAGTGTTGACAGCAGTAATCAAGGCTCATCAGGCACAGCAACATCTGACCCGAGTCCATGCATGTGTTCGGTACTGACCGTACAGTGTGGCCGCTTTCAAGGTTCAACATGTGCATTCAGAGATGCTCTTTTGCATACCTTGGTTGTAATCAGTGATTGTTTGTCTGACTGTTGCCTTCCTATTAGTTTGAAAGAGTCTGGCCATTCTCCTCTGACCTCTAGTGTCAAAGAGGTATTTTGACTCAAAGAACTCAAATATCTTCTCTTTCGTTTTTTCGGATTGTTCTCTACAAATTCAAGACATGGTTGTGACCATTTGCCATCAGCAGAAATGCCACATTCAAAGTCACTTAAATCACCTTTCTTCTCCATTCTGATGCTAGTGTGAACTTCAGCAGGTTGTTTTTACCTTGTCTTTGCAGCCAAACACGCCGGTGAATCTACATATATGGTATTTGCAACTCAAACCAAATCCTGCATGAGCTTTAATTACATTGTGACTGCAGCAGTTAGTATCTGTTCAAAACATCAGCCCACACAAACCTCTGAAACACCACAGACTTGTTCTTCACTGTGGTTTTTCACCCCAGGTGGCATGCATGTCAGAGGAGGAGTGGGAGTAGATGATGGATATCTTACCTATTGTCTCATTTACACTTCAGTGGAGAGCATGCCTCCTAATTGATTTCAGTTTAGTCTGCTGGGTGGATGAGGTAGCATGGAGACCATTCGTCATCATCGTCGTCATCTATCATTTTAGCGCTGGAAGTTGAAAAGATGAAAAAACACAAGTACTGACTAAGAGTAAAAATGTGAGCAGCACCAGCCCGTTGTTCCAATTCTTACAATTTTCCTCTTCATTCCCTCCGTCGGATGAAAGACCGAACAAATGGTAGACCATGTCATTAAGTCTGCAGTGGCCTTAAATAGCCGATTTGTTGCCATTACATCCACAGGGTGTTGGTGTAGCGCACACATATCCACATAATGATGTCGTAAATTAGAGCAGGGGGTTTTATGTTGGCAGTGATTGTATAGATGCTCAGCTGTCAGCAGTAAATTAAATTTACTCCTTCTACTGACTGATCATGTTCGTCTTTAATAGGAAGGAACGCTTGAAAGATGATGGCATTAAAAAGGTTCTGAATGGTCTGTTTTTCTTTTATCCCAGCAGCAAAATAAGCAACAGCAGTTTCAGACATTTAATGCTTTCCATTAAAATGAAATTCATTTGCCTGTTTCTTCTCTTTTTGCTGTGGGACATTTCTTTGCTGTAGCACTACTGATAAGGCTAGCTGTAGTTGAGCCCTACAGATTTCAGCAGACGTCCGCACAGGAGAGACAGCTTTCCTATTTCCACCATTCTCCTCTTCTTGTTTCTGTGTTGGTGAAGAGAAGAATCATACAATTTCAAGAAAGCTTTGTAACTTTCTTTTGTCACCGTGGTGCTTGGAAGTACTGTAAAGTTGATTATTTCAACAACAGCCATGTGGTGATGATGACGGATGACAATCCCGGTCTGCTACGGAGGAATTCTTTGGATTATGGTCAGATGGCAACATTGTGGAAACTTGACTGCAGCGAGTGAATATTGAATAGAGTGATAAAAGTTTCATTCGGCACAGCTCTGTGTTGGTTTCATATTGAGAGAATGACGTCGGAACTGTTGCGTGTTTTCCACAGCAGAGCCTTCTCGGGCTGTAGAATGTCCGTTCTTGTTTACGTGTGTATTTATGTCGATATTTATGATGAAACAAGTGTCGTGTATAAGTAGTTATGTTTGGTGTTGAACCAATTTGACTTCTTCTTCTTTGGCAAATGATCAAATGTGACTTTTGGCTGATTTTGACATTAGTGCTGTGTGATACTGCAAATTTTGGTATTTACCAAGTAAATACTTGGCCAGTATTACCAATATCAGTGCAGATGATTTTACCTTTTAAACACAGCTTATGAAGGGGAGAGCAGTGTGTCATGACTTAAGAGATGAATCATCATCAAATTTTGACCACATTTTAATGATCACTAAAACAATTTGATTTTTACTTTCCACAATAACTCGTTAACTCAACAAAACACACCTTTCAGCTTTTCATCTATTCTTTTGGAGACCTGAAATGTAAATGTGCACGTCTTTAAGCACATTGGGTCTACTTCTGTTGGTTAACTATGGTAAAATATGGTAAAAAAAAATGGTACAAATAAATAAAATAGACTTGACCGTCGAACACAAAAAGGACTTTTTCCCCATAGTGTGTGTCTGAGGTATATTTTTTTAATTTCCAAAAATTAATTCAATACAATTGAGTGGGCCACATACTGAACTTGGAGGATAAAAACAAAGTATCGACGTCATTGATCTGTAGATCAATTCGCCGACCTCTATTTGGCACACTTCATTCCACACTGCCAGTGACACTAACCGAGCTGCTCGGTTGTTTCTTCACTTCAAATGATTCTGGTGTTGTGCAGCAAATATGAGGCCTTTAAACTTTAAAATGAGTTTTGGTGCTGCCACATTGAGTCCTTCGCGGGGTTTTTTTTTTTTTTTATTCTCGACCACTGAGAAACCCAGTGACACGTGACCATTAATTGATTGTCATGCCAGGCTTTTATTGTGGCGGTCAGACTTTTCGATGAACATCATCTCCTTGTCATTTAGAAGTGAGGACGGGAGCTGCAGAGAATGACAGGCTGCTCTCAGTGAAGATGCAGGAATCCTGCCAGTTTCTTTATACTCGCAGCACTACAGTGGCATCTCTCTGTGCTTCACCATTCATGTGTTCCTTCTCTACGGGACACTATATTTCAGTGTGTCTGTCTGTTGTTTTCTATTTGGATCTAACTAATAAAATCCTAATACACTTAAAATCACCAGACAACTGCGAGTGTACACCTGAAAACCTTCGACTAAGGGTTAAAGGAAAGCATTTTGACAGATTGAAAGACGCCGCTGTTGCTCTGCTTCAGTCTGCTTTGAGTTGTTGCTTTTGATTTGCTCTGGTTTACAAAATCAAAACTGTAAATGCCTTTGCTCACTGGATGCTTACAATCTGTGCGAGTATTTCCTGTGTTGAAAATATTCAGTATTCAACTTACCTATTCGTAATCCTGCCGTTCACATGGGCAGCGTAATTTTGCTGGATGAATTTGCCAAAATCGTAGACTGTGAGCATAAGGATAAATTATTTACCCCACTTTGCATAGTGGACCTAAATGGATGGATATAAGCTAAACAGAAAATCCATAACATTTACATAGTTTCTTTGTAGATTTAGAGCTATTTTTAAGTGTAGAAATTGTTAATTGAAACAAAACAATCACTGATAATGAAATTACTTATTATGTGAGGGCCTCTTGTTCCTGTTGAGAAGCAAAGGTCTGCATTTTGGGGCAATTTCATTGGTACATTTTGCTATGTACTCTTTTCAAACATTTTAAAATGACAGACCACTTTGATAAAAACCCCAAGCCGGCTTCCAGCCTACTGCTGCCACAAAAAGAAGGCTTTCTTTGTCACCCTTTTATTACAAGGGACACATCAGTTTCCTTCAGTATTGCTTTTAATTGCCTCACAGTTTGCTGATGAGCATTAGGCTCTTAAGTGGCTCTATTTTTTTGTTTGTTTGTTTGTTTGAAATTTTTTAAAATTTGATTCTTTTTGTTAAGTTCATCGATTTCTTTGAAACTGTAGCCTGTCTTGGAAAGTTGCCAGTGTTTATGAACTCCCGTTAATGCACAAATTAGTTGGCAAAGCCCTGCTTTTGAACTACTTTTGAGTTCTGTTTCTGTGTACTAATGAAATTCTGGATTGATATACTTGGAAAGAAAAAAGAAGGGGGACATTTTAATGCCGTTGTTGCCTCAATTTCAATTATTTAATTGAAACTCCCAGGAAAAAAAAAAGTCACTGACCTCCTCAACATACAGAGATACAATCCCATCCTTAGTACCGTCATTAGAAGTGACTCACCATCCTCATTTATTTGTTATGGCTGTGACCATTCCCCTGTCCTGAGATTTTACTTACCTGCTGCCTTTGCTGTTGATGTGCTGCATTGCAGAGCATTGCCTTCAGCCATTCTTACATGAGTTCAGGAGGTCAGAATTATTTCTTGTTAACAAGGTTCTTTCTGGCATCAAGTTGATATTCGTACGAGACAATCTAGATCGATAACAACAAACCTCATTCGACACAGCGCTTTTCATTTGTAAATAATTAATTTAATTCTGCCTCTTTTCCATTTCCAGTACTTGTAAATGACTGGAGTGGAAGGAGAAAGCTTAGCAATTCTAATAGGTTAAAAAAAACCTAAAGCACACAAATATGATCAATAGAAGATTTTAAATATCAATGTTCTCAGGACCAGATGCTGAGGACAGGAAAGAAAGCAGAAAGACATTGACAGCATAAAACTTCAGTGTTTTCTTTAACCTTTAAGGCTTTTTTGTCACGGAGTCAGTTCCGAAGGTTTCAAACACAAATTTAGGAATCTAACCTCCCACTCACATCCCACAGGTCTTTGGAAAGACAAATTCCATCTTAGTGGCAATCATTTTCTGTCTCTCCTGTGACTCTTCCAACTCACACTTGTCGTACAAATTGCCTTTGCAGAGCAGTATGATGAAATTTCATCAGCATTTTCTCTCTCTCGCCCTAGCATTGTGTTGTAGATTCTGAATAGCTTTAGGGAACTTTGCCTTGGACCCAGAATGCACTTGGTTAGCCTTAGCAAAGTTCCCCCCCAAAAAATACTGAGTCTAATGAATCAAGCTGTACTGTGGATTTTGAGGCATCATAGGCCAGCTGCGTTGATAAGGCAGCATCAGAGAGCTGAAGTTGCAGCAGCCAAGGAACACGCATGATCAATCATTTAACAGATGTATGACTGCTGCGTTTGCTGTGTCTGATTTGCTCGAGCTGATCAAGGCTGCTTGTTACAGTGATGTTTTTTTTTCATCTCATTAGCTGGTTGTACAAACCAGACCCAGTTAGAGGGCAGATCATGACTTCAAGTCTGCCACAGAAGTAGTGAAAAATCCAATAAGGAAAATACGGTCGAAGGAGAGAATCCAAAACTCGGAGAAAGGAGGAGAAATGTAAATTAGGATGTAAACAAAAGAACTTTTTCCTGTTCAAGATTTCGCTGCAATTGGTTCATTAGTTTTTGGATTTAAAAAAAAAAAATCACACTTTGTGGTTGTGTAAAAGGACAGTAGACAAGAGACATGGAGAGCAATGAAACACTTTAATGAGTCCTGTGGGAGGCCTAATAAAGCAGCTCAGTGACAAGCAATGAAATAATGGTTACACTGTTCACCTCCGAGCTACCAACAGCTGCAGTCTGGATATATTGGAAAAACTAGAATGTTTTAACCTCTAAAAATCCAACAGGATAGTGGTCGCCCACCTTGGGTTGGGCTTTGCGTTCCCCAGATCCTAATTAAACTACATTTCAAAAACTACGTGATATTAGCTTTCAAATGATGTCTCGTAGATCTCAATGAATTTGACACTACAGTTTTTCTGCTGTAAGTCTTTCCAAACCTTAACAGAGCATTAAAAAACATAAACCTACCCCTTGCCCAAGGTGGGTTATTAGGGAGCTGGTTGTGGAAGAAATATACATTTACCAATAATAAACTCAGTTTGAACTTGTTTTAACACTTAACCTCAAGGGTTTTAGCACAATATGGCACTATTTCCATTTTACACATTTAAATTAACTAATTCAATGCAATTACTTCATGCAGTATAGTATGATTAACCCTTTTTACCCGTGTTTTCAATGTGTTAAAGTCGTTAAATATAATGCTGCTAGTTACAGTACATTCTATTCAATTCAGTTCAGTTTTGTTTATATAGCGCCAAATCACAACAATAGCTGCTCAAGGCCCTTCACACTGTGAGGTAAAGACCCTGCAATAATGGAGAGAAAACCCCAAAAATCAGATGTTCTGTGAGCAAACACTTGGAGACGATGGGAAGGAAAAACTTCCTTTCAACCAGAAGAAACATCCAGCAGAACCAGACACAGGGAGGCGACACCATCTGCTGCGACTGGGTGGGGGTGTTATTGATAAAATCTTTTACTATACAAAAACCTGGGGGTATTTTAGGCTTGCAGTATACAGATGAAAACACTGAAGATAATGATAGACCTTACCAGCTAGCCTGCTCATTAGTGGTTAAAATGCCAACCAGAAAACTGTGAATTATGTTGAAGATATTGGAATATCATTATCGGTTTTAATTTTTACTTAAACGTTAAATGTTTTGGTCCAGTAGAATTTTCACAAGAAACTAATTTGGGCAGTATTCCTCAATTCTGCCAAATATTCTCATTTTACCTTCTGTCTTTTCATTTGAATTCAGCTAGAGAGGGTGAGGAGTTTGTTCATTTGGGACATTTTTAGAGTTGAGTCTCTGCTACTCCACATTGAAGGGAGGCAGGTTAGGTTTTCTGGCATCTGATTGCTGGACACCTCCAGAGAACAGATGTAATTTCTCAGCTGGGGACTCCTCCCAGTTGAACATGTCTGAAACACCCAGGTGTTCCCCCAAAAGAGCTTCCTTCAGTTACTGGGGAATCTGTTTAGGCTGGTGCCTCCATGACCTGGACTCCAATAAGCAGTGGTTGATGGATGGATGCCACTGACAACATCAATGAGTTTTCTTGGAAATGGTATATTATGGTGTGTATAGTTTTGGTCATAGTGGTTTTAAAATGGTCTTGTTACCTGTAGACAACTTGGTGGCCCTCAGTTATGCTTGTATTTAAACTCTGCGCCTGTGAATTGTTTAAAAAGGAGGGATAAAGTAGTTATTCAGTAGTGAAGGTTCCTCTTTTAGCCCTTCACACTTTTTCAAATCGTCAAAGCATCTTTTTTTTTTTTACAGCAACAATGAAAATGTTTTACTGGAGTCATGTTAGTGTCAAAAACCCAATCTCAGTCAGCACACAACAGAGCTAAACACGCATTGTTCTGTTTTGGCACACACTGTGTGGCGTCTTGTTTACCCTGAGACGAGTCCCACATTAACAGATGGAAAACAAAACGTGCTGAAAGTAAGCCAGGATGACAACATGTGTCAGAGTATTACCATAAATCAACACAGATCAATAGACATATGTTATGTGCTATTTGTGCAGCATGAATAAAACAAGATGTTGAAAATTCACACTCAGTGGGGACGCTGAGCTAATACCAACACATAGAGAGACACACTGTATACATAACGAGATCCTGTGGGAGTGTGCGTGGTTGGGTGTAGGAGTGTAGGTAGACTCTTTTTTTGTTTTTAAATTATAATCAGGATGTGTGTAATGTCAACATTTCCACCCAGCCTGCTTTCTCTGCTGAATTCTGGGATAGCTTAAATATAGTTTTGTGAGTGTGTGTGTACTGGAAGTATAACCTAGGTTCAGGAAGGCAATTTTATAGAGGGGAAATGGGAGAACAATACCTCTGGCCTCAGTGTAGCACAGTCTGGTCAGCGGGGCTGTGATTTGGCGAGCTGCACTGCAAAAAAAAGAAAAACTGACCAGCTCAGCAGGAGAAATTCTAGTGTTTGGGCTCCGAACTGTACTCTGCAATATTCTGCTGCAACAAATCCTAAAATTGAACGGTCAAGCAGTAGCCCCAAGAAGCTGTGATAACCATTACAGCCCTGCAAAGTAAAAGTGCTGGATGGAATAGAAAGTAAAGAGATTTATTAGAGCTGAAACTGTGACATTCCTCCTGAGGCTGTTGTCATCCTGAGGGGGTTTATACCCATTTGGATCCTCTGCATGCTCTGTAACGTCAATTGTCATCTGCTGCTGCGCTGTGAGACTCGTGTAGAAGTTAATCAACCTGAGCCTAGGACAGGGCTGAAGGGATAGGTCCTGTGTAATATTGTGTCTTAGGAGGTATAGCAGGTTGTCTGCTTAAATCCTGCTGTACACACATCAAAGTTAACCCCCTGGGAGAGACATCAAACCAAAAACTGGTCATACTGGTGTGGATAGAGCTTATGTAGTAGACCACTTCATCTCTGTGTGAGAGCTTGTATTGTAGAGGGCGATGACAGTGTTAGATAAAAGGTGAGGGGAGTCTCTAAAACATTGTGACCCATTGTGCTGAGGAACATCAATACTGGAACAACAAACGTCAGGCAGACATTTTCACCTATTCTTGTCTGGACAGACCGACATACAGCATTGTTCTTGTGCTTCAGTGAAAGAGGAAAAAGTACAAACGATGACATGTGGACAACGGAAGCTAATGACTGAATGAACAATTCTTTGGTCAATGCTTTATGCTCATGTCTACCTTTCAGGATGGTATCAAACATAAAAGTGACCCCAAGCTGATTGGGGTTTTTGATTGGATTTGATTGATCTGTCAGTATTAATAACATTTTTCCATTCCCATTCAACTTCATTTATTCGCAGCTCCCTGGAAGCAGACATACAAATCTACTTTTGCGCTATATCTAATTTCCAGAAAGATTAATGTACACATAAACATACCATAAATGGCACTGTTGTTGTATGAATGGCAAGAAGATCCACTTCCCGTAGTGACTTTATACACTGAAACATATGATGTTTGGGAAATGAATACCTTGAAAACATTTTGCAGTGTTTTTTCAACCTTAGTCGCTGTGATTGAAGAAATGAACTCAAGTTATGGACCTTGAATGTGGAAAACAAAGGGGAAAAAAAGAAAGGAGGCAAAGCAGGAAGTTGATAACGTGCTTTGAGACCAGAGCTTAGATGCTGACAGAGATAGCCGAATCACAAGTAGCACAACTTCTATTCTATTCTATTAAACACTTAAGTCATGAAAGTGGCCAAAAGGTGACCTTTTATTACTCCTGAACTTTGGGCATCCTCTGGGATGTTTTCTCTGCTTTAAATCTTCTAAGACATATATTTGAACTTCCCACAGTGCTGAGTTTGAATGAAGGAACAAGCCTCTGGAATGCTGTTAAGAGTCTGATCCTCAGTGCTCCTTGGAGCTGCTCTAATTTGCCATCTCACTAGAGATTCAGAATAATTGGTCTCAATGAGGGATTACCTTCCGGCCACTGCTCATTTCAAACCAAACTGACAAAATGGCAACCCTGTATGACCCCTTATATCACAGAGGGGGTGGGCTTCTCAAATAGCTGGCTTGGAAACTAACCATTAAACTGCAAAAGTAATTTCCTAAAGTGTTAATTTTGTTGCATATATTCCTCTGCATGATTTCTTTTTAAATGTGCAAATCAGCACGCTCATGATTCCAAACCAGTGTCTGGTTTTGTGTCTTTGCCTTTGATCAGAGGGTCACAGTGGAGGTTTTAATACTGGCTACACCATTTCCAACATGCTAATGGTCTGATAAAATGTCTTCTCATTTGGGCTTTGACTTGTGCTTATTGTCGTATAAGCACAGTCTTATTCTGTTTAGATACACTAATGCACTTTCTCCAAAGTGGTTAATTGTCAACAAACAGCTGCCACCGTGTTGCTCTTTCCATATTTTCAGTGTTGCGCTCAGATATATCACCAGGGAAAGTAATCAGAATTTTAAAGAACTAAATTGATGTCTTGAGCTTCAGTTTCATGCTGGTTGCACTTTGGCCTCGGATACACTATTAATACATTCTGCAAAACATCAGCAGCAGGAAAATTAACCCAGTTGGAAATGTCAGATCAAAGTGTATCCTGGAACACATTAATTACTTTGAAAATGATGGGTGACAGTTTGTTAGCCAATAATTTATGATTGCAACATTTAGTTTGAAGTAAGTTTTCCACCTTACCAGTTTAGCTTGAGTTTGAATCTCACTCTCGAGTGGCATTTCCATGCTCACCAGTTTCCTGTAGGAGTACTGGTTTCCTTCCGCAGCCCAAAGATACTTAAACTTATCGAAGACAATAGATTGCGTTCATGTGTGTAGTTGATTGTTAAGGCAGGGTTAGGCACTCATTTTTGGCACTCATGGATAAAAATCCCATAATGCTTGGTCCAAGTACAGTGGTGTGCAAGGCAACTAGACTTCTGCTCTTTCTTTTTTGACTCTGTTGTCAGGCTATAAAAGTGTTACGCATAACTGATTTGAGCTTACCACAGGTTTTTACAGGCCAGTAGAGTTATAGATCATTTGAGGTAACATACAAAGCGATAGTCTGGGTAATATTTGGTCGTTGGGTGGTTAAATGTAGGGCTACTGGAATATCAAAAATCAAATTTTGAATGTTTTCTATGGAGAGTGGTCTTACTGGTCATAGACTAACTTTGGAACCATAAGTGGTAGAACAATGCACCAAGTTAGGTTCAGACTGAGCAGCTTTTGACCCCAGCTATAATTAAAAATTTTCTTTCATACTCCTGATCCAGAGACAAGCCAAATGCAGTGTTGCAATGGAAAACATGTATTTTCTCCAGGTCCAAAGAAAGGAATGCTATTTAATTTTGAAATATTACCAGGTGGTCTCTATGGTTATATTAGTCACATTAAGCTGATGTGACTTGCACCCTTCTGTCACTGTTAGTTTAGCTCTGGTGAGTTCATTAGGCATTTCCAGGGGCTGTATAGGTTTGAGGTTTGATAGCACATCCTCAGAGCTTAACACTGTAACCTGCTAGTGAAATATTCATAAGGTCTACTATCAGAGGCTTTGAAGTACGCCAGCACCTGTGGCAGAATTTTCTTTAAAGCTTGCTGCATATCTTGTTCCTGTTTGAAACCTAACAACTGCATTTATACTCCCTGAATTGTACTAAAATGTGTCGAGGCGAGGGTTGATATCCCAGCACTCTTGAGGAACAATTTTAGTAAAAAAACAAAACAAAAAACCTGTCATAAACAGAAGAGCTCAGCTGGTCCAAACAATTTTTAAACACTAAACCTGAACTTCATGCTACTGTCCTGTCACAACTACATCTCCTGTTATGTGTTACAGAATTTTCCCACTGCAACACAATCTCCCTCCTCCTCCTAAACAGGAAAGGGGCCTCAATGAGTCTCTAATGTAAACTACTGTAAGATTCCAACACACCCTCCAAATGACAACAGCAGTACAAAAGTGCTTGAGTAGCCAAGTTGTTCTTTGGTCATGCATGGCAGGGTAATGGGTTGTCCTTTGCTGTCTATGTTAACAGTATTAACTGTATTAGCTAATGACACTGGAAGACTGTACTTATGGTAAAGGGCTTTAAGCACTAACATGCCCTTCTAGCTATGCTTTAAAACATTGATCGCGTGCTAATAAGTGGGTGATGGGATATGGTCCACTTGCTTCCCCTCCACCAACCCCCAAATGATGATAAATTGCCTGACACAGGGAGCTGTGATAGCTTGGATTATCCACATAATTATTCTCCTGCATATTTTTGCTTATTAATGATAAACAGAGAATGAAAATATAAATATCAAATGGGCATATTGCACTCTTGAATTTAGCATTTTTCTTTTCTTTATTTTTCCAACTGAGCAAAATTGTTAATGAGACTGCTTTAATCACAGCTTCTTATCTGTGTAATCTCACGTCACTTACAACAGCATTTATGATTTTAGCTCTACAAGTTACACAGAATTTAATCAGAACTTGTATTCCATGCCCTGCTCATTGAATGACCTTCAGGACTAATGGCTTTGTCTCACTGTGAGATTTAAAAGCTGTAATGAAAACTTTTCATAACTGAAGAATTATTATTTCTACATTGATTCTACCATCATGTATCTTTTAGTCCTTTGTTTCTCTTAATGTTAATCGTCATTCTAACCTTGAAGTAGTGTGTTTTCTTTGCCAAGTCTTCCTTTCAAAGCAGATTTTACTCTTGAGGCGTTTATTGCTACAGCTCATGACCATGGGATAAAACATAAAGTATGCACTGATCAGTCAGCCAGGGAACGAAATTGGCCATTTTTCATTTTCCCGGCACAGACCAGTGAGCGACCGGTAACAGGCAAATAACCACACCCGCATTCACAGCCACATGCTAACGTCATTAGCACGGAAGCTCCTCATTGTGAGTGAAGATGGAGCGTTCGCCTAAGTAAACCGTGGGAGGAACCACCACTAAAACAGACATAATCAAACACTTAAATCACTCTGATCCAGAACTCAGAGTTTGCTCATACCGAGGCCTGTAGCTAAGGTTCAAAGCAGTTCTGAGGAAAATTATGGAGACAAATAAAAAAAAGAAAGAAAGAAAAGACAAGAGAAGGGGTTAAAGACCTGTTACCTGTCGAAGTTGTAAACATACAGGAAAATGTTGTAAGTAACTGACATTGGCTTTGTTATATAAATCTGCTTTTGTTTGGTGAGGTAAAATATGTCAGGTAAAGTTGGGTGTACAGCAGCTTATTTCCTGTGTGTAGCAGAGCACTTTACGTTCAGTGTAAGTTAAAGCTTACTGCATTTTCTGGCACAATTTAAAGTTGTAGACTTTAATATTTTAATATTTTCCTTTTATTGTGAAAGTGATATTATACAATAAAGATGGTCTTTTTTTCTATTTGTATATATTTTTTTAATAATAGTTTTAAAAGAAAATAAGAATCGTTAAAAATCAGTACTGGCAGCTCACACTTCAAAGGAAAAGAATAAGTTGGACGACCTGGGTTAAACAAAGGTTAAATAAATGAAAACGGGTATTTAAATAAATACTAAATAACTTGAGGAGCAGGTATTGATGGCGGCTGTAGATTATTCAGCGTGTGTAATCACTGCTAATTGAAAATAAACCCGCTGTGTGTGAACAAGGTTGATGCTCTAATATTGTGCCGATTTAAATGAGCCTGTAATTTTGCTTCCTGCTGGCTAATTCTCATATTTCACATGCTAAGCATGTGCTTCAAGGGCTTCACATTGCCAGGATTGTTGTAATAAGACAGAAAACCCTGGAAGTCAAGCGTGACTCATGAAATCTTGACATGTTGTAAAACTAACTAACTAATGGGTAATAGCCACGCAATACCAGCATAGCTATGCAGCATCTGTGACCCTCTAATATGTGATAATAGACCCTGAATGGTTTGGGCATTCATCAAGATGGTCAAGATAATTGCCAACCTCTCTAATGATGGGATTATGAAGTCAGTGCATAACACCAAGGATAGAAAATTGCATGTGTGATGCTCCCGAGGTGTCAGAGGGTCTGTGAACAAACAGCTCTGACACATGCTGAAGTTTGCAAATGAAAAGGTGAGTCATCTTCGCTTCAGCGCATTGAAACTGTATTAGTTTTTTTTTTTCACCTTTAATACCACATACTGCTGGTTACATAGTTAGTCCTTGGTTTTTTATTTGTTTGTTTTTTATTCAACCCCTGTTGGTGTTTGTTGACCTTCATAAATGGGTTCTGCTGCATGACAACGAAACTGCGCAGTGATGAAAACCATAAAATACATCACAACTGCACAAAGACCAGAACAGCTGCAGCGGCATGAGCTGTAAACTGCACCCATCACGTCTCTGTGTTTCCCTGACGTCAGGAATCAACTCTGTGTGAGTGAGAGCTCAGATAAAATGACTTTTTATGTTCCTCTCTTCACACTGAGGGAAGTAATATAAAGCAGCTCTTCTGGCTGGGAAGGGAAGTTTGTCTCTGTTCATCTTTTGTCACTGACCTGCCACATTGGACCAGAAGTCTTTTTCTGTGCTAAAGCGGGCAACATCACTTTGCAAATGGATTATATAGTAAAAAAGCAGTCTGGGCTTTGCAGTGATTCAGGAAAATTCTCAGAACAAGGAAGGGACTGACACGTTAATACAGTCAGGAGGTTTGTTTGCAAGTGTTGTTTTATATGTCCTAAATTTTTAATGGTGTGATTGGTTGGGTAAAAAAACAAACCTGAACTCGGAGGAGTAATAGCCATACAGTGGGTGGTAAAATGATAGACGTACTCATGCAGTTTAGTCTCTGAGAGCGCCCGGTGGAATTACAAGTACGTGTTTATGGAACGAACATCTCTGCTGAATGATGAAAACACAGGCCTGTCGACGCTGCATCTTATTCACATACTGATAGTTATTTTTATGAGTGTGTGGCAGAGTTTTAATCTATTTGATATTAACATCTTTCATCTGTTTCTTTTGTCTTTATTCTTTATTCAGATGCCCGTTAGTTGTTCCTGCAGCAGCGGCAGTGTTTCCTCAGCCGAACTGTGTCCCAAGCAATCTGATTGTTTGTGCGATCAGTCAGTCTGCCACGAGGAGAGTTTGTCTTAGTTACCGTCAAGATTCTGAAAATTTTCTGAGAATTTTTGTCACTACGAGCAGCACTTTGTACTCTTTGTTCTTTTAAATAAATACGGCCCCTGAACACAAAGCAAAAATAATTGCAACCTTTCAGTGCCATGGTAACCGGGCTGGGCTGAAACTCAAACAAGGTCATTGTTTCTTGCTGCCCATTAAATAAGCTATTTTTATTCGTTTTTTTTTTTTTTTTTAAACCATTTTCTTCTCTTCTTTAGGACTTCTTTTTATAAACCGGTCTCTGACCTAATGATATTTCTGTTGTGGATTAATAGCATTTGTCTAGCGGAGCTTGTCCTTATTCATTTAAGCTCCATGTTATCTCAGCATGAGATGCACAGAATCCAATTGGAGAAATGAAACTAAGTGTCTTGCCTGAGTTGTCTGGATCCCCAGGCGAGTGCGGAGCTGATCAACAGCAGGATGCTAGCAGCCTCTTGAACACTTAATCACTTTATTAGAATGAATCTGTCTAGCCTGCTTTCCACTCACGGCAGTGACAGAACCTGCTCGTCAAAGCCTCGAAGCCACGACTAAAGCGTCTGCCCTGAGAGACTGATTGAAAAAGCTTACATCAGTTTAGTGCCTTGTAAGTTCTTTATTTGATATAATAATTACTTGGCATCTATATCCATTCACCTCTTTCGCTCCTGTCTAACTCTAAACTCCCATTAAACTTCACGAAGACTGTGTGTAACACTATTATACGTCTGCTGAACTGGCTTCCAACTTTTCTTCATTTAAAAGTCAAAATTAAGAAAAAGAAACTGGGTGACTTTTTAGCAGGCTCATTATTTGTCCTCTCTTTCCCCTGATGACTTTATGCATTATACTAAAAAAACATAGATATCACAACAGATGCTGCAGGAATTGAAAGGTTTTCAAATGAAAACAGTTTACACTCCTTCATCTGTTATGTTGTGATCTCACTGCAGGTAACAGATTAAATACGTGGCTCTATTTGCATTTCTAATATTAGAATAGAATATATTTGAACAGAGTACAATACCTCTGGATTTTCCCCCATAAATGTCCTTCGGTGTTACAGGGTTTCCTGCACAACTTTGGCTATGACTGGATACTTTTGACGTATTTAATGTCATGGGACCGTGAATACATGTAGATATCTATGTGCAGCATAGCAAACACAGTTTATTTTGTTTTCCCACAAAAGATAAAAATTTCCTTTGTCCATGTATTGAAATGGTTATCTATTTAACTGGTTAGAATCTGCTATTGTAATGTACATAACAAAGTCAGTTGTTGGTAATGGGATATTTAGAATCCCTCTATAACAGCGCTCCCCAACCCCCGGGTCGTTTGGTACCGGGCCGCGAGAGTTGAGGCTCAGGTGTGAAATTTATGGTTTTCAGGGTTTTTATTGTTACTTTTTACCCTTTTTATCGTTAACTCGATTTCCCTGGGTCTTTTCCTATGTGTTATGAATAAATCGTATTTTTTTCTGGTACCAGTACCGGTTTTATTTTGTGGTATTTATCCGCGACACCTTAAAGGCCGGTCCGTGAAAATATTGTCGGACATATACCGGTCCGTGGCTCAAAAAAGGTTGGGGACCGCTGCTCTATAACACTCCCTGTATGTTGCCAATATAAGTAATGGTAGTAAGAAAGATAATTTTAAATGGCTCTTTATAGCATTATCATCACGTTTCCCTTCAGATCAATTTAGATCTATTGACGTTGAAGTGGAGGTCAGAGGTCAAATTCACGATATTTTAAATCATTATTCGGTACTTTCTATATGTTGATACAATACGCACCAAGGCTTTTTGTCAAGTTTTCACCAATAAATCATTACGTTGACCTTGTAGATCTTGATGGATGGAAGCCAAATTTTAATGGATCTTTATCATGACCAAACTCTACAGCCCTACAAAGTTTTATCTGAATTCATTCTAAACTTTTTGAGCCATAGTGCTTACAGACAGAATAAACACTACAAGAATCATAACCTCCTTCGCTGAGGTAATAATTTGTGTGGCAAGTGTTAATTTTGTTCACCGGGCTGGGCTCAGTGTTGACTGTATTTTTCGGACCATAAGGCGCACTGTCGATTTTTGAGAAAATTAAAGGATGTTAAGTGTGCCTTAGAGTCCGAAAAATACGGTAGTCTGATTTTTTGTTTATTTTTTAAATATATTTATTTACATTATTTTTATTTCAGTAGTAGGAGTAGGAGGTTATACTTCACTGGGGACAGTGATTCAGATAGCTTCAGGTCCCAGAGATGTATAGTCAACCCTGATGTCCATTTTTAAGGCCTCCTAAAGGGTGCATGTATAACTGGTGTAGTGTAGTGAAGTGTCTCTGTTGAATCATCAATGTAGTTGTGAAAATTTAACATCCTTGTTCACGTCCAGTAATGAAATTTCTGTCTATTTGAACACATGGAAACTATGACACCAATGTAAGAGTCTCTCTTCATCCTCTACTCTTTGTTTCACTGTGGAAGCTCCTCTCCCAATGACTGAACAAAGTATTTTCATAGCCAGTTAGCCGTTGAAGTGTTATACAGAAAATTGACAAGCAATGACTTGTAGATTAATCAATAATAAACATAATTGTTCGTTGCAGCCATAATGGTAATGGTCAGATGGATTTTATTTCCATGGATTTTGAGTCGAACCCAGTGGACAGCCTTCTCTTCATACAGAAGAATTATTGCTACGAAGCCAAATTGCAAACCATTTGGACTCTCATTTACACCCATTTGTGACTAATGAGTGTCTTTGTCACAGTGCTTTGCACTCATTGGCTTTGAACTATACTTTGAACTGTTCCCTAATGGCAAAGTTGACCACAGCTGATACAATTTGCCGCCCCTAGTCTCACTGCCAAAACTTTGAGCAGGCCTGAGTCCATCCATCAGAAGAAGCCTCATCAGAGCAAGCCGTAGTCGTAGGAGAAATAATGTGCTTTTTATGATGGGATGGCCGTAATGTTCTCCACACGTTGGGGTATTAACTGAGTTCATACATCACCCACACTGCAGAAAACCGTGGGGTAGTTTGACAGGGAATCACCTCTGGGGAAAATGTGGAGGTGCTCTGCATAGCATAGGTAACTAATGATCACGAAAACGCCGATGAACTAACATGTGAAGTAAGGTGAGGGGTTTTCCTCATGAGTATTAATTAGAGGCCAGGTTCTCTCATGCTTAAGATGTACATCATGCTGTTTATACAAGAGTGAGAAACATGGAAAGTTGGAAGGCAAATGGATTTTTAGTGTTAAACAAGTCAGCTTAAATGTCAAGGAAAAAATATAAAGGCCCAAGAAGTGCTGTGTTGGAAAGTTTTTTTAAAATAACATTTAACAGGCTTCCTTTAACAAGCAGGGTATTCATGGTTTGTTTTTGGGGGGTTTTTTGAGGAAAGATGGACAAAGCTGACACAATGTAGTTGCATTGTTCTAACTAACAGCAGATTTTTCACAGCTACTAGTTTCTTGGGATTATTTTGGGTGTCCAGGGTGATATCTGTTCCTCTGCATTGCATTTATTTGTTTGGTGTGATGAATACACCTTGAAATCTTTTGCTGAACTGACATTTATCCAGGGATTTTCCTGGCTCAGTATGGGCCTTTGGGGGTGACTAAATGAGGGTGTGTAAAGCAGTGTAAGGGGTTGTTCTCGGTGACATCCTCAGGCCAATGAAATATGGAGAGTGACACACAATCACAAGGCACTTATGCCACTGAGGGCTCTTTTGAGGTGGATGACTGCTTCCCTCTAGGATCCCCTGAAGCGGTCATTGGTGTGGTGGTGGACCATAATGGCTAAATATCAATTAGTGGCGTTGGCTCCGGGCCCAGTGAGGCCTAAAAGCTGGAGCTCTGTAGCTGAGGCAATGCAAGTGTAACAGATAGACTGCTCTGTAACCGCAGCTGAGCTTTAAGAGGTTCTGAAGGGGAAAGGAATGCAGTCGGGTGTTGTTTCTGCAGCAGCCAAAACAGAGTCTCTACTTTTTAAATGAAAAATGCTAAGCTGAAGATGATCAAACAAGAGCATAAACTGAGTTATGAGTCTTGCTAAGGGCGTATTTGAAAATCAACCCCTCACTTAAGAGGGGTTGATTTAGTTTGACAGGGAACACCTCTTAAGGTGTTGGGAGATGGGCCACCTGCCTTTCATTAACACGATTCCATATTTTACTGTCTAAACTTTGCTAAATCTAAAGACGTAGCCACCATGTTGATCATCACTCTAGTGAGTGCGAAGGATCTAAGAGGCAAACATGCTGGTAAAGTCTTCCTAGCCTAGTTAGTTAATGGATGCAAGTAAATACTACATTAAAACTAATGAATGAATAAATACATTAAGCTCCAACATTAATAAACCTCACAGTTATATAACCACTGACCTACGTCCACACTAATGCCTTTTCGTTTGAAAATGCATCGTTTTCTCTCCCTTTAAATGAGTGGCAGACAGAAATGAGGCAGGTCAAATCTTCTTGCGTTTCACACATGCGCAGTACTGGAACATAAGCGTTTTCAGCCGTTTCAATGTGGACGCATAACTCTGTTAAAACGACTGAAAACGCTAGTGTGGACGCGGAGCGTTTTCAAACAAAAACGCCGTTTTCAAATCTATCCGGGCTAGTGTGGACGTAGCCCAAGACATTTCCTGCTGTGATCAGATAAGCAGCAATATTGTAGCAAAGAGGAGTGAGCTCCCCACAGCAGGTGGAGGTTGCACCTAGAGATTGTTTCACCCCAAGGAAGAAAGGGAAGGTGAAAGACAGGGGGAGAGATTAAAAATGATGTCCAAAGCTGCTGAACAATGAGTAACTGTCAGGGGCTAGCTCAGTCAGAAACAATCCAATAAAATCCACTATGTTGGAGAAAGGATGTTGCCACTCCTCATACTTGGCGGTGATTAAAAGAGTGAAATTTAAAAATACTGACATCAGCTCTGACGTTCCTTTTTAATTACTCTTTAATGGTCATCATAATATTGCTGTTATGGAGGGGAAATCAGGGATGTTCTGATATTGTGACTGCCCTAACCAATAGATGAAGTGACCTAAACAACGATCTGGTGTTTTGGTTTATATATGGGAGTCAAATTCCTGCTGACTTCTACCCTCAATGCTAAAGTCCATTACTCATGTCTGTTTTTATTCTGAGTGCTTTCTTGTAAGTATTTTCCTGTAACTTCTTTAGGAAGGTCATGTGACCGCTTGGTTATATTGTCATAAAGTCGGGTAGCACAGTTTGACCGTGTGATATTTGTTGAAGCCCTGTGTTGTGTGCACAGGGCTTCCAGCACTCTTCTCTCCTCCCTGCATCCACAGCAGCAATACACAGTAACACCTGCTGAGTGTTTGATGACCTCATACCAGCAGCACAACACAGATATACTCTCTCAGATGCAGTGCTGAGAGAGGATGGGGAGAAAATGAGGTAAAAAGCTCACAGTCTTCCCTGAGGGAGCGACATCAGAAGTGCCTATCTTCAGATTAGTTTGGAAAAAACTAATGTCTTGGAATAATGTCTTATGTGCTCCCGCTAGCTCCTTACCGTGAACACTGACATGAGTGAAATGACACTGAAAGGTGAAACGGCACCAAAATTGTTACCAAGGCAATCATAGCATAAACAGAAGCTGGTTGTGTCAAATTGGCCTCGAATTCATGAAGCAATTTTATTTACAGTATGTGTAGGATAAGATTTACGCCTTTTATCTGTGGGACGTGCATATATAGAGCAGCATGCTGGGGATTTTCTTATGTAATTCCAGTCTTCTACTAAAGACCACGCGTGTTAAGTTGTTGGCCCCGTGAAGAGATTTGAGAAAGCTGTCTTCACCGAAATTGTTTCCTCTCCACAGTTAGTGTGCATACACTTTGCGATTTCCGAAGGGACTCTGTCAGCAGCATTGTTGGTCCTTTCCTGACACAGCCAATATCGCTTACGAATGGAGAGTCTGGCTTAATGGAGGATAAATCCACTCACCTTGGGCAATAATAGCTTACCCTCTGCAGTCTTACCTTGAAGATTGGAAACGTAGGACTTGGTATGTTTCCCTTAGCTCTGGCTGCCAATAACAGCGACCTCGGAGACAGTGAAGCATGAACCTAGAAGTGGAAAGGGAAAACTTCTGTTGGCCACCCGCAGCAAGCACACACAGGGCGAGTGCTCTCCTACAAGAGAGGAAAAAATGATTTTTGTCAGTCCTGGTAGTCGGGAGGAGATGGAAAACACCTGGGAGAAAAATGCAATTGCAAATGCAACCTTCCCGTGACCATGTTTGCATTTTTGAAATTATCGACCTACATCAGGTGAGCGACTCTCAGTGAGGCGTGAAACTGGGCCGGGGCTCATTTCATCTCGGCATCTGCACCATTCTTTGTGTCATGCAGATAAGAATGGGACTGCGAGATTGGGAAGATGTCCCACAGCCTTGACACTTAACATTGGCGGCAATTTGTTGTGATGGAAATGTGGATGATGGTGCAAAAAGTCCGGTATGGAGGTGTGCGTTACCATAGTTACCGTGCAACGTCACTTGAGGGTAACAGCTGGAGCTTTTAGGAGGACGGGCGACGTGTAATTGAAGAGAGAGAAGAAGGGGAGAGCAGCTGAGCTGGAGACCAAGACAAATGATTGAATGGGGAAATGAAGATGCAGGCTTGTTTTAAAGCCTAGAACAGAGCATGTTTGCTCTCACTGCTAGTGATGGGGTAGGCTGGAACTACAGGGCCATTGGCAAATGACTTGTAGGCTGGTAGCCAATGAGAATATCCTGGATATTCCTAATAGATGTTCTCAGTCTTGTAATGATCTGTAACTGACCACATCAAGCCAATACAAGAGTGTTTATTAGCAAAGGACATTAGGTTGTGTGCCCATTGACTTCTATAGAGTTTTGGTTGGATGTTTGTGAATTCCCACATTTCACACTGTACATTAGTGTAACAATTTCCGTCAGTCTATGAATTTTCTTCCGCTTATCTGATTTAGGTTTGGGGGGGCTGGGGTGGACCCTATCCCAGCTGCCCTAGGGTGAGAGGTGGGGTACACCCTGGACTGGTTGCCAGCCAGAGGTGTGAATAGTTGTCTGTCAATGTCAATATTAATCCAGTAAGAATTTAGAATCATCACTTAACCTAGCCCTTAACCTAAACCCCACTAACCAGGACCTTCTTGCTATGAGGCTATAGTGCTAACACCACGCTGGCATGCTGCCCTTCATGTAAAAAGTTACTGATGCTAATATGTGTAACAGAGGGTATTCATCTTGTTTTGAAAACACTTGACCTAATGTTCAGGTTTTTCTCCAAGCTGAATCTGAATCCCTAGTATTGTTTAGGTGTTAGGTGAGAAAGATTATTGCTAGCTATCACCACTGTAAACTGCAAAGATTAAGCTGTAGTTTAAATTTCAGGGCAATAAGAACTCGATGCCTCAATTGTAACTTGAATCTGTCCAGCTGGACTCATATATATCTTTTTAAACGCACATTAAAACAATAGAAGCTTACTGTGAAAGTCCATTAAAGCTTTAAATTGTGAACAAATATTTTAAAGTCCACAAATGGACCAAACAGTATACTTATTTTATATATGTATGAGCACCTGTTCTGCTAAGGTCTGTTACTTTGCAAACTGAGTGGAGCTAAGTTCAAGTGATGCTGCAGGCAAGAAAGAAAAAAATATATAAATATTACTCTTCAGTGCAGCTCTCGATGCAGTGTAGTGGTGCATCTAAAAGCTGAGCATCAGCCCACGAGCTTGGCGGCGAGAAATCCACCAAATGCTGTCAGCTTTGATACCATGCTTCGTGCAGGAGCTGAGGCTTTGGAAGGTTCTCCAATTACAGTAGCTTCACCTCACAGAGCAAAGCCCGTATCACTGCTTAAGCTGCCAGCCTGTCCTGTTTTCAGCATCAGTTTAGGGGAGCCGTCTGAGCACGGCGCTACCTGCGTCACTGTATGCATGAATGAAATTGTGTGTCGAGAGCGTAAATGGAGCGCAGCCCAGCTTTGGTCCAGCGCTGCGAGAGTGTGTCTGATATTTGACTAACAGCATGCAGAGGGTGGACTGGATTTGAAGCAACTTTGTGGATAGAAAAGAGGACTGGATACAAGCATAGATTTTTTCTTAATATCTTTTTTTGTATGCGTGTACATGTTTGTGTTTGTCTGTGCGTCTCTGTCTGATTAAGATTTAATTCCTTCTTTTAGTTTGTTAGACTTTAGAATGTCAGCCTTGATAATGATCTTCTTCTCTTTGCTGAGGTCTTTCAGTTCTCTCCGCTTTACTCCCCTGAGGCTCAAACACATACAGTATGAGAAGCAAAGCAAAGTGCCTGTCAGGTTTGGCCTTGGGTTCCCTTCTGTGGCTTTTTCCGTGGTCAGCTAAGCATGCAGAGTCCCGGATGGCCCCACATCACAGCGTCGACCACTGCCTGTAAGCCTGTGGCAGCATTTGCTGGCAAGATCCCGGGAAGGAGAGTCTGCAGGAACTGATCCCACACCTTTACTCCTTTTTCTTCATTTGTTGGAAGTTCCACATCACACAGTAGAAATGAAACATACGGTGTGATTGAAGGGGGACAGTGGTTGACAAGTTGGAAATAAAGGTGTCGTTTGCAAGGCAGTCAGCTGTTTGATCAGACAAACAGGATAGCTGAATTTGAACCTGCAAACTTGTATCCACAAAAGCCAGCAGCACACACTTGAATGAATCTAGCCAGTGTGCGCATCTTGTTTGTCAGCATGGACAGATGTGAAAGAATGTGAGACAAGGAGACACATTTTAAACCCTGACCCTCTTCGGAGTAACTGAAAAACCCTCTGGCTAACGTCGGAACATTAAAGGAATTTTTAATTTGCACAACGGTGCTTTGACACAACTCCCTTAATCATAGTCTGTTTTCATGGGGAGAAACATTAATGTGGCAAATTTAAGATGCCCTTTGCAAATGGAGACGTCTGTATGGAGTGTTTGATTGCGAGGACGAGCGGGTGATTGGGGGAGGGGTCTTCTTCTGAAGAGAGCATGAATGAATTACACGGGTGTCTACTTCCAAGCTTGAGGGGGGTTTTATGCCAAGCTGAGCATCTTCCTCTGAAATGGGTTTAACTTTAATTTTCATGTATGAAACCTCCTGAGAAAGGTTCACCCCAACCTGGCTTCAACTCTAATGGAGGGGATAACCGAGGCTCACTATCACTAATGCAATATTCCCTGTTCCATATGTAATATTACCTGCCTGTGCACGAGAGGCGAGGCAGACGAAAAGACACGGCAGCCCTTTTTTTTTTCCTTCCTTTTGACCTGGAGCAGCTCTTCCCATTTGCCTGTCTCAAAGGGCTCTTTACTTTGCAGACACAAAAAGGCCTGTTCTCAATGCTGGCATCCCAGCTTCTCGCTTTTTTTCTGCAGATTACTGACCTCACACCATTTGATTTAAGCGGCTGAATTTCTCCTTACTTTCCCCTCTCAGCGTCACATCCCCAGCCTATTCCGGAATCTCGCTGTTGAATGCCCGAGCTTTCATATTCAATCTTGTGCAAAATAGACCTACCTTACCTTTCTCTCTGTCTCTCTCTCTCTGTCTCTTTCTACCAGTTTCATAATTTTGCTTTGACAAAGGATTTCCCCCCTATTCCTCTAAAGCCATTTAAATTCACCACCATGTGCTTAAGGGAAATCCAATTTCTGCCACCAGCTTATAGAGTGGAGGAACAAAGAGGCCCATTTGCATGGAGAGTTGAGGAAATGGTATGTTGGGTTTGAGATGAGGATGAGAATTTCCCAGATTGCTTTACTGATGTGGTTATTGAATTGGTGCTGCAGTGCGACGTAAATGAAGCGCTCACAGGAGCTGCTCCATTGAAGAGAGAAAACATCCAAATAAATTAAGAAAAAAAATGCCAATGCAGTATTAATGAGGTATTAATTATGAGCTAGATATCACACACAGACATTCGTTAAGATCTCATTGTAATGCCGTAGAAGTGGGTGATTGGACGATGTTGCATCATGATCGTTTTTTCAAAGGATTATAACAGATTGCGTCATGAAATAAAGAAATAACTGGGCTTTAATTCGTGTACCAAAAAAACACAGGATTAGTTGTGACATATTTAGGACGAATATGCGTCTTGGAGGTGTTAATCAATCTATAGAAGGGAGGCAGCCTGGCAGAAAGTGGAGTGCTGGGGAAATGAAGAAATGCACCTTCAGTCTGAACTTTCAGAGTGATATTAAGCAAATCTGGATGTAGAAGTTTGAGAGTCGGGGCTGTAATTGTAACTTTTTAATCGTATTCATTCCACAGGTAAAGGCAGCGACATGCTTATAAACTTTTGTCCCGATTGCCTCTTTCCAGTGTGAACTGGATGTGGAGTTTTGCGCCTGTGGTTATAGGTTAGGTTTGAAAGGATTTTGAAATGAGAATTATTCCAGTACTCTTAAGTTATTGACACTACACAAGAGAGAAAAGTAAAGCTCTTTTATCAGGATAGGAAAAAAGAAGTTTAAAAATCCATCAGTCCTGAGATGTGGGGTTGCCATTCAGGTGATGATAAATAAAGGTGTGCCTGCCAGGGATTCACAAGTTAACTGATGGCACTGGGATTTCCCCCTCTATATCAAATCTTTTTCAAGTGGCCACACATGAAATCCTATCTTTTCCAAGCAGTAGGATGTAAAAATTACAAATTGAAATCAATAGCTACTTTGTTTCACAAAGTGTTCAGATGGAAGAAACTCCTGTTATCTGGTAACTTTGTTGGGACAGAATCATTCGATGGAGGTGGTGTTTTATTTTGGACACTAAGAAACACTTACCTACCCACTTATTAACGCAGTTCTTTTTTTAAATGTAGCATCAAATCACAGCAACAGTCGCCTCAAGGCACTTTATATTGTAAGGTAAAGACTCAACAATAATACAGAGAAAACCCCAACACATAAGTAGGCACTTGGCGACAGTGGGGAGAAAAACTCCCTCTGATTCCAACAATATAACCAGACGCAGGGAGTGGCACCCATCGGTTACAACAGATTGGGGGTGAGGGGAGGGAGACAGGATCAAAGCAAAGCCAGTACAGAAGTTCCTTAAATGCACATTCATTTCATTGGCCAGCAGGGGGCAACTCCTCTGGTTGTCTGATGTTTATAGAAGGTAGTGCGGAAAATGATTTGTTACTTTATTATGACCTCAGTAAGTCATTTCCTAAGGAGGCTGTGGTCTCAATAGCAGGTTTCAGGCATTATGTAATGGAACATAATTTTGTACAATACAGTGTCATGAAGAGTTAAGTAGGATATAATTTGGGATATGGCTACCGTGTCACAAACAAATTGGTACTAAAACATTGTGCAGTCAAATCAACCAAACAAGCTGGTCATGGCCTATAATGTGGTCAAGCAGACCACAAGATTACATCACAGTGACTACATATGTGCAAAGTGTACAATCTGTGGTTTCTGTCAACTTACTAGGAAAATAAATTGCTTTTAGAGGCTATGATGTAGTGGACAGAAATAGCATTGGACCATTGTGGCACAGCTGTGGCATTTAAAAGCTAAAAGCCACAAAAACCCTTGTATTATTACTGCAGGTAATGATAATTCTGTGGGTTTTCACCCCCTTTTATACTACACAGATGTATTTGCTCTGTTGTTGATATAAAAATAGACGTAGCTGTGTTTGGCATTTTGGCTGATTATGCTACAATCGGACAAAATGCCAAACACTTGCCGCTTTTCTCTGCTTCATATCTTTGTAAGCCAACAGAAATACTTTGAAGTACTGATTCATCTGATGAATCATGAGCAGAAATAATCTTGCTTAATTGCTCTCCTAATTTAACTCTATTTAGTTTATATTTATTTATGTGTCACAATTGAAATTTGCCCCTCTCTGCCTCTTTAGCTCGGAGCTTGTGCTTCTCTTTTTTTTCTCAGCAGGGGAGCCAGTGGTACAGCTGATAAGACTGTTGAACATGGAGCCATTGGCCACAGCTCACCACAGCTCTGTAATCGCACAGGTCCTCCTTACTTACTGTGTAGATGAAGGCTTTTGGTTGCTTTATAACACCAACGCAATGAGATAAGATAGCAGAGGAGAACAGGGAACGCTTCTGCTTTGAATGGCTGTGCAGAGGAGAGACAGGAGTTGCTACTGTACACACTGTGTTTGGCTCCTCACTTGTCAAGTTGTTTTAGGATTTGTTTGGCTTTTGAGTGGAATAATCTCAATGGGAGAATAACAACTGTTGGGAAAAGTGCGTCCAGAAGCATCCTTTCTCTTTATATCCTTTCTCACTCTTCTGTGAGCACTGACATTTGCCGAGCAAAAATGATGGTTTTGTGTGTGTATGTATGTGTCTGTGCGTGTGCTTTAGCATTTGTCTGCAAGCCTACAAGCATATATGATTGATTTTTTTATGGAGGGGGTGGGTTTAACTGCTGGGGTGTGTGTATTTGGCCGATAAGTGAGTTTGTGGCAGTCAAGTACAGTGCAAAAAACATTTCCCTTACTCTGCAGGGAGCAGGACTGATTCCTTCATCACTCTGTCGTCCACATTATAGACTTTATGGATGCAGTAAAAACCCCAATGGGCAGCTGCCACCAGTTTCTCAGCTTCACAACTGCCAAACACCAAATGTGTGATATATATATATATTTATTTTTTTATTTTTTTTCTGGGGCAAGCAAATCTCAGAAGGCTGCCCACCACATTGCCAGGTAAATACTAAAAAAAACATATAATGAAAAAACTAGGCTCCACCATGGAACTACTGAAGTTGAAGCACAGACACGCACATAAAATCTGCCTCTTCTCTGCCTCTGATTGGGTCTGACCCTGCCATTTCTGCCTAAGCCTCCTCATCTAACCATAGCACTAAACAAGCAACAGCCTCGAGGTAATCAGAGGCAGGATAGAGATGGGTCTCTGCAGAGTACAGGTGACGCTGTGGCACCAGGGCTCTGTCAGGAGTAGGAGGCTAGACATCATGGACTGTGCAAAGAAGAGGCAGTTTGCAGTACTGAGAGCGAGCAGTCTAATGAGGAGCTGAAAGTTGATTAAAATGATTTCAATATGTGATGGGTTTACAAAACCTTCACATTTAGACTTGTTTAATCCTTATAGCAAACTTAGCAAATATGTTCAGTGGTGTTCTGCGATCAAGACTTCTTGGCATGAATATATTCAAATAATTTAGCTTGTTTGTCTCACACTCCCTGTGTGAGCCACTACTGACTAAAACACTGAAGCATGTAAGCTGTAGAGCAGCAGAGAGACATACATATACACTGTAAACATGAGGATCGTACTAAATGATCATACAAAATTATAAAATAAGTTATTAATAACATGAGACTAACTTGTTATTATTATAATAAGTTGGTATAATGTTAGCTGATCCTCAGATGTGATTTTCTTTTGTAACTGTAGCAAATAAAACATGTATATGCTGTTAAAAGCATTAAAAAAGGTTTAATTTCTTTAACTTAGATTACAATCTATATACTGCAGAGATGCTGCAGAGAAAACAGTGCAGAGACAGACAAAAGGGGTATTCTCCATCTGATCACTAGTCTCAGATATTCACTGTTCGTTAAAGGCTCTCACCAAAATGCCTTACGTCAGCCAGATTGAATGACATTTCCAGTAAAGATGGGCCTGGTGGGAGTAAAACTCTGAAATCACTCGATGAGCAACATCACTTCTGGTGAATCACAGCTGATGACGGCGCAAAGTTGTAAGTCAGTCATGCTGCTACTGAGGAGCAATGACAGCCAGTTACACAACGGGCATTTTCACATTTCCAGACTTGTGGTCTGAAGGTAAATAATAGCCAGTGTCACATCCAAACAACCCTAATGGCTGATAATGAGCAAGTGGTTTTTGCCAGGACAAACAATAGATGATTCTGCTCTATTTTCCCTTCCTGCCTTATTTCCTGTGCTGAGCTTGATGTACCACAGGAAGAGTGATGGAAAGGCAGCTCTCTTTGTTTCACATTTGTACACATTTATGGACTGTTTGCTCTGGTCAACTATGAATTTTGCATGTTAACAAAATATATAATGTTCTCCTGTTGTTGCTACACAGCCACTATTTACCATATTGGATATCCCACTTTGAGTGCATAATTACAAGTGGACTTATCGATCATCCAGCCTCATTCTGTGCTAAGGTAGCTATCCTTGTTCATTTAATTTGCCAGAAAATCTATCTGTTATGAAGGAAGCATAGAATATATGGAATATGTGCTACTCCCCATACTTTTTGTGGTCTTAGTCTTAAGTGGGAAGACACAAGTCTGCTTCCTTCTGCTAAATCCACTTGCACTAAATTGTGAAATAAAATGATATCAAAGACTTTGGTGTCCTGTAAGGGTATTTATAAACGTATTTAATTGCCGATAGCGTCTGTAATTTTGGTATTCCTAAGAGAAAACCAAAAACTTTACATGATTAAAATGACATTAACACATTTAATGTAAATCACTGGGAATTGTGTGTAGTTCACTTCTTAAATTGTCTATTACAAAAGGCTCATTTCTTTCAAGAGGAGTTGTGATTGATTGGTTGCGTTTGTTGCTGCAGTTCAGTGCAGAACTAAGAGAAGCGACTTGGGTGAAGTCGTTTCTCTGCACAAGCAGGAATTCCTGTCAACTCTCTTAAGAAAAAATTCACCAAGCAGCTTAGATTTTATTTGAAATGAGAGTCAATGCGCCAGTTATCATCTGCTTTCAGCTGAAGTCTTTAACATTGGTAAAGATGCCAGTGTAATTCTAATTGGTACTGGCTATTACTGTAATTCCAGTAGAGAGCTCATGAAATGCAGAGTATCTCCTTTTGTATCCTTAATCCGAGAATGGTCAACTCCAGATACTGTCCCGACCCGATTCTCACAGCCATTTCTGGAGGCCATGTGTTAGAACACCTGAACGAGTGCTTGGGTATGTTTGACCCTTCTAATAAGCCAGTTTTACTTCAAAATAGACCCCGATAATGCCTGCGCTGTCCTCATTTTAGCCACAGTGACATATGAGGAGGATTCATCAAGAAGGAATAATGAATGTTCTTTCCAGAAGAGAATTTTGATTCTGGCAGTTATGAAAACAGCATAATTGAGATCTGATGGTTATTGTCCTGCATTTGTTCTCACAGTTAGATTTTAGTTCTGTATTGTGTTTTAAATCCGATGCATCCCTTTTATATGAGGTAGTGTGCTTTTGTTGCTTCCTAAAAGCCTCTGGGCTGGTGTGGTGCAGGCTGTGGCTGATGTTGCCATTGTGAGATGAGCTTTCAGGTCAAAACACACGTTTAAATATATTCACAGATATCAACTGTTATGTTCAGTTAAAGCATAATGTTTCTTAGATTTACTATGTAAGTGTGAAATATTCATGATCTCAAGAGTAATTATAAAATTTGACACAATTGAGTAGGTTATTTCAGACTGCAGAAAAAGTCTGTTGGAACTAGGTTATGTGTCGGGAGTTGTCAGCTAGATGGCAAATATTACTATTGTTCCTAGTCTGTACCAGACCCGCTAGTCATGTATACTAATTGTTAACATTTTAACTGATGCCAAATGGTGGTAAATTGTTCTGTCTTAAATGTTATTCAGTGAACTGCCAGCAGATGGAGCTGAAGCCCCGACATCGTTGTACAAAAACTGTATAACTCTGTTAATCAAGGCCAGATCTTTTTGTTAAGCTAGTTACTGTAATGTATTTTGATGAAAGGTGAAATAAGTGGTGGAAATTAGCTGTCTATGAAAGCTGGATGGCCTCGCCCTTATGGGGTGAGGAATTCAGTTCAGTGCTGCTCCACATCGAAAGGAGCCAGTTGAGGTGGTCGCCTGCTGGCCGAGGTGCTCCAGGCATGTCCTTTCGGGAGTGAGCCCTGGGGTAGTCCCAAAACACTCAGCTGGCCTGGGAACTTCACAGTGTTCCCCTGGATGTGTTGGATGAGGCAGCCAGGGAGAGGGAGGTCTGGACTTCTTCACTTGGGCTGCTCTCCCTGCGACCTCACTTCAGATAAGTGAAAGAATTGATAAATGATTTATTGATTTTTCATTGTAACTTTTATTGAGATGGTTGTGGTGAGTTGTAGAACAATGTAAACAGTTGAAAATGCACAGCACAATGCGGCACACTTTTAAGTCACAATTTATTAGTTTTTTAGATATTCATTTGTCATATTTTAACATGTTCTCATATTATATTTATTATCAGTTTGAGTGTTTTTTTCCTATTTCTTTGTCTGTTTGGAGTGTAGTATAAATATATGCAATGTTCATAATACATTATGTGAGGTGCCACACAGTTAAGCAGCATTTCAAGTATGATCCTTTATTGAAGAATGTGACGCTGTCTATTAAACAGCCCTCAAATTTCACTTGATATCTGAGTGTTTCTTAGTTTTAGACTAGTCCTTAGACTGTTTATTTTTTCCTTGTTTGGTTGATTCAGAAATTAGTCACCAGGAACATCTCTAGCTGGACCAGTGTTGTATTTGGCTCAGCAGGATATTAACAACCCAGACGCATCAACATTGGAGTGGCTTCGGTGTTGAAGTCCCTCAAGAATGTGTAAGTGTGTGAGCAACTTTAATCCCTCTGAAAATGTGTGTAATGACTAGACGATATCAGCTCACAGACGCTTGCAGCTTTAGCAAATCCTCAAGTAAGCAAGACACGTGTGAAAATCCCCGAATCCAGATGTGCCACACTGATGCAGGCACATCAGATCTGGCAGGTGGAAGCTGCGGATGGCTTGGCTGTCTGATGACTTATTCAGACAGCCGTCTCATCCTCGTTTTCAGTACTTGTAGAAAGTGCATTACCATTCAGGCAGCAGCTCCGAACAATGCAGAAAAAGCTGTTCTGTTACCTGCAGGCACTTCTTTGGTTAACTAGAGTCATTTAAAATCACCATGCTACTTTTAAAGCTTTATTTATCTGAGATTTGATGGGCTGCTCCAGAGCTTGATATTCTCATTAAGCTGCCATGTATTTGCCTCTAGGACGTCTTCATACTTCTTTTGTTGGTAGATTATACTGCTGATATCCCAAAATATGCTAATCCCCAAACACCCCCATTGTAGTATTTGATCCCACCGTGTAGCTTTAGCTTCTTGTCAGCAGATGCAGAAGTGAGCATCCCCCTAAACGACAGCCTTCAGCTGTTAACAGTATTGTGGAGAAGGTACATGACACACTTTTTGTGATCCACTCTGAGTGATTTATTGAACATGAATTCTGCTAATGATGCCATTTGGAGTCCATTCCTGTGAAATTCCAGGCTGACATGCATGCGAAGCGTACAAACAGGAGCGTCTGCCTTTACTGTCAGCGGTATTGTGGGCAGCTTCATTAAACTGCCAATTAAAGCTGTAAGACCTGATAATCCTTTACTGTGTCTCCTGAAGTGCTTTATCATGACAGTCAGCCAGAAACACCTCAGCCCACTGTAATTTAATTCAGCCAAGACCACCTTGTCAACCAGAGGTTCCTCCCTTTAATTGGTTGCTCTAGTGATGGGTTGATGGGTTTTCGTTTTTCTTTTTTGCCTCCTGTTTACCAGTGTGCTTCTTTCCATGTGCGTTTCTTGCCGAGGTGTGGTGTAGAGGTTTAGGAAATCAAAGATCACGTGGTTTTTCTTTTGGGTTAGCTTTGGGCATTGTTCTTTTGTGCTCTGAAGTTGTAAAAACAGCACAGCTCTTGACTGACTCTTTAAGTTTTCCGGTCCAGCGTGCAGTGCAGCACTGTGATATGGAGGAAATGGAGCAACAGGGGATCTGGAGGTTTGACAACTTGGCTCCACGCCTCATGCATACAGGATTCCATGACTGTCTGAACCAGCAGCCCAAGTCACTGTGGACTCTGCTGTTCTAAAACATGTTTTCCTGAAGTTTAGGACACAGATCATACCTAGAGCTGTGCCTTCAAAGGTACTCCTGTACTTTTTGGGGGGGTTATTATTTATAGTTGTGAGATCTGTACCATGTAGAGACTGGTGTGACAGTTTTGCATCGTAACGTAATGGTACAAATATTCTTCCTTTTTAAAAAGAGTGCAAAATTGAGTAGAGGGATACTTAATTGATATTATTCATTCATTAAGGTTGCCCTCCCTTCTCTAGCCTTACCCTACAGCTCTCAGTAATGTAATTTCTGCACCTCTCACCAAGAGTCATCAATTAACCCAACGTGTAAATCTTTGGATTTTAGGGAAATCGGAGCACCAGAGAAAACCCACCTCCAGGACATTCCCGCTGTGAGACAGCAGTGCTTTTTATTCTGATCTGGCACTTTGAAATCTTGATGAAATCTTGAAATTTTTGCAAAAAGAGTTTTCACAGGACTCTGCAGTTTGTAAAACCGAATACATACATATTGCTTATTGCTACTTATTGGAATTAAGAGGCTAAGTATCAGCCAGGTGCTGCTAATCATATCCACTTGATTAGCTGATCATCAGGAAGCATGAGCGCCTCACAATGCCGAGCAAGGTCAGACCGAGCAGGGCTCTGAGAAATGATAAAAAATGCGAAGTAGTTTAAGTTGTTGCAATGACTCAGACCTTAAACTGACTGAAATGCTGTGGCGAGAACTCAAGAGAGCTGTGTATAAATAAATACCCACAACTTAAATTTGTTTCCATGATGTATCGGTGCCTTTTTGGTCCCTACTCACTTTAAGGACCAGTAGATTGTACCTGTAGGAACAGAAACTGACTTTGTATCTTTGATAATTGACTCTTTCTTAGTTTTAGTATCTTAATAAGAATGCTAATAATAATAGTAATTACAACAACTTTAAGTGAAGGCAAATTAAAGCAGTAACACAATTTAAAACAAATTAAAATTAACTGGCAATAAAAGAGTCTCTACAATATGTTTTAATTAAAAACTAAAATAAACAAATGAATGGAAGTCACTGTCTCTGCAAGCCTTATGTCCTCAGGCAAGTCGTCCCAGAGCCACAAATCCCTGAAGGCAAATCCACGGTCACCTTTAGAGTTACAGCTCAACTTTGGAAAAGCCAAAAGACCCCGCCTGAGGATGCCAGCAGATTCATGAGTGAACACTTCTGCTATTTAGCTTGGGGGCATACCCAGACGTGCTTTAAAAGTGATCAGTAGAATCTTAAAATCAACTCTTTAAAAAAAGAGCGTTCTAGGAGCCTGTGAGGAGAGACCAGGTTTGAGGTGATGTGATACAATCTATTAAAACCAGTAAGAAGCCGAGCATGCTGCATTCCGAATTACTGTTTTTGGTTTGTTTGTTTCATGCCAAAGAGGAGGGAGTTGCTGTAGTCGAGGCACGAGAAACTTAGTTTAATTGGAGATGGTTTTAATTGGAAAACGTAAGACTGGATAACATTTTTGATCTTTGCTTCAAAGCTCAGAGCCTGAAGGAAACAGTAATCCAAAATTTCTGGGAGTACTAAACTACTAACCCTCCAAAAGTTTTAAAGAATCATAAGTACCATCTGTTTCTGCAGGCGTTTCCTAAAGCTGGGCACAGCAAGGTGAAACCTTCTCGAGCAGGAGCACAAACTAAAACCTGAGGCAGTCCACTATACAAGACTATACAGCTTAACTGGTCAGTAATGAGTGGACTTTATACTGAAAGATAACCAAACCTCTTTGGACTTCTATGAAGGGATAGAGTGCATTTAATTTAAAATGGATAGAAGAAGTGTTTGGTGCAATGATTCTAGCGGGAAATCAAAACAATGGTTTGCACATGACCAATCCAACACAAGGAAATCCTCTCAAAATTAGGTTTCAAATAAAGCTGTTATCACAGTTGAGGTAAATAAAAGCATGAAATGCAGTAGTGGGCATCGGTGATGACACTGATTATTCTTAAGAAGACACACCAGCTGTGGCTCAGGCGGTAAAGCGAGTCATCTATCGATCTCCACCTGCTCCTGTCCTCACGTCAAAGTATCAAGACGAACCCTGATGTGTTTGAATGTTAGATAAAAGTGCTTAGGTGTAGAGTAAAAGAAAGAAAGAACTGTGAATGTGTGTGATTGGGTGGATGAGAGGGGTAGTAGAAAGCACTTTGAATGCTCAAATTACAGAAAGGTGCAAAGTACCAGTCCATTTACAGCATGCTGCACGAGTTCACGTGCCAGCTGTAAACACCAGCCAGTCCTTATTGAAGGACACAGCCGGTCTGAGCGACCTCGATTAGTTAGCAAGTCCACACTGCACTCACAATTGGCCTCACAGTTGTTACCTTTGCCCAGATTAAAAAAAAAAAAGCAAAACCAGAATTGAATGAGTGAAGAGATGGCATAGGTCTAATTAACAATAAACATTTAAAAGCTTACATAAAGGTTTCCTTTTGCCTTTCTCTCTGCTTACAGTCTTTAGCTTTTCTTTGTTTTTTTTAATTCTTCTGATGGTCACCAACATTAAGAAATACTTTTAGAGAGGTGAAGGTGAAACACCAATCAGTAAAAGCCTTCTACCTTACCTTTTATTTAATTTTGCCCTTGTAGAACATGATTGTAGAATTGTGCAGTGAACATTAGAAGTTCATCCTTGTGATAGAAACACAGCACATAATTAAAAAGAAAAACAGTTGCAGAAGGCTTTTTACCTGCCTCGTCATTTTTCTGCCTTTGCCATTTCCATCTTCATTTGCTCCTTTTTATACCCTCTCTGTTTTTCTTTTTCTTTCTTTCTTCCTTTCTACGTTACTCAGGCCACACGCAGTTTAAGCTTTGATTCTACTAGAGTTTAAGTAATAACAGAGCTGGATGTTTGAATTAAAAGGCTTTTATGGTGAAAGAGTCAACCCTCCAGGTTATACTGCAAATATGAATTTAAAAAAAAGAATCTGTGTATGCCTGGAGAATAGAAGCCGTCCTACACTACAGCTAATGTGGCTTTAAGACACGCATACAGACGCACACACACCCTCCATCGTTTTGGTTTGTGTCACCTTGGAGTTGAGAGCATGACTGGCATCCTTTGACATGCTAATGAGTGTGTCTCTCATAGGACCAGACGCTCACTGATAGGACATCTTAAAAGGTTGCTGTGAATAAAGAGGCAGTCGGACCTAATTGTAGCCTGTATTCACACACATTTGGCTTAGTGCTCTGCTGTCGCTCCTGCGATTCAACATGGCTTAATTCAAGCTATTATATCACTTTGAAAACAACTGTCTCCTTGATATGTATTAGTTTTGGAAGTTGAAATTACAAACCGCCTCTTCTGAAGAAATAAAGCGAATTGAAGGGTTTCCTTGGCTTTCATAAGGTTTTGAAGCTTTCGTGAGCTCTGCTACCAGACTTCTATAGACTTCTAAAATATGCCAAAGGCTTGTCATAGAAAGTCACAAAAAGAAAAAAATTGATTTCAGATTTGCTTTTTGCCACAGATAATGAAAGAATTCATTTTCCATCCCTCTTGTTATAACATGCGGCGTCAAGACAAACTGTAGACGATATAAACGATGGACATGGTGACGAGCGAACCAAGAGTACCACAGATAGTCCTCCTTTCTGAAACATGGTAGAACAGTAGATTTAAGCTTTTCTTCAGTATGACCAAAAATGAGTGAATGAGCCCAGAAAGTCAACAAGAAAGTGTTTACCGAGGTTTAAGTCGGAAAACTGTTTTCCCAATGACTGCTATAGGACCAAAAGTCTTGTTGTAACCACAGCTATCACCCTTCAGGTTGAATGCAGGGTTTTAAGACATTCTTCACCGGGTTCATTTTTGTGACCCGAAGACTGTGAGTGCAGGAAAAAAGGGTTTCAAACACTTACTTTCTGGCACTTGAGGCTTCTTACCCTGCTGCACTTACTCTACACATTTTGCTGGCACTGATGTACATACTCAAGTAACACTTCATGGTCCAGTGAAAATCTCTGTTCTATTAATGTAAAGACTATGTTTGACTAAAAGGTTTGTTGCACTACAGCTTTGACAACTCCCAGTTCACTCCATAGTCACAATATAAAAACATTAATTTTGCATGTGCAGTTATTTTATGTACTAATGCAGTGTTCAAGAGGATTGTACGATTTTGTAGCTACAATTTACGAAAGTCCCTTAAACATGTCACATACAGGGAAACTTAAAGTTGCTGTTTTTAAAAGAGAACAGCTGTAAGGGCTTTCTGATGGACTTAATCGATGTGATTGTGACTCTCCACAACAGGCAGACTGTGGGATTAGATGTAAGTACGAAAAATTGACATGTTAAAATTGTTTGGCCTGGCTCTCATTTTTCACCTCCTTTCAAAGGCCTATTTGAAGGTTATGGTTTGTCTTCAGGGCTGAAGGTCACATTAGGTTTAGGTTAGGGTTTGGCACCTAGTTGTGATAGTTTAACGTAGTTTTAGGAATATGCTTATGCACTGGTGATGTGTAATGCTATGTAAAGATGCCACAAAAGGGCTGTCGAAAGTCCCTTTGTCTGACTAAACAACCATAAACCATATCAGGTAACACTGAGGCTGTTAATGTGAATTTTGGTGCACCTTGGGTACTGGTGTAGGGTTTTTTAACAGAAGACATTGTAACTCATCACACAGGAAAAGACAACGTGAAAAATATTGGTAAGCCATGCAGTCAAGCTAGGATGCACATACAGTATCAAGACAGTGGAAACAGGTCATACAAATGGAAATGGACTGTTAATCATAAAGGGCCAGATTTACTCATGCGTTGCACCAGTTGAATCTGGGTTTTGACGTTAAAAAAAGTGACAATATTGCGTGCAAGAGGTGGCAACTCGGATATTTTATGTGACAGACCCTGTTGGATATGCATTTCTGGGAGCTCCTTGCTAAAGATGCAAAATATAGAGAGAAGAATGTAAAGTGATTTACCAACGTTTGCGACTCACAATTTAGGGCTAATTGCTTTGATATTTAACGCCCTATAAAGCATGTCTTATTTTCTGCCCTTGATATTGAAATGAACAGAAGATTCAAAGCCAGAACCGTTCTGCTGTGAGGTGACGGCATTAATCACCTGGACAAATGGACTGCTATAAATGTTAGTTTCACCCTTACCCAAATGTCTTTCTTGAAAATTGTTCACTCATGGCTTTGCTTTTCTATCAAGGTTCAAAGCGTGGTGTCTTTTTTAATCTTTCCCCCCCATTTTTTAAACAGCCTCCAGTGCCCTCCTTATAAAAGGCAGTGCATTAAAAATTATGGCTCTCCTAACATAATCAGTGGTTCCACTTTCTTTTTGACGGGTTCATCATCAAATAAAATCTATTATGAATGAAAGCAAGCTGTAATTTCTCTAAGCAAAGAGGGCCATTAGCAGTTCGAGTTTTTATACAGCGCGGCGCTGAAAATGAAGGCGCACTGGAAGTGATTTGTCGATCCACCAACAGCTCCTAAATTGAGTTTGTCTCACTATCCTTTTGGGGAAGAGAGGGATTTCTCCTCTGACATGGTTCAATAAGAGCAAAGAAAAGCCTTTGTAACTCTTTTCCCTCCTCCCTCTGCTCCTGTGACTGTAGGTGGAGGACGACATTATAGGGAAAATGTCAAAGCTGATGATAAAAGACTGATGTGCCGGCTGAAAATACCTAAAATGACATTAGCCTCACTTTCATGTGCCCCTTTGATAGTAAAGTGGCCCCCTGGAATCCATCATTGCATTTATCTGGAAGGTGTTACATCTTCAATTTCTCTTCCCACAAACAAAGGCTGTATTGATCAGTCTCACAATAAATCCACTGACTGAACAGTTCTGCAGCGCTCTGTAACACTGAAGAGAAGCCAGCTGAAGCGGTTTCTAAGGAAGGGCTCTGATATATCATCTTACACTTGAAGCAGCAAGTCAGAACGATCTGGTTGATAGGAATCTCTTTCTCTGTTATTAGAAAAATATCTCTCACGCTTTAGATGTTAGGAACTATAGTCTTTGAAGCTTATCTCGCTGTGTGCATAAATCTATGCAAGACGTACCTGACCTCAGAGGGAACAGATGGAAAGAGAGAAAAGACATCGTCCAGGCAGGAGGCAGCAAAGTCTGATACAAGGATCCAAGGTTGGGAGACAGTGACAAAGTGTGAGAGGAGAAAGTCTTTAACTATGCATTAAAACTGTGACAGTCGACAGAAAAATAGATTTCCCTTGCTTCCTATAGGACACAACGGGAACCTGTGCAAACAGTCTTTGAAAGCCTAATTTATCTTATATAAAGTTACTTTTAGAAGTTACATTGCGGATGGTTTGGAGACCAGATTTTGAAATGTCTTTGTAAATGGATGCGGTCACAAATGTTGCTTTTAATGTGGTAATGATGAATGAGGGACACGGCTAGCTGCCTCGGTTGGGCATTGATTCAGTGAACAGGTGTTCATGCAGAGTGCAGTGACTAACGCTGTCTCCACAGAGGAGCCTGCAGCCACAGGTCCCTGTAGTCTGATGAGATACTTAATCAACTCATTGCGTCACATCCTCAGAGGCACAAACGCAGCCATTTGTTCTTTTGATGTTTCTTCTCTACTATGCTATGCATGGTGGCCAAAATATACTGATAATGGAACAGATTGGATGCACAAATAATGCAGTTTTCTTTTATATCAAAACAGTCATTTACTATTCCTCTTCTGTTTGTATTCTTTCCATCAGAATTTAGAAGCTGGCTACTGGGATTTACTCCCATTCAACCTAAGGAACATCAGTGAGGCTTCAGTTAGGGCTGGGTGATATGGAGCAAAAATTATATGTCATTGTTTTTTAACTGATTATCATACATGGAGATATTTTTTCACCTGCCATCAACAGGCTTTACTAACAAGGAACCATAGTTTAAATGAACATGGTGTAATGTGATAGTTGGGATGTAAATGCTAATCAAGTTCTTCCCCAGTTAATCAGCAAAGCAATTTCTCTATGGAGCTAACTTTGTGCATACATGCATTATCACATGACTCGTTAGTCATTTTAATTAACTGATCTCCAAAGGTTGATTCTGTTCATCTGGACATAGCGTCCGTAGCGCAACACTCTGTGAATAGTACTCATGGTCTTTGATCAGTGGTTGTTGATCAATGGTCATGAGAATTTGCATAATCATGATAAAGGAACTGACCTCCCAGCCCACTGTTCCTCGAGTGGGCTGGTTTCAGTCATTATGCAAATGAAATGTTTATAAGATTGGGGAAACCTGCAGTCAGCTGAGACCGAAGAAGTCACTTGGATGAGTGACGAAACGTTTCTCCCACTGAAAACGCTACGTCCAGATGAACAGAATCAACTTTTTGGGATTTACTTACCTGGATGATTGAGAATGTATCAAGACGTTAATTCACTGATATCACAAAGCGTTCGTTACAGATTAACTTTACTTGGGTGGTCCACCAAGTGTAGCAACAGCCTCCCAAGTTTACTTTATGAGTTATCTAAGTATACTTTTATTTTTCATTTCTGTTTTATTGTCTCTCAGAGGGAGTAATGCAGTCCACAATTAATCCCAGTGGAAGAATCCTTGAAAATTCAGGCCCTGCTATCCAGCTATCCCCAGTTAGGGAAACTTGTTCCAGCAACTTACTTCCAGACAAAACAGATTTTCTAGTCTTCTTTTACATAAATGTAACTCCACTGGAAAACTAAAAGTGTGTACTGCGCATAAACATTCAGTTGTTGTTCACATGAAGTTCTTTGAAGGCAGGAAGTTTGTTGTACACCTCACAAAGACGCAGTCGAAAGCTTCAGTCCTGTTCAGAAAGGGGCATTTCAATGATGTGGTTTTTAAATTGGCTTTCCAAAGTTTAACAGCATATCGCTCGTCCTTTTATATGCTAAATGCGCTGGCCAATTTGTACTCGTGTGGGCGTGTGTGATTATGTGCCAAAATATATTCAATTGCAAATTTTGGCTTTGATTCAAAGACACTACTGCGTCGCTCAGATTGATGAGACGTGATGGGCCCTGCACAGCATCTTAAACACAGATGGTTTTGGAAAATGAAATGCCTTTTCATAAACAACATTGCTTGAGATTGAATCAGGCACTGGTCTGTGGAGAAAGGGGGAAGTCGGGAGGCATGGGGGGGGGGAGATAACAGAGGGTAGAGGGTGTGTGAGGAGCCACGGAGTAAAGGAGAGAAAATTTGTGATCATGGGACACACAAGGGGTTACTTGCTCTATCAAAGTGGCCGTGGGAATGAGAGTGAAAAGATTAAGATAGGTGGTTAAAAGAAAACAGAATCCAACTAGGCTATTATGCAGTGACTAAGGGAGAGAGGAAGGGAGGTTTCTGAGGTTGACAAGAAAGTGAAAAGCATTTGGTGCAGTTAGAAACTGAGAAAGACACATCCCTCGGGAGTTGACATGGGAACTGTGGTCTAATCAGAAGATGCAGCAGCTCTTCACAGATGAGTGGATGCACAACCCTGTCTGTTGCTTCGCTGGCAGGAAAACCTCGTAATTGAATCTGATTTTTTTCCCCTCCCGTGTTCTCCAGTGGAACTTTGCAGTCGCTCACATCTTTGGTTTCGTAGCTCTGACTTTTGCTGGAATGCTTTAGTGAACATTTCTGCGAACCAGAAAATGAGTAGTGCTCTGTGTTTTTACCTCACGAAGATCTGGCCGACCTGATTTGTAGGCCTTGTTGTTCCTTTTTCTTAAACATTGTTCACGTGTGAAATTAATCGTCTGCTTTGCCTTCCTTGATGCCTATACGTCTTGACTCTTTTGTTAAAGTTGCATCAGTGTCATACCAGCTAGTACGTAGTAGCTACACAGGTGATACTTACCTTAACTATCAGTATTTATTTTCTAACAAAGCCTAATGTGGACAAAACTGCTGGAGACAAGCAATGATGATTATTAGGAATGGGTAAAAACATCGATATTGCATAGTATTAACATATTTTAAGTATCAATACAAGGACACCAAATGTCAAGCTTTTATTAGATAAATGAAAATACTATGAACAAGAGGACTAATCTCATGCCCCTCCATCCTGAGATAACATCGGCCAAGCAAACTTACATTAAATTGGCTCGACCACAAAAAGCATCCGACACTGGACACACTTAGGTGGCTGCCTGGTAATTGTAATGAATTTGTTCACGTTCCTCAACCAATTGCAACTTCTGATGACTAAATGGTTGTCCAGAGCTGAAGGGTGTTGCACAACCACCTACCCCAGGTGCCTTAGGGAAAGAGGTGGGGTGCACCCTGGACAGGTTGCCACTGTCTGGGTCTGGGTGCGCATGCAGATCTGTGAAGGTGTGCAAAAATTTGGAAGTGAGTTGAAAATGTCTTGATATTTGGGAATGTAAAGATGTTTTCTGTGTGGACTCAAATCTGTAAATGTGTACATTTGTTACTTTCTGTTGTTTCTTACTTGGCTAACTTGATTTTCTTTGGGGTTTTGCTTATGTGTGATATATTCAGAGAACTTGGTGGAAACATAGAGTATAAAATAATAAGATGGTGGACTAGAACAAGAACCAGAATGTGGTGTGTATTAGGTTGTAGTGCAGTAGGGGGTAAAACTGAGCTAAAGAAGGTACTGCTTCTCACTGCAGGGGTGCTCCACTTTCTTCCTGTGGAGACGAATAGAGAGAGTATGGCCCCTTTTACATTGTAACTGCAGACGCTCCACTCATCCTCTAACAGCTCCGATTGTTGGTTTTCTCTTTTCTTCATCTGCTAGTCCTTTGGGCTTTCCCTCGGGGAAAGTCTTAGAGGTCTTTTCTTCCTCTGTTTCTGCAATTTCAAACCCTTGTTGGTCGGTGGTTCTTAGTTAAGGGTGTAATAGTATGCAAAAGGAAAGGTTCAGTATGATCTTCACTTTTTAAACTTTTGCATATAGCAGAGACGAAGGTGGTTACTCAATTCAAAAGTGACCATAATATGTTATATACTGAAATGCTGCCAGTGCCAAAATTAAAAGCACACAGTCACCTAACCTGATCTGTGTGTTCTCAAAGGGTGTAGGGCGTCTTCCTCCCATCACCTACAACTGCTCACGCCTGTTCCTTCCTGATCCTGGTTCTGCTGGAAGTTTCTCAGAGATTTTTCTTAACACTGTCATCAAGTGCTTGCTCATAGGGGTTTTCACTCTATTATTGTAGGGCTTTTACCTTACAGTGAAAAAGTGCCTTGAGGGGACTGTTGTCATTTTGTACTATATAAAAAAATTGAATGGAATCTTTTTGATAGGTTATTCACTGAAAACCAGCAGTGTTTCAGCAATTTTAGCTTTAAAATTGCACAAAATGTTGTGCTCCCTATGTTTTTGTCAGAATTGGGGACACCGTCATCTTTTTCAAATAAACTTTATTGAATTGCACAGCCCTTTTCTCAGATGTGTCTACTGTCTGTCCAATGCCCAATGACTAATATCCAGTCTTGACTGCCACTGCAATCTACCCCTGCTATTTATTCCCCCTAGCTCCCACTCAACATGTCAGCATGCCTCAACAATAACAGAAAAGGTTTCTTTCTTCAGTGCTTTCATGGCTGACTGTTGTGTGAGCTTTTTGATTTGTCAGCCTTATATCAAAGGTGTTGTTCCGTAATCAGAACTGCTCAGGAACCTCCCGTTCTCATAAAACATTGTTTTTGTATTTAGTCGCGAATTCACTTAATGAAGGAGATACATTTTTAGTTACTAGAGAGAACAGATATAATAGCAAATTCTTAGATAAGTTAGCACAGATATTATCTTGACTGTGTGCAGACTAATCTTAACTGGCGTTAAATCAGACCTAATTTAAGTGGACAGGTCTGCATTTAACCTGTGGCTGGCAGTAAGCACATTTCTACAGGAGAAAGATCACCAGTTTGAGACCTGGAGGAGACACAAACCCAGCCACAGGGGAGGGGTCATAAGCTAGTGTACTGCCAGTGCTGGCCCCAAACCCAGATAAATGGCACAGTTGGATCAGGAAGAGCATCCAACATAAAATCAGTGCCAAATCAGACATGCTAATCTGTCCATACGGTGACTTATTTCCCTGTGAGAATATGGTGGCGATAGTTGGCAACCAGTTGGCAATCAGATTGACTGTACTGTGTTGGCTATCTGTTGTGGATCCAGTGTTCTGGGGGACACAAACTCTAAAACCAATCTTGTACAATTGGCTGTATAACTGATTAAGCATGAAATTTTAAGTGCTCATAGAACAGATATATAGAGATAAATATTGATTTTAGTATAAGCAATAAGTTAAAATGCTGTGCAAAGGTTAAAAGATGCTTTTTACTTCACTAAGCACCTAATGACAACACCACAGTTTGCATATTTAAGAACCCTTGGCTTTCAGTTTGTGTAATTAGGAGCTTAATGATCTGAGCTGTTAATTAAACTTAATAAGTCACTCTATTATTGCTTTCCCCTCACTCTGCTCTTCTTAGGTCTTTGTCTCCTTTTGTCCTCCCTTTTTGTTTTTCCTCTCTCTGGTTCATTCTTCACAGCCCTCTTTAGCCCTTTTTCCTTTCTCTAGAGTAGCCATGTCATTGAGATGGATGTGTACTCATGATTGGCCAGGGAGAAACCTCGGAGCTTGAATGGCATTGGCTTAGAACAAATTATGTGTGTGTGTGCGTGTGTGTGTTTGTGTGTGCGCTCACGTGCAGATGGAGGCCTGTCTGGTTAACCTATCAGTGCTGGTCAACATCTGTGTTATTCTGTGTTGTTTAATAGAAAATGGGCAAGCAGTGTAGTGATCTCAATTTTTTTTAACAGCAGACTGGGACCCTTTATCTGAATAAATGGCCTCTTTTCTAGCCTGCTGAGATCATTGAACACTCTTGGTAACTTACTTGACCTCAGTTGTGAACTGTGTGTCGGCCTATTGCCATGCATCTGATTGGTTATTTTAATCTTTTGTTTCAGTTCATAATAAGTAACACATTTGAAATAGTTGCTAGCAGAACTGGCATCGATATTAGGCTTTATGAGTAACGGAATTACCCTAGCATGTTTAAAATGAAAAAAAGACCATAGTTGTGCCTCAGTAAGCTGTTAATCATCATTAGCAGTGAAGGAGCCATGCGTGTAAGAGTCACAAACAGGACAGAAAGATCTAAGGTAGATGATGAGAGTTTCATTTTCCCAATTATTGTGTCTTGAAACTGAATCCGAGCACGTTTGCATGGAAATGTGTGTTTCTTGCTTTTAGTAGCAAACCGGCTTGTTTAGTGTTTTTGGAATACTGTCCTAGACTTGTAAATTCTGTCATACTGTACAAACACTTGATAAATCAAGTGAGAAGCCACATCATTAAAGCTCTTCCCTAATATTGTTTAGGTTCCCTTCATTCTGTCATAGCTGCTTTAGTGTCTTTGAACTTATCTACCGTCATTAAGGGGTGCCATTTCCCAACAAAGGTGGGCAGGATCTGCCAAAGTAGCATCTGCACACACTACACTGTTTGTGTGCTGCTTGAACTTCTCAGTCTCATGCTTTGTTTGACTTTCTGGTTATATTTGGACACTGTAAACTAACTTGATTAGAATAATGAAAATCTTGTAGTTCGGACCAAAAATTGGGTCAAAATGTCTGTTTACCAGACTAAGCCTGTACATTAAACAAAAAGTCTCTAATCCTTTGAGTTTAGTATAATGCTGGGGTACCTTTACAAGCATATGCAATGAATGAGGATTGATGGGCTTGTCTAAGAGTTGGCTAAACCTTATGCATCTGAGTGTTTACAGCAGGAGCTCCAGTTCAAACTCCTGTGCACAAAGGGTTAACTCTTCCTACAGTGCTATAGTGTTTGGATGTTTGTCATCAGCAGATGCGAAGGTGTTCTGGATTTTGCACAACATTGTTACACCCAACAAAAGCAGTGACGAAGACGTGGATGAGCTGTTTAACACAGTTTCGCTGACTCTAACATAACTACTGACATGGAAAGGACAAGATGTTTTACATTATACGACGAGTAATTTTACATGTAATTGTGTCATTAGCTTGCTTTTCTGTTGATCATTATTATTCCCTGCCTTAAATTTCACAGTGAAAAAAGCATCCGCAGGCAGCAGACGTGCATGTTTGTGTCTTTGATGCCAAAATGATGGATTATACTGGGAACAGAAGGAACCTTTAGGAATTAACAACCTGCTTATCTGCAAATGGTGGCTGGAAATGTTGGACTTGTTTGCATGATAGATGAGCCTGTTCATGGACCCAAATATTCATTTCATTTCAGTAGGTTTAGATGTGAACTAATATATGTCACTACTCAGCATGACAAGGTTGTTTATGTTGGAAAAAAGAAATTCTGGTGTTTATTACCATTTGTAATAACAATAGTGGTTCTTGCTTTCACTTAATAGCTTTAACGCTGGTAACTTGGTCTTCCTCACTCAATACAGTCAACATTACAATGGATAGTCTATCTCATGAGACATATGGACTCAACAAAGAGTTCTCACGTGACCAAAAGATGATACCTAAGTTGATGATGTGAGAGGAAACAGAAACATTGCATGATGGGAGCATTTTCAAATCCTAATACAACAGAAAGTTTCTGATGTTGGTAACCCAGCTTAGTTTGAAGCTTAGAGGATTTGTTTAAAATCATAACATTTAAAAAGGAAGTACAGCGAACAGATTCTTATCTCAGGATGTCAAATGCTGCTGTCCTGTCAGATACTTCTGTGTCCTTTGCTTTGCCTGTAATAATAACAGTAATGCTGGATGCAGCCACCTAACTAAAGCACTAGAAAGTCCACAGGAGACTTGAAGGGTAGCGGATTAACTCGCAAAGCTTAGAACTACAAAGAAAGAACTACATTCATGGCACATTTGGGAAGTATGTGTTTTGCGCTTTGTTTGACTTTGCTTTTCACTTGTTGATGAGGTTTAGTAAAAACTGAGATCTGAATAAAACTACAGGAAGCTGACATCTAAAAAAAATCTATTTTATCCATTTAACACTGAATAACAGAAGGCTAAACTGTTAGCTTGGTGTACTATTAAATCAAGAAGCTCATGGTTTTCTAATAGGTTTTTCTTCATGCTTTCTTATTCAAACACTCATTTTGGCTGCAATCTAAGTGGCAACAGTGATATCATTTTAGGTGTGAATTCAGGAGGGTTATCCAGCAGACACATTTCAGACAATCTTCAACAACCTGAGCGGCACTACAAACCGTTATCTGTGCTCATTCTAACCTTGTCTTGTATAGCTGTGCTGTTGGGACTGTAAAATGAATGCTTGTGCAGTTTCTCAAATACAGCAGTTTCGGTGCTGCAAGTTTTTTAATTGCTTGCATTCATTTTCTCATATTTTACAGATAGATGCAGCAGCGATGTGATTTATAGTATTGCTACTGCCTCTTGAAATGGAAGCTGTAAGCACTAGGGAGTGTGTGTGGTACGTAATGTGGATTTAGCGACAGGGCCATAACAGACAGGAATAGACAGGCTTATTAGCGAGAAGTGTTCCTGTCATAGTTTACTGCATGCACTTAGCCAGTCAAACCCTGCATGAAAAATCTGTTAAATTGCTGCTGTAATCATCTCTGTGGAGGTCAATCATGCCATCGATCAGCCGCTCCAACGTTTAAATCTCGCATCTACAGCACAGTCAACATTACAATGGATGACAACATGCCCATAAAACCACCAATAACACTGACACGTAAACATTTATAGACTTTGGAACTTGACCATATTGCATAGTTGAAGTGTTTTCCCAGATTATATGTAGGGAATATTGTGGAGGTTTTTGAATTTTTTTGAAGGTATCAACATATTGTTGAATGCAGAGCTTTGCGTCGAAGTATTCTTTATATTTAGGTTTGTTAACCAAATGCATTAACCTCATTGTGAAAAAAGCATAAAAGGGCAGCGAAAAAAAGCACAGTTTGACATCGTCCCTAGTATAGAGTCTGTGTCATTTTACCCGTGTGAAACTACCCCAATTAATAAGATCACTGAATTCACAGCAAGCATCAAATGTGCTACCTCCGGTTCTTCTAGCTCAGCGGTCCCCAACCTTTTTTGCTCCACAGACCGGTTTATGTCTGACAATATTTTCACAGACCGGCCTTTAAGGTGTCGTGGATAAATACAACAAAATAAAACTAGTACCGGTACCAAAAACAAAAACAAAAAACCAATTATTCATAACACACGAGAAAAGACCCAAGGAAACCGAGTTAACGATAAAAACGTTAAAAAAAATAATGATAAAAACCCTAAAAAACATAAATTTCACACCCGAGCCTCAACTCTTGCAGCAGACAGACTCACGGACCGGTGGTTGGGGACCGCTGCTCCAGCTCAAACAGTATTTCCTGAAACGGGAAGACAACTGAAGTGGACAAGCGTCTCTTCAATTGTGCTAGATACCAGAAAAGCCAAGTTTGTACAGTGCAGAAGCCCGAGTCCTCTGATATTTTTTGCATTTCATTCTTGAAAATAGCTCAAGCCTGTATTGCGCTTGGCTTTATACAAGCGCAAGATCTATTTTTATGACCTCCTTAGTTAAAGTAGGACTGTTATTCCTGTTATTGCTTCGAAGACTCTACTCTTTGACCTCCCCCCCTCTCTATATGCATACAGTGATAACTTAATCCTTTAACGCCAGGTGTTTTATATTTGATGAAAGTCATATATCCAAGTTGATATTTCATTTCTTAAAATGGTTTAATAAACACTCCAGTTTCAAAAGGTTTGAATTTTTTTTGTCAAAAATGTCATGCCTGTTGGTTCAAACTTTACAGGGTTAGAGAGCCTCTCGCAGAACAGACCACATATTAGTGACAAAAGACATGACACTGAAGTCAGAAATGGCATCTAAGGAGTAGCTGGGGTATAGGTGGGTTGCAAAGCAGCTTGCATTGTCTGCAATAACTATATACAGGCTGAAGCAACTTAAACATCATACATCTATATTGCTAATAGGATCAGTAAAAGGGAATTAGCTTAATTTTGTATTGTCAAGGGATTATTCATATTGGACTACGCCAATTAAAACTGGTTTCTTGTAAAGTCAGTGGGAGCTTGGTTGTTTGTGTCTCTGTGTCAACAAAAAGCATTTCCTTAAATTTAAACCCAAGGACAAGCGAGTGTAACTAATGCACTAGATGTCTAAAAGTGAATTTAAAATTGATACAGCAACATCAGCAGACATCTGGAGAGATTCAGAACCCTTGCAGTAACCCTCTTGTCTGAACAGTTGGGTCCTCCTCTGCAGTATATAGACTGTAATTGCTTACAAAAATCAAGCACTGTGAAAAACATTATCATTTCTGCTGTATTGTTTTGTATGTCCTCGTTTTAATGAGCCTTGTACACTTAATTGTAGAAAATTGCCTCTCAAAACATTAGCAATTAGGCGACGCTGGGACCTAAAAGTGTATTTGGTATCTTTTCCGTAATAAATTACTTAAAACTTATGAGATTTATCGCACAGTAATTTCCTGTTGACTCACTAATTGACAATCAACAACTCACTAGTTTGAACACATTTACACATAATTGGTCGCGAACTGCAGAGAGATGGGAAATGTGAACTCTTGGCAAACAGGTCTGGCACTTTTTGTGCACTGACAGCCAGTAAGGAGCTGATTGGGTTTCTTCAAAGCTTTCTTAAAGCTTCTTGCTTTTCGGACCGCTGCTGACAGGGCGCTCTTTCTGCATTCTATCAGCTCCTTCATTATACAGACGTAAAAAAATTCATAACACAGGAAGTCACCTTGTCAGCATGTGGCCAGAGATTTTAAATGTCATCATTTTTAGTTCACTTTGTGATCTCATACGAGCCAAAGTTGTGACAAATCATTGACAAAAACCTTTGTAACATAAATACATATATACACTACTGTTCAAAAGTTTTAGAACACCCCAATTTTTTCCTTTTTTCATTGGGAATTATGCAGTTTAATGTCTCATTGCACTCTGAAATGAAAGCATAATACAAATAAGCAATTGGAGTTAAAAAAGAAATCATAGACCAAATTTATGGACCAAAATGTCTTCTAAACTTTTGACTCATCAAAGTAGCCACCTTTGGCAGATATAACAGCTGAACACACCTGTGGCATTCTTTCTACAATAGAAATCAAATATTCTTCATAAAGTTCTTCCCATATCTGTTGCAGAAGTTCCCATAAATGTGGCACTTGTAGGTCGCTTTGCTTTCACTCTTCTGTCTAGTTCATCCCAAACCAGCTCGACGGTAACAAGACAGACCATCATTCTATGATGGTCTGTCTCTCTTCCATTGTTAATTTCTCGCCATTTTTGTAGCAACACACTACTTTCTGCAGAATTTACGATATAGATATAAAAAGTGTTTCGAGCAGTCTGAAGCCAGACTGAGAGAGTATTTGGGATTACTTGCGCATACACTGACGTCACTTGAATATTTCCAAAAATGCAGCTCTTGTGGGGTGTTCCCAGTCTGCAGTGGTCAGCATCTATCAAAAGTTGTCCAAGGAAGGAGCAGTGGTGAACCAGCTACTGGCTCATGGGTGACCAAGGCTCATTGATTCAGAACTCATCAATGAGTTGTGCTTTATTTAGACCAGAGTGCTCGCTTTGCTGTTTTTATATGCACCCCAATGTTCTGATGTCTTTCTTTGATTCACTGAGTGGGTCTTCCATAAGCATCTCACAGCATGGTAGGATTGTACCTAATCTAACCTCAGCTAGTAACTCAGTCGTTTCTCTGATGATGGCTGATGGCCAGAAGTAGACATAGATGTGTGTCCCCTGTCACCTTTCAGGTGGTGCTGTATAACTCAGGGATTCAGGCATCACTCGGCTGCATGTCAGTTTGCAAGATCCCTATATTAACATAAAAGTCACTTGATCCAGGATTTTTTTTTTAGCCCTGCTCTGTATTTGATAGGCAAACAGTGTGGCTCCATACACTATTGACTGTGGGTGCCTCCTGCAGGGTTGTTTTTTGACACCGTTCACAGCTCCATTAAAGGCAGCAGAGACCATGGAAGCTGTCTCAGCTTGATTTATGGGGTATAAATTGACTTTAGCTTAGCAGGAGTCTGCCCATCATCTTATATTCACTCAGCTGGGATTGCCCTTTTTCTGCAACAAATCTTGGTCATTGTCAGGTGTCTTTGCTCAAATAATTTCATGTTCATTCAAGCTTTCTTTTTTTAATGCTTTCTGGTACTTCTAACATAGAAACCAGAATGTTTTTTAAATTAACCACAGAAGTTTGTTATTGTAGGGCTGATCAAGTTTGCAAAAGCTGGCACGATGCTTATTCAAATTTTTCAAGTGTGTTTATGAAGACACAGTGAAGCTGGTTTTATTCATAGTTTGACTGCCTGCTTGGTTTGTGGCAAGTGCAATATGAGTGGATGCAAATATGCTCTGCTATGAACAAAGAACGAGCTGCTTTAGCAGAAGTCTGCATGACATGGCAAAAAATGTGTAGTACCATCATTTTGTATTGGGACGATTATATGGCTTATGATAAATGAACATATATGGTTGGGGCACACACACACCTCGACTTGGAGATGACATGCATCACCACGGTGCTCATACCTATCTACACAGAGCCTACATAACTTTTAGATCAAACCATGAAATTGTCCCTGCTGTTGCAGGGATCATTAGAAATGATGTTGGCTTGATTTTTTTTTTCAACAGTGTGCTCTGTCTTACTGAAAATATATTTTTCACAAAATTGAAACCCTTAATGTGTGTGTATATGTTGCACAACAAATTTGCATCCAAAAAATTTTCCGTGTCGTCTTTTCACACCGTGCTCGGTCTGTGAAGGACTTAATAGTTATACAAACTGAACCTCAGTTATCTGCTGCTGCTGCCATTAACTAGCAAGATGTCAATTTAATTTTTTTTTAACAGTACTTTGCCCCCCCCCCCCCAAACACACACACACACAATCCCACTCCCTTTTTACCTGACAAAACATTTTGTTTGAGTTTGAGAACGTAATAATGCCACGGTCTACCTTTAATTTTCCAAAAAATTAATATCGCTTTGCCTGTCTTCTCTCTGCAGTATGAGTTCAAGGTGAAAAACATCAAGAAGAAAAAAGTCCACATCGTGGTGTCTGTAGATGGCGTGAAAGTCACCTTGAGGAAAAAGAAGAAAGTGAGTGAACTGTTTTTATAAACTGCAAATTAAAAGCATCTTTTGTACTACTTTGTACTGTTTTGTACTGAATTGTTGTCACCTGCATCGAAGACCTTTGAATGGATCAGTAAAACATCATATAAAAATGTCTTGGTGTAAAAACATTGATGTTTTTTTTGGTTCATATGTGTGCTTTGACCACCTCTGTCATCGGCCACGTCGATCCTTGATAGTGCTGTAGATGACAGCCAGCTCTATTAGCCCACAACATTCGCCGATGCTTATAGAGTGGTTAAAAGTGGGTGTTGACTCTAGGAGTTTAGGGCTACTTTTTTTCCAAGTGAGATGCCACTTGGGCAAAGGAAATGCACTGATGGAAATGGAAAGCTGTGTGGATAATCTGCTAACAGTTCCCCACTTTATAAACACAAGTGCAGCCTTTGCCTTGCAATGAGTTCAACAGGGGCAGCACAAAACGTGCAGCGCTGCAGCAAGAGCGAGTATTCTCCTAACTTCACAGGCATACATGTTTCTTGTAATTTGAACACAACAAAACACTCCGAAATTAAACTAAACATGAAAAAGGAAAAAATCAACAAATTATATTTCTAACCGCTGACAGCTGTGGTGTTAAAGAAAATGTGTTGTGTTGTGGGAGGGGGTTTAAGCTACTTTTCCTGCATTTCATATAATACTGCAGGTATTTACTGTACAATTTTCTTTTCACCCCCATATATTTTCACTTTGCTTTCTCTGTCACCCTGTAAATTCCCAGCAATTGTGTTTTAACACATAAAGAGGCTTTTTGTTGGCACAAAATCAGTATGTCTGGCCCCTAATGTGTATCTGTCAACAGTCTCGGCACACTGAATCATGGCTCTGTCTTTGTGGCTGTTGAGATATCATCTGTAGTTATAAGAAACATGTGACAGAACTCTAACAATGTTGGGTTAGTCACTTTCTAAAAAGCTGTTTAATTTCCTGTGTCTTTGTTTGTAGCAGAAGGTGACAACCAGTCCTCTTAGAGAGCATGTAGAAGTGACAACGGAAGGACTACTAAAGAGAATAAAGTGCTTGATGGGGATCAGAACCATTAGCAGAGTAGAAATTATGAGTTAAAAGATGAGGAAAGAGCAAGAAGAAAGCTTGAAAAAGTTGAACTGAGACTGGAGAGGAATCTGTGTTTCCAAGTGAGCTGAGGATGACGGGACAGGCTCTGCGGTCGACTCAGCGAATGGAGGGAATAAAGACGATGATGATCGATGAGCTTAATCTAGTCTTGCCCGCTTTAAATGGTGTAGATTATAGGGCTGTCACCAGATATCTGATTTCAGAAATATAGTACTTGGTGCCAGGACCAGGAGAATTCCAAGATGCTTGATGATCGGTTCAATACCAAAAGAAAAAGATTATCCTATGTACTTAAAGATAAACTCTATTATTTCAGGACAAGACAAGAAGGATGATACTTTGTACTGAAAAACACGATAGCATCGTTTTCATATTGCCTTTTGCAAATCAGTTTCATCCCTTGGTCATCTGACTTGAATGGAAAGTACTACTATACCCACTTCTGGAGGGGTGATATCCTGCCCCCATCAGCTCTGGAAGAATATAGGTTGCTAGCTACAGTACCTGCTGTAATTTCAAGGGGAAATTACTGTCATGTTTACAAAGTTTTGGTATTAAAAAGCATCTGAAGTACATTTTACCTTTTTAGGGTTTGTGTATTGAAAAAGCATTAAAAAGCATGCTTCACGAACTCTGGGTAGTGACGAAAGAACAGGTTTATGGATACAAATGGCGGAAATGAGCTTTCTCCAGGGGGTGGCTGGTCTCTCCGTTTTGAGATAGGGTGAGGAGTTTGGCAATCTGGGAGGGCTCAGAAAAGAGCTGCTGCTCCTCCACATCAAAAGGAGCCAGTTGAGGTGGTTCGAGCATCTGACAAGGATTTCTCCTGGGCACCTCCTGGGTGAGGTGTGACACCAGGGCAGACCCAGGACACACTGGAGAGATTATATCTCTCAGCTGACCCGGACAAGCCTTAGGTGTTGGCCGGGGAAAGACAGGTCTGGGTTTCTCTGCTTAGGCTGCTGCCCCCATGGCCACCTGACCTGGCCACAGTTAAGTGGAACAAAATAGATGGATGGATGGAGAACAATTCTAAAATGATTATATTTGCTCATAACTCATAATAAGGCTATTTTGCGTTAGCAGCTTGACAAAACCTAAAACCTCACTTGGAGATGACATGCATCACCACAGTGCTTATGGATTTTCTCTGTTAAGCTGGAAATTCTGCTTTAGGCTCTGTGGTCACATAAAAAGGGGGTGTTTCTCCAGTCAAGTGACTCTTCTTCTGCACAAAATGATCCCTATGAGTGCCACCTCCTCCAATCAGAGATGATGATCGTCCTATAGTCATTAAAATATATGCAGAACATAAATATAAGAACATAAAAATATAGCAGTGCTGTTACAAATAAGACAAGATATTAAAGCTGTAAAAGACAACAACTGTAAACTTGGTATTTAGTGCACAGAATTAAAAGGAATCCATGTAAAATACTTCAAGTTAAATATTTTATGACTTATGATATTTAGAACTCGGTGCTGCTGTTTATGTGATTGGGTCTCATTAGAAACTAAACATTAAGGGTTACGGCCCCATAGGTTATAAAGGAGATGTGAAAGCTGCTTGAGTTTGATGCTTGAGCAAAGTAAATTAATTCTATGGTTTGAATAGGGATCCTGTGTTCCAATATTATATACTGAGGATTCCAGTGAGCGTGTGATGCATAGTCTGTAGAGCTGGGCTTAATATGTGACAACAGTAAGGTATGGGCAAACTGAGCTGACTTTGAACACAACCTGGTCCTGACCAGGTTGAGTATCAGTTACCATGGTGATTTAGCTAGGTAAAAAGAGAGTCACTTTTGTGACACAGAAAATTTTGACTTCAAGGTCAGCATAGCTTGCTAACTCATTAATTTCGCTTTGTAATCCATTCCCCCATACAGCTTAAGGTTAGAGCTGTGACTGCTTTGGCTGATCAGTGTGCCAACAGGGAACTTCAGCCCATCTCCTATGCCTCGTGTCCATGAATGCATCTGGACCTCTCAGATGTGCTTGTGTTATTGGTGCCCTCTGGAGCATTTTGATAGAATTATCTGACGGCTAAAAAGCCAGTCCAAGTTTCTTCCTCTATGTTTCACTTCTTTTTTTATATACAGTTTATTTTAAACACTCTGTGCAAGCCTGAAAAGTAATCGAAGTCTTGTATTTAAAGGGACTCCTTCAGCAGCAATAACATCTATCACCACCAGATGTTTCCTGTGGCTGCTTTTGGACCATTCTGATCTATTCCTTCTACAAAACTGTTTCATTTCATCTCTGGTATTTCTGGGATGTCTTGGCTGAGCAGCCCTACAGCCCTTTTTTTTTTCATGCAACTGCCGTACTTGGCCAAATGCTCCGAGTGGATTGTTGTACAGTCTGTGTCTTTGTAAGGAGATGAGGCAGCTCCAAAATCTGATTGCCTGTTGGCAACTTGCTGGCTGTGAAAATGGCAAGATTTCCTCAGCTGATGGTCCACCATCTGCACAGACCACACATTTCTTTAGTTCCTTTGTATTGGGAAGAATGAGCAAATGATGCAGGGATGAATGTTCCATACAAAACCAACCTGCAAGATGGTTTCCTCCAAATTCTGATGAAAACTGTCAAATTCCTTTAAGCTTTTTGGAACTTCATTTTTGGCACACTGATTTTGCTGCTGTAGTCTGAAAAAACTTTATAGTTAAGCTTCACCTGAAAGACTGTACCTACTTTATGTAGGACTCACTCAGCTTATATCAGGTGAACCTCTGTTGACTTACAAAGGCCATATTTGTATGTATGTCAGATTTACATTAATGTCTCAAAAAGTTTTTAATGGTATAAATGGCCCTGGAAGGAGTTGGCCTTTAATCAGAATAGTTGAAAAGTCTAGCTTTGTTAGTACATGGCCACCTGAAAACATCTGTATATTTGCTATATATAGCTTTGTTGTGGACAGCAGTGTGAGTGGATGACGCATACTGTAGTCTAGACTGTAAGTATTCATAGGGTTAAGGCTAATGTCCTTCATGCTTTGCGCTTCAGCAAATTCAGTTCAATAAAAATATCAAAGTGGAAAATCTCAGCTGTAGCTGAAGCTTTACATCAGTATTTGAAGAACTGTTTAGGAAATACTGTATATTCTTTATAATACAGACTCTCATTTCCGGTGACCGGATGCACATGAAGTCGACAGATTTATTTTTTTTGGAAGTACTGAGTCCGCAGACATCACCAGACACTTTTAAGCAGTGTAGAATCGTACTGTCAGGAGTACTGAACAGGCACATTGGCTTTGGGACATTGATTTTTTCAGCTTGCCTACTGCATATGTATTTCTTTTGAGTTTAAATTTCCTGTAAAATGTGTGGAGATGAGTACTTAATTAAACCATAAAACTGCGCTTAGATTTGAGCCTGACAATTTACTACAAATTGTGCTGAAAATGACAGCACAAAAAAAGCACACCCCTGATGTGAATGTGATAGTTGCCACTAGGAGGAATAATTTATTTGGAAGCCCAAGGGAGATGTTATTAAAAGCGTGAAATCAGTGCATGTAGACTGCTCAAAGTGGTGCCCAAAGTTTGACTCTGTCCTGTAGATTTTTGCTGAGGCCAAATCTTGCATTTAGAGCAGAGCCCTGCATGTTTCTGGACCTTAAATCTGGCATTTTACGTTAACAGAACAGAAAGTGGCACATCAACAGGAGAGAAAGAATAAGACAAAATACAAGCGATTGATGCATTCATGGCTACAAAGTTATTTTTGACATTTAGCAGAAATGTTAAGTGTTTTAGGTTTTAGGTCAGAATTGTAAGCAGAGAATCTGCACATAAACAATAAGGTAGAGAGCATCAAAGTCTCTGCGTAATGTGTACTGAATGTAATGAATATTGAGGTTTTTGCAGAAATTGTTTGTTATTCACTGATGGCTGTGAATCATATACACATGCCATTTGTTACAGATGGCCGTACTAAAATATACCTGCAGCTACATACACATGCAGAAAACAAAAGTGATGTGCACATTTATGCACATGGAACAATAACTTCATTTACAGGCTAATTGAAAATCTCCATACATACATCTATTTACTGCCGCTTTCCCGCCCTGGGTCATGGGGAAAGCAATACACCAGACCATCCTCTCCCAGTTTATCCGAGGGAACTTTGAGACTTTCCCAGGCCAACTAAGAGATATAATCTCTATAGCTTTCCCTGGATCTGCCCCAGGGCCTCTTCCGAGTAGGCAATGCCTGAAACACCTCCACTGGCTCCTTTCAATGTGGAGGTCCTTCTGAATGACTGAACTTCGCATCTCAACAGTAAGGGAGAGGCCAGCCACCCTTCAGGAGAAACCCATTTCTCCCACTTGTGTCCACAGTCTGATTTCTGCCCAGAGCTCGTGAACATAGATGAGGGTAGGGATGTAGATCAACAGCTTCACATTCACATTCATCTCTCAGTTCACCACAATGGAGTGGTACAGTGTCCAGATAATGAAGCCAATAGAACTTGAGCATCTTTAAAAAGCAGAAATGAGATTCTGACACCAACTTCTGGAACTTAGATGGGCCTTGAAATTCAATTGTACAGAGATTGAATAGCTCGCGTACCAATAAGAGAGTAAGATTCTCCATCGTCGTACCCAAATTTACAGAGAAATTTAGTAAAATGCCTTCTCCAAGTCCACAAAGCAAATAGAGAATGGTTCCTCAAACTCCCACGTACCCTCAAATATCCTCGAGAAGATAATGACCTGCTGACCAGCTAGCAGGTGTGTTCACTTACATCTTCAACGAGTCCCTGGCGAAGTCTGTGGTCCCCACATGCTTCAAAAGATCCACCATCATCCCGGTGCCCAAGAACAGCAAACCCTCATCCCTGAACGATTACCGGCCAGTTGCGCTGACCTCGGTAGTAATGAAGGTGTTTGAGAGGCTGCTGAAGAACATCATCTCCTCCTCCATCCCAGACACCACAGATCCGCTCCAGTTCGCCTACCGACCCAACAGATCCACTGAGGACGCCATCGCCCACGTCCTTCACACCACCCTCAGCCACGTGGACAAGAAACAGGGTAACTATGTGAGAATGCTGTTTGTTGATTACAGTTCAGCGTTTAACACAATAGTGCCCAGCAGACTGTTCACAAAGCTGAGGGATCTGGGACTCAACAGCCGTCTGTGTGCGTGGGTGTTGGACTTCCTCACTGGCAGAACTCAGGTGGTGAGGGTGGGTAGGTGTGTCTCCGACAGCATCACCATCAACACAGGAGCACCACAGGGGTATGTCCTCTCGCCACTGCTCTACTCCCTCTACACTTCAGACTGTGTGGCCACCCACGGCTCCAACACCATTGTGAAGTTTGCTGACGACACAGTGGTGTTGGGTGCCATCTCCAACAGCGATGAGGCGGCCTACATGGACGAAGTGAAGAATCTGGCATCATGGTGCCAGGACAACCACCTCCAGCTGAACGTCAGCAAGACCAAGGAGCTGGTGGTGGACTTCAGAAGGAGTCAGCACAGAGACTACAAGCCCATTATCATTAATGGAGCTCCAGTAGAGAGGGTGCAGTCCTTTAAGTATCTTGGCGTCCACATCTCCTCAGACCTGACATGGGCTGCCCACATTCAGGCCCAGACCAAAAAGGCTAGGCAGCGCCTGTATCACCTACGACAACTGAGGAAGTTCAGGGTCTCTCCAAAGATCCTCAGGATCTTCTATACAGGCGCTGTGGAGAGCATCCTCACACAGAACATGACATCGTGGTTTGGAAACAGCTGTGTGAAGGACCAAAAAGCTCTCCAGAGAGTGATCCGTACAGCGGAACGCTGCTGCAGGATTGCTCTCCCCCCGCTTCAGGACACCTACACCAGGAGATGCCGGACTAGAGCAACGCAGATACTGAAGGACCCGTCCCATCCTGGCAACAAACTGTTCCAACTTCTACAATCTGGTAGAAGGTTCCGCATCATCCGGGCAAGGACAGAGAGACTCAAGAGGAGCTTCTATCCTCAAGCCATCCGGGCCCTAAACCAAACCCCCCCCCCCCCCCCCCCCCACACACACACACACACACACACACACCCGCCCTCTCACATCATCTATAATTGACTGAGACTCTCCTCCAGACACTCAATTCCTTTACCTTTAAATATGTTTATATTGTCCATTATGTAAAATAGTCAGATGTCTATTCATATTAATGTACAGAATTCACCTGCTTGCTGCTACTACTGCACATTCACCCAATGTATATACTATATATATATATATTTATAATGTTATTCCTCTACCCCCCCCCCCCCCTTTTTTTTTTGCACATGTTGAGGAGCGTGTCAGGATACATTTCACTGTGTGTTATACTTGTATAGCTATGCATGTGACAAATAAAGAACCTTGAACCTTGACCTGGTCCAGTATTCTGCAACTAGGACAAAAAAAAAACCCTATTTTTTCCTCCTGAAACTGAGGTTTAACTAACTGAATGTCTCTCCTCTCCAGTATCCTGACTTGGACCTTCTCAGGGAGGCTTACTAGTGTGATCCCCCTATAGCTGAAACACTCCCTCTGGGTGTCCTTCTTAAAGATTGGAACTACCACTCCAGCATACCAAACCAGAGGCACTGCCACAGATTTCCATGCCATGTTGTGGAGATGTGGCAACCAAAACAGCTATATAGCATCCAGAACCTTAAGGACGAATCTTGTCCACCTCGGGAGCTCTGTCATCAAGAAGTGATGAGACATCCCACCTTTGTCTTTAGACAGTGTTATTCCATGGTTCTGCTGAACTCAGCCCACACCTGTGTGGTTTGCTTCAGCACCGCTCTCCACTTGCTCTGAATTGGCAAGGTGTTTCTGGAGAGAAATATGCAAAAGTCTTTTGCTGTGTTGTTTAGTTGTTAGATTATTCATGCCCACATTAAGTTTGCTCGTGTTTGACTTACTAATTTCCTCTGCTATTGGTAAATTGCCTAGGTCATTCATCAGAATGAACGGGCTGCATCTGTGTTCATAAATTAGTACCTGCTTGTTTTGTAACTATTTAGTTTGGCAAGCCGGCAGTCAGTTTTTACTTTTCTTTTTTTGTTTTTAGAACTTTGTATTATCCTTTCGGCTTAGGTTGTCATCTCTACTTTACATATGCTAACAGGACAGTTCCACCTTCACTTAAATAGCAGTTAGCTGTCAAGTCAGTTAACTGAAAGCCAGGCACAAACTCACATAAAAACGCAACATGATAAAGTTTAAAAAAAAAATTTCAGAAAAATGAAGGCACTCAAACTATATTTAATTTCTGACAACAAACCAAAAGTGAGCACAAAATATGGATATTTCTTTTTCTGTACCTGGCTGCCCTCAAAAGGCCCTTGGTCAAGTACACTGGCGGGATGCAATTAAAGGCCAGTCGATGGATGAATGTTTTCTTGTCGAGTTTGGCTCCTTGTTCCGAAAGCCGAAATGTCAAGTGTGACGGTCAGCAATCTATTTACATCTCTGAGTGCGAAGGAGGCATTCAAAGAGCGCAGATTGAAGTGATTGAATGACTCGGTCAACAAAGTGCTCTGTGGAGACAGAAATCAATAAGAATGATTCCTGTGTGCTTCTGTGGTGACATTTTGATTGTGGCATTAAGCTGAAAGGTAGATTTAATCAAACAGACAGACAAAAGGAGCAAGTAAAAAATGTACGTGAAGGGCTCACAATGATATCTGTGCTCACAGGATATCATCTGTCTGTCTTTGAGTTTCAGCTGATTTATGTTCAAACTGTCCAAGCAAGGAATGTTTCTTTTTTCATTTGTCTTATGTATCCAAATGTGATGTAACTGAATGGTTTCGTTTTGTTTACACAGAAGAAGGAGTGGACATGGGACGAGAGCAAAATGATGGTGATGCAGGATCCCATTTACAGGTAAGCTGGCCTTAAGATTTTTTTTTTTTTTCATAACGTTACATTTCTTTGGCTCATCTTTAAATGCTAATTTAGATGCTTTTTAATACTCATTCTAATAAGTCAGTCCTTATGGCTCATTGAACCTTTTCCCAAATGAATTTTAATCCAAACTTGATTAAGTACGCTGTGGTGGCTCCGGAAATGAGAATCCTTTGTCTCTGTCAGTGCAAGCGTTGACATTTTGGAGAAAGAAGGCACTGGTAAGTCTGGTGATAACTTCCACTGACTCCTGAACAGCACAGCACCACCAAAATTTCAGAAAAAAATGCTAAACATGATATCAGAAGAAACTGCAATCAAACCAATCCTCAACACTGTTTTTAAAAATCTAATACATTTTGAGTTCTAATGTGCCCAAGTCTCACTTCTGCTGTCATGTTTATTTCAGATCTCTTTCACTCTCTTTTAATGTGGTATCTAATTAAACCTGAGCCGTCAGTCAGCTCTTTATCCCCTGTAACCATACTGTGGCGCTGGCTATGGTTTTCTGCAGTTTTGTATGCAGCGCTGCAATTCCATCATAATCACAGCATGAGGTTTAATTGACATCTTAAAACAGCCTGAGTTGTATCCCAGTGGCAGCGTGACCTAAAGTAACCTTATTTACTGCCAGTGGTGTTGGTCAAATAACTGCTACTCCACCCATCCCGTTCCAATTCTCCGTGGATGTCGAATATAGTTTCAGTTGTGGGATCGGACTGTTTTTTCATGTGTTTGTAAAGCACTGACGGCTTCATTTAAGAATATGAAGAACTTTGTGTGTGGAATACTTGGGATCTGTGTCTGTCCTGTGTTGCTGTTTTTACTCAGAACGGACATTTTTACGTAAATTCAGAACATCAAGCAGACTTGGCTTCGAGGCATTTGGGTCTTCCAGTCTAGTAGAGGTTTGTAATAGTGTGAGACTTTCAGTGTTATTCATATGCATCATATAGCACTTTATTCGATACTCTTGTTGGTTACATGCGCTGTGTTGAGAGTATCAATATGCAGACTGGGTGAACCGGTGGTTGAACTGTCAACCTTCCAATTAGTGGGTTTTGTTCTGGATGAGTGTGAGTCAAACAACAACCTCCAGGGATGGAAAATTAAGCCGACAGTTATGTGTCAAGAACTCTGAGTAGCCACTTGTGGCTGGCTCTAAAAGCGAGCCATCACCATAGACTCCCACGTTAAAATTGCCAACTAAAGAGTATGAAACATCTAGTGTAATGAAAAAAAAAGTTTTCTCTTTATGGATGGATTCCTTTTTGATAACGCCGTGTGTGGTGTGTGCGTATACCGATTAGGCATAACATTATGACCAACTGCATAATATTGTGTTGGTCCTTCCAATCCATTGAGGAACAGACTTCACTAGAGTCCTGATGGTGTGCTGTGGTATCTGGACCAAGATGTTAGCAACCGATCCTTTGTCCTTTAAGTTATGAGGTGGCGTTTCCATGGATCGGACTTGTTTGTCCAGCACATCACACAGATGCACAGTTGGATTGAAACCTGGGGAAATTGGAGGCCAAGTCAACACTTTAAACTGGTTTGTTCTCCTCAAACCATTTCTGGACCATTTTTGCTATTAGGGATTACCATTTCAACAAAAAGCTGTACATGGTCTGCAACAATGCTTAGGTAGGTGGTACTTGTCACAGTAACTTTAACAAGGACCCAAGGTTTCCCAGCAGAACGTTGACCAAAGCATCGTACTGCCTCCACCGGCTTACTTTCTTCCCATGGTGTATCCCGATGCCAGGTGTTTCCCAGATAAGTAACCCACCTGGGCATCCACATGAGTTAAAAGAAAACATGATTCATCATGATTCTTCCATTGCTCCATTGCTTTTGGCCGTGCATAGGAGTCGGCATTGGCACCCTTTCTGGTCTGCGACTATGCAGCACCATACGCATCAAACTGTGATGCAGTGTGTATTCTGATGCCTTTCTATCAGCACTAGCACCAACGATTTTGGCAGTTTGAGCTACAGTAGCTCGTCTGTTGGGTTGGACCACACAGGCCAGCCTTTGCTTCCCGCTGCAGACTGGAAAAACCCAACAAGAGCTTTGGAGTTTTGGAGATGCTCTGACCCAGTCGTGTAGCAATCACAATTTCGGCTTTTGTCCAACTCGGGTACAGTTCTTTACGTTATGTTATTCACTTCTGTCAGTAGTCATAGTGTTGTGCCTGATCTATATATGATGCATGTAATTTATTTTACAAATGTTTTTTAAGCCTTGTAATTAGGCATGTACCTAACACAGGGAGGTGTAAACTATCTGCAAGGCCTCAGCTCCCGGACAGTTATAGTATTTTGTTAGCATATTACTTGAAACTAATTAGCAGATCTTTGTGTCAGAGTGACATAGTTTTATGGGCACAGCAACCCAGCTTGCTAGCGATAGCTGATAACTCAGCACCTCCTGCCAAAATAAGCTTCTGGCTCCAGAAAAACAAGATAGTCAGAATGCTAAACTGTAAGGCCTCAAAATAAAAATACTGGGTTACATTATAAGTCTGAGGTTACTGAGCAGAGAGAGAATGTAGATAAAAAGTATCTTGATAGCACATTTTATTATCAGTGTTTAAACCTTCAGGCATGTTTTAGTTGGGGAGTGAAGTTGGACATAAAGGCTATGTTGATCTGCATGGATGGATGGTGTTCCCAAAGGTGAGCAAATATGTTTAATGTGTTTCCCGCTCTGGCAGTGAGATCATATCAGGTTTAAAAACTGGATATCTCTCTGCGCCGTGTTTATTTTGGGGATATCCAAAATAATGGCGTGCTACTGCTCTAAATCAGCCAGTTTTCTTAATGTTATCATGACAAATTTTTGTGGCATTGTTAACATGTAAAAAACCTGTCAGCGAAAAGCGAGAAAACAAAGAGGATTTAACTCAAATGTACAAATACGATGTAAGTTTAATGGTCAAAGCTGTTCCACTCTGCCAGAATGTCTGATAAAGCAGAGTGTAGGTACCAGGTCATGCTGTCAGCCCTGTTATGATCTTTTTTTCTTGTCTTCTATTGTACAAATTTGTTCACTCTCAACTCTTAATCTCTGTATCAGGAGATCTTGCTTGTCATTTATGAAAATGGCAAATTCAAAAAAATGACACAGTCTCCTAGAATGAGGATATTGTTCCCTGGTTAGCATTATCTCTTGGTGACCTAAAAGGGCTAAGCAGTGGAAAATGTCATGTTGAAAAAAAATCGAATAATATTAAAGTGTGAATATCAGGCTTCAGAGGGATTAGAAACCGCAGTTACATTGTAAGATCAGAATTAAGGATGCAGGACGCGACGAGGTTTGTGCAGATGTTATTGGGGGAGACAGAACGGCTGGGAAGATCTCACCACAAGAGAATATGTGTGAGAAAGTTGGGCCTAACTTGACATGTCTGTGGTACATTTGACCCCACGGGACTTAAGATTGAGTTCATTCGGTCATTTGCCAAAGGGCTATAATCCTTTGATTTGAACTCTTACCACAGTCTTGTCTGAGCGGACCTGCTTAGACACAAACAGTCACTCAGTGCTGAGACGCAGCTTGTGAGAATTAAGTGGTTCAGACAGATTTGTAGAGAAATGATAGGAACGCTTTAAGATGACTTCACCATTAATCTCTTTGTCTTAGACTTACACAGACACGCAGAGACGTTGAAGTTTGCTCAAACGATGAAAGCGTGCCTGACTAAGGTAGAAAAAAACCCTCATTCTGGAGAGAGAAGTCGAAATAAAGTTGAAGACAGGTTGTGCCGTACTTCTTATTCTGCACTGAATGACTCATTCTTTATCCCACTGCTCCCTCTCTCTTTACCCTTCAGACGCACGCACGCACGCGCGCACAAATTGACACACTCTCTCCCAGCCGGGCCCGGCTCAGATGTGCATCCAGGAGCCCAGTTGGGGGTTTGGGCTTTGGAAATGATTCTGTCAGAAAGATGGATTTTGCCCTGCTGTTTGTGTAAGCGTCTCTGAGCTTAGGAATTCTGAGAGATTTTGTTTGGTTAGAGATGCCTCACCCTGTCCCACACATCTAAACCTTGCGTACAGTTTTTAATATTACAGTCACAAAGTTCCCCCCCACGGCAGGAGGAGGCTGCACAGGGTGGGGGCTTGAAGCCAAGTCCGATGGGTAAGCCTCATCGATCAGTAGCTGTCATCTGCTGAGCCGAGTGTGACAGATCTTCACGACATCTCATCTTTACTCTTCAACTTAGTTACTATGTGCCAGTCCAAACAGAAGTCTCAGTCATGAAATATTTGATATTTTCTGTGCCAGACTTCACTTCTGCTCTTCACATATATTCATGTTTTATAATAAGTGTATATATATTCTATACACAGTAGCAGAAGCCGGGATGTTAACATGTGAGGATTAACATCTTGCCATATTTTTATATGAGGTGTCATCGTGTTTTATGACAAAAAAAAAATGCTGATATGAAGTAGACAATGCTTCTGTAAGTAGTTATTTGTTATATGTTATATATATATAAAACAGTGTTGTTGTTTTGTTTCATATTCTACTGTATTTCCCCTCCCACTGGGCAGTTTTTCACACATGAACTTTGGGCAATTTGGAGATAATCATGTTGAGACATTATCCATAGTTGCCCTTTCTTAAATGTTGCACACAGCAGGAAATAGACAACTTTAAGCATATTCTCACTACTGGAAACACTACTTGTTTGGCTGAGGGAGCTGCCTGGGGAATATGCAGGACACCCTCTCACTAATGGTAAATGCACTGAACTGTTAACGGTTCTATTGGCACATTAATACAAAGTGACATTACTCTCACGTTGCACATGAGAGCTGGATGGCTATAGACTGTCCACTGCATATGCGTTCTCACATGCATCTCTGGATGGTAAAACCCTAGAAAAATTCAAGGCGTGTGAAAATGGCTTTACTGTCCTTTAGGCTCCATCAAAAGCATTACTGTGAGCAGCAAATGATGTATTTCATCGTGAGCTCTGCCCAACCCTGTAATGAAGTCTGCGGTGCAGTCTGTTCTAGCACTTTGTTACTGCTATGCAATTACAAAGTTTCACAAAGAGCTGTCGTGATTCTCAAGCTGTACCTGTGGCATTGTTCTACTTTAAGAGGCTCCCCAGTATTGGACAGGGATGTGCATTGCAAGCAAAAGTCCTGTTCAATAGTCTCTGGAACGTGTTTGCTCAACCTCCAACCAAATGGCTTTCAAATGACTGCACATAGTTGTGGTAGACTTGCAATATGCTAACTGTACCTGGTGGATTTTATAATGGACAATTTTTTGTTTTAGAAAGTTCCAGAAAGAATTTTTTGACAATTATATTTCTCTTTTTTTCATTCTTTTTTTTTCTCGTCTAGTTTATCTTGAACCACTTATGTACCACATATACCAATCAGCCAGGTGACATATATACACTCCAGCAGTGTTGGGAAGGTTACTTTTAAAATGTATTCCATTACAGATTACAGAATACATGCCCCAAAATGTAAATGTATTCGGCTCGTAGCCGAAAAATAGCTTTACTTTGTTGTGTGGGTCAACTTTGCTTGCAAGAGACAAAGAGAGAGAACGGAACTTATTGTTTCGAAGGAAAACAGGAACACAGCGTACAGTCGAGGCTTAATAGCGTACTTACAGCTGGGCTCGTCAGGCACTCTTTTTGGCTGCAGTGGTTATTATTATATTTACATGCTTCCAGCTCCCGTTTCTGCTCGATGACTACTTTTCCACTCGCCTTTTTCTCCCTCCTCGCGCTCACAGACACATAACGAGTATGGCAGTCCATTCTACCTGCAGCACGGACTACACTGCCCACGATGCTACATTCTTTAGAGCTGTACCTGTAGCATTCTGTTTAGCACAACAACAACAACAAAAGGCGCTCTCTCACCCAGGAAACACGCAGCGAGAGAGCGTCACTCTGTAACCATGGCAACCGTAACGCTGCCGCTTGGAACAACAGAGCGTAGCTGTCAAACAAAACCCAAACAGGCCTGACCCGCCACAATATGAAACAGGAAAGTACCGCCGTGTAATCCATTTATTTCAACAAAGTAACTGTATTCTAAATACCACCTTTTTAAACGGTAACTGTAACGGAATACAGTTACTCATATTTTGTATTTTAAATACGTAACGGCGGTACATGTATTCCGTTACTCCCCAACACTGCACTCCAGCCTATGATACATAAGTTGCTTGCTCAACTCAGTGAGGTCTGGTCCAAGTCATAACAGCCTACAGACCTGTCGGTGAGTCTTATTTTTTGGAAACTAGTTCGTCCATGTTTGGACTTCTTCTGTGTTGTAAACCAAATCAGTCCATGCATCATTACATTGCCCCGTCCATACGCGAATATATCGCCCATCAGCGATTGTTGGACTGACGACTGCCGGTTGGAAAATTTTTGCATATCGCCCGGACAATGTTTGCCTTCATAGTAGAAGTTGAAAGTAACAAACAACTTTCACACATAAATGCCAAGAGGCAAGGTTTTCCCTCAGGTTATTGCGTTGTCTACATGTCAGCTATGAGTGGTGTGAGTGGTGTGTGTGACATCTAGATGGTTCAATAAGATAAACTTGACAAAAACAGCTTAAAGTATATTTATGTAACAAATTATTGATTCTCATTATTTTTAAGAAAGAAAAATTAACAAGGAGTGTTTGTTCAATTAGTCGAAGTTATTCATACTTGCTGTGAACAGCTGCTGAAAACCCTGAGTCATACTAGATCAGAGTAGCACAGAGTCATTATCAGTCAGTACTTCGGTTCTTGCCATCACAGATAAAATGAAATCATAATAGGCCCGCATCCCAGAGGTCACTTCTTTACCAGACAGCTGATACACTACTGTGATATCTGTGTCCTTGTATGCTTTCAAAGTTGTTTTTCTCTTGACTTTAACTTATCAATATCCCTGGAGGGCAGTTTATATATCGAAGATTGATCACTGTGTATCAGAATTTTACTTGAAAAGTGACCTGTGTCGTCTCGATTTAAAAGAGAGATTAGTCTGTAAATGTTAATGCAGGGAAGATCTAGCATTTGCATCACCCTAATGTTATCTGAGTGTAAATTAGAAGGCTTCATTTAGTGAGGGGAAATCCCCATGTGAGAAACTTGGTATTACGTTTGAATAATGTACATCATAAGCTAAATGATACATATTCATATGTAGCTTTTCAAACGCAGGGAGGAAAACGCACATCAAAGCTGTGGACTGTTTTAAGCACTTATATGTGGGTTTTTCAGATGAGCAGACGCTGTGTGACTAAATCATTTGGGAGGATTTAGTGAGCGCTTTGCACATTTCTTTTGTGCATTCCTTTTTGTCCACAATTTTGTTGTATATTCTATTCTATTCTATTCTGTTCTATTCTATTCTATTTTTAGCTGCTTTCTAGCTGGAGCTGCTGGCTTACCACAACTTAGGCTGTGTGCCTCTCATGTCCAACATCACATCAGAAGTTGACATTGTTGCACTGTTGAGTATTTGTTTGCTGATCATGTACAGAGCTACTTGGGTTCTATACAGAATACTTAACATGTGCGTACTAATGCAAGTAGTTCCTCTCAAATAATAGAACGTATTCACAGTTTGGCAACAAAATAAAGCTCACTGTTTATTTTTCATCCTTTTTTTAAAATAAAAAAGCACATTTGCCTTTTTAAAAGCACAAGTTCAGATTACCACATAGGAAACATCTAATCGTTGTTGGAAAATGCCGCGAAAAATGATTTGTTTTTTAAGAGTTGTGACCTGACTTGTGTTTTATGAGCTGCTACAGATGATGGAGAACGCTGCTAATGCAGTGTTCTTTTTTTTTTCTTTTTCCTTTTCAATCACAGTGAGCAAAATGTTCCAAATCTTAGACGCCAAACTTCCTGCTTACTTACTGTTTGTGGCGCAGCAATTTGCATGAGAAATGGACTCCGTCCTATCAGAGGAGATGTGTTTTTGACTTCTCTAATGCAAAGACCATCTGTTTTTTCTCAGCCGTCCGTATTTCTTCAGAACTGCACTGCATAGTCACGAGTCATTACACACTTGGATATAATGTTTTAAATCAAATTTTGACATTTGTTTGTTTTTCTTTTATCACATATAAAGAACAAATATAGTGATTCTTGCATAGTTGAGCAGAAGACACTGTAAAATATTGTCACATAGATTAACAGGAATACGTTTTCAGCTGGGTTGACACTACACACCCTGTTAATTTTACAGTTTTCCTTCTTTTATCTGCAGTATTTTACTATAATCCTGCATGTCCTCATTTACAGTTTATTAATATAGTCTCTCCATTTGTACATTTCATTCTGTACATCGCCGTTCTTTTTACATTCACTTGTTATAAGGTTGGACATTTTACTACTGTTATAGTGCAATGCACTAAAACACTGTGGATTTCATTCATTTTAGCAGCAGTTTATCCCAGATACAGTTCAATGCGGTTATTTTTGTAAATGGTACATATTACTGGCAGTATTGATTTTGGTAAGCTAAATTGCAGCAATAAAATATGAAAAGAGACTTAGAAAATCAATTGGCTTACATTTATCGGAAAAAAGGCTGAAATACTTGAATTGCCAAATGACAATCAAATGACCTTTGTCCCTGTTTCTGAGTTGCTTTTATTGAAGTTTTGGTCAAAAAAGTAGTTCAGAATAGTATCTGTACTGTACTGTAAACATTACCTGACACATGCCAGCAACATGTCTTTTATAACTGCTGCTTCTTTTATGACAGTCCTCTTGTCACTGCAAACCTCAAAGGCATGATAGCAGTCTGACTCAAGCATTACCTGTAACATTGTCCTCAAAAAGTTAATGTTAGTGTACCCTCAAGGCACAATGTGGCAAGTTGTGAGATTTGTGTTAGATTGCCAGCTTAGTTGTTTTCCTGATTAGTGACCATTCATTTGAGGATGGCAGTAGTATACCATCATAGCTAGACAGTTAAATGTCTTTCAAGCTACCGTATGATGTGGTAAAAAAGTGCTTGATTCAGATTTGCAGCTGTCTACTCTCGGAAGTATTTTATCTTCCTCTGTTTACGGGGTCCTCTCCCACTGATCTCTAGCCTCTCTGCAATGTTTTATGGGAGATAGCAAATAAAGGATACATTGCTCTCCACATTATACTGTCATATTAATGGGAAACAGACTATCAGATGTTGTAGTTTTAGAGCAATTTCTAAGAGTTATGTGATTTAACCGGGAACTTTCTGACAGTAAAGTCATGGCAGCTAGATTAGCCATCTTATAACTTTAGGTTCTTACTGTTTAAACTGTGCAGCCATAAGGGAATATAAGCCTTGCTGTGTAATTTTGAGTTCCCTGTTTAACATTGTACAGTACTCTTGTTTGCTTTCTTAATATAATCTAAAGGTTTATTACTGTATTATTACTATATAACTTTCATAAATACTCTGGAAATAAATAATTGGCAGATGTGATCATTTACTACAGTGGTCTTGGGCATGGTGGCATGTTGCTGGCTAAACCCTAACACTGTCCTCAAACACAAACTCTGGAAATAAAGGCAGTTCTTGCCAAAGAAAATGTTTGCCATTATACTTTAATATTATACAGCAGCTTGCTGATCATGTTTTTTCTTCCTGACATATTTGAACAGTATTTCAAAGCGCTGTGCATTACAGTTTCATTTGGGTTTCTTATTTTGTGCTGATGGGTTAGTGTTGTGCCGTGTTCTGTAGGTATAGATGTGTGACTGCAGAGATCAACCTGGAAGCAGTCAGAGCGAGGGACTGCTGAGGCTAATGTAATGAGATACACACTCGAGTATTTGAGCCACATTGCCATCTTATTAGCGTGTCCATCAGTGGAGGAAATATTGAAGAAGCTTGAATGCTTTTAAAGTCTGTTTTTGTAACAGAAACAACGCTGTCACCTTAATAGCCGCCCAAATGGTTCTCCCTAATGTGTTTTTGGAAAAAGAGAAAAAAAAAACCTCACTAGAGACCAGCTGCTACTCGGGTTCTGTTAGGGAGCTATATTGAGTTTTTACTCAATTCAGTTTTTACGGTGATGTTAGCAACATCTTGGTGCCAGATACCACAGCACACCTTCAGGGGTCTACTGGAGACCAGCAGCAAAAGAGGGACCAACATAATATTAGGCACGCGGTCACAATGTTAGGCCTGATCATTGTATATACAGCCTGATACAGATATAACAGATATACGTAAGTGTTAGGCAGTGGGCAGCAATACATAACTCTAGCTCTGTTTTCTATTCACAAATGACTTTAAGTTGCTAACTTGATCTGTAAACTTTAAGCATGCAGATATTCATGCAAAACATGTAGTTCTATGATTAGATTATTTTTACGTTTCTTTAAATTTGAAGTATATTTACTATCAGCATAAAAAATTATGTCTCATATCCAGATTGTCAGGCTGATAAATTGAAATGTATTTCTTGTTATGATGCTAAAGTAATGGTATAGTAGGGTGCTGCAAGTGTCAGATCAGTATATCAGAGCTGAGTGCACAATGGATTGCTCATAAACCCCTAAAAGAACTGACAAACAGTATAAATAATATGCTGTTACAGGTGATATTACTGTAAACACTGGCTCTTGCAACAAGCAGAAGAACTTTAAGGATAGGTGCAAAGGTTTCAGCAGGGGGAGGAGAAATGTTATTTAAGCCACTGGTGCTGCTGCTGTGCTTCCTTCAGATCTACAGGTGTACATCAGCCTGTTCTGTCTCTTAACAAACCCAGACAGTGTTTGTGTTTTTTCACATTTCACCTGCCAGAAAGCTGCAGCCTCAGGGCAAAACCAGCAGACTCATTCACTGAGGAATACTTCACAATCCCCTGGATCAAGCAGATGTGCCCACCCACAAACTTCAAACTGGCGGCCAGAGCATCTTTTTTTTTTCTTAAACCATGCTCACAACACTGTCATCAAACCCAACCAGGCACAAACACAGCACACACGCCTCATTTTTGAAAAAGCACAGGCTAAGTGTTTGTATCTGAAGCGCAGACATGAGTGTCATATTCAGAGCGCTCGCCAGTTAGTCACTTTTGACGATGGATGGATGGATAGATGGAGTTCTCCTGAGAAGTGATTTTTCTTTATTATTCTGCCTAATCTACTTAATGAAGTATAGCAAAGAAAAATATGTATTCGTGGCAGGTGAAACACAGGTTTATCGTGTTTGAGGTGTACATAAACCATCTCTGGTGGATTCAATTGATGAAGGATCTGCTAACTTGTCTGAAAACTTCTTCCCCTCCCCTGCCTTTTATAACTCAGTGTCCCTTCATGAACAGATGGCACGAGGAAGCGGTTGATAATCAAAGCAGCAGATGTTCGGGGAAGCGTGTTTGCTGCCAATACATCATGATTTGATCTTAATTTAACACCCAATAATGCATTCGAGAAAACCGATTAAACGCATAATTGTAAAAACTGTTTAATGCTCGTCATTCCTGAACTTGGTGTTTAAGCAAAAATGGCTTTCCCTCTCTCAATGGTTGGGACCTTGCTGATTCTTCAGACGTTGCTCATGCTCTTTTCTCCTGTCCCAGCTGTTAGCCCACACTGTGGCAATTTTACACTGTAAAATTAGCCTTACTACTGCAGTTTACTTTATCGGTTCATTACTGTAAAACAGTATTTGGCAGCAGAATGGAGTGGGCTCCAGCGTATTCAAGCCATCACAGGGTGGGAGGAAGCATGCCCTCGACAGGTCACTTGTCTATCTAACAGCAGTAATTGATATTTAGTAAGTAATTAATCTTGAAGTAGTCTTTAAATAAAATATTTTCTTCTCTTTTTGACTACTCCCCCGAGGGCTCGCCGCAGTGGATCACTGCCTCCATCTTAGCCTACCAGTAGCATCCTGCTTTGCCACACCATGCCTCTCCATGTCCTCCTTCACTACATCCCTGAAGCTCCTCTATGGTCTTCCTCTTTTCCTCCTACCTGGGAGCGCCATGTTTAGCATCCTTTGGCCAGTATGTCCACCATCCCTCCTCTGCACATGTCTAAACCATCTCAGCCTCATCTCTCTGACTTTGTCTCTAAACATTCTCAGTCTGAGCTGTCCCTCTGATCTACTCTAATAAGAAAACCTACTTTTTTCAAACTACTTTATTAGCTGTAAGTGATAGTGGTCAACAGAGACCTAAAATACATTAAATATTTGGCAGTGTCAGATGAAAACTCTCAAAGATTTACTTTATTACCAGACATCCATAATAGTGTCAGACTATTGCTGTCGTAGGGTGAACCTCACGTTTGACCCTTTTACTATCAACTTTGTACTTGGTTATTATTCTGTCACTAACGCCAAACATGACTGAACCAAGCAGCTCCACAAAACTTCAAAACTGTATCTGCTAGCTCTTTTTTGGGCTGTCTGAGGGAGAAACTGGAAAGGAGTGAAAGTTTGGGCATTTTTTTTAAAGTGCGTATATACAGTACACATCTGTCATTGGTTGTGTCTTCTCTGGCCTGCAGTGATGGTAATTGCTGTCATCCACCGAGAGGCAGCCTGCCCTCACTGACTCCCAACCAGACAGTCTGTATTAGATGGCTTGGCTTACTTCAGATCCCTCCAGTGAGGAGTTCACACCCAGCCAATTAAAGTCAATCTCATGTTTGTGTGTTCTAGGACACCCTGATTATGTGATAAGGAAAACAAACTCTGATATGAAGTGCACATGCATTCTACACACATTTTGCTTTGATATTTCAGTGCACTGATTCCATGCTGATTACACGCTGCAGGCTTGAACAGCAAACACACACACACACACACACATTCACACACACACTAATATATCAAGACCGTAAAGTTCTCACAACCCTATTCTGTCCTATACAATCTCTTTCACAGCAGTATCCTCTCCTTTTCTGCTCTGAGCTAATGGAGTGTCCAGTCAGATTTGGTAGCATGCACACTTCCCTAAAGGAACACATAGACATGAGAGATGAAGGGAAAAAAATTGAAGAGCCATTTCCCATTAATGGAAACTTTCCTAAAATCTACTGAATAACTTTTGAAGGGTCAGTTCCCTCAAATAAAAAAAGAAGTAGTTCTGCAGCTTTGTTTTTATATACCCATGCATCTGTAAAGAACTTGTAATCAGGAACTTACACTTCCATGGACTTCATCTTCCCAAGGGGAGGTTCTTGCAAGATAGTCTAAAAGGAATGAGCCCTTTCTTTCTGGGACTGCTTTTGATAGTAGGCTTGACACAGCTGATATACTTTATTATATTATTTTTTTTTTTTCTCAATTGTAGTACAACAACTTTTTGTATTTATTAAGGTCATCACAGCATCATATGACACTTTATGGCAACTGTCATTTTCATTCAAGGCATGAAGTAGACAGGGGCAATCTCCTGACTGCAGTCACCTTCAACCAGCATGACCAGCTGCTTGTTTCTGTTGTGATTTAGCTCCATTTGTAACATGTAGTTGTCATTTGTACACGCAAATGTAAGCACATCCTAGTGTAAATCCTTAACCGACCGGTTGGTATTCCTTAGCAAGACTTCCCTCTAAGAAAAACTTAACTTTAGTGCTGTTTTCTTTCCATTCAGAAACACTTTAAATAGTGTTTTTATGCTAGCTAAACCAAAATGTTGACTTCGCTGCTTAGAAGCAGGTAGTACTTTTCCTATATTCATTCGTATTCATTGAGGGCAAACTTCCAAGCGCCCTCTGTTGTGCCCCCAGCTGAACTGCAGCCAATTTCTGTCCAATGAAATGAGTGGAATGGCTTTTTTAAACTGATTCTGTCGTCTTCATCACCTCATAAAGGAGGTTTATTTTAATGTCAGACAGACTGATGTATCAGTCACTTTGGACCTACAGCAATACTACTAAATAATCTTTTAACTTTTGTGTACTATAAAAATAGTAATACAGTTGTAACTAACAATTTAGAGGCAGATTCTTAAGGCATGGCTTTACATTTTTTAACATTGTCTACAGTAACATTTATAAGGTAATGCCTGACATCCAAATGCCGATGTCAGTGATTCCTAAAGTGTGGGTTGGGTACGCCACAAAGGTACTGCAGGTGGCCCCAAGTAATAACAGAAATTCAGTGTATTTCTTTCTTTATTCAAAAAGTGAATTAAAACTGGTAATGTGTTCTAGTGGCAGGTGGGTCTCACACTGGCCTTAACACTTTAGGTATGACTGCGTAGCATTAGCAGTTTATAGCAAACAACCTGTGTTGTTTATATTTTTTAAATAAAATGTGGAGTTTGCATGTTCTCCCTGTGCTTGCATGTGTTCTCTCCGGGTACTCTGGCTTCCTCCCACAGTCCAAAGACATATAATTAGTGGTGTTAGGTGAAATGATGATTCTAAATCGCCCATAGTTGTGAAAGTGAGTGTGAATGGTTGTCTGTCTCCCTGTGTTAGCCCTGCGACAGCCTGGTGATCTGTCCAGGGTGTACCCCGCCTCTCGCCCTATGACAGCTGGGATAGGCCCCTGTGTGATCCTGATAAGGATAAGCAGAAGAGAATGAATGGATGCATGCATAAATACATTATAAAGGAAATCCGTCATTTTTTCTTATATTTTGATTAGATTAAAGATTTAAGATTGGGTGGACCCTATGGGATTTTCTGGTTTTTAAGTGGGCCACAGAACTCTTGACTTTGGGAATGGCTGGCCAATGCAAATAATCCCCCATAAGACCCGAGCCACAAAATCATGTCAGTGAAGGTCCTGGAAAAAAGAGTGGTAACGGCAGAGCGACTGAAACAAAAATGTAATTAATTTATTGTTTCTTGTTGCTTGATGTAGAAAACCAGCTGCAGGGTCCTAATAATTACTGTGATGTTCAAAAAGCCAGTTCCTCCTCTTCCCACAGTCAGATCAGACAGAGCCCGTGGTTCTTAGAATTATTACAGCACGGGGCACCATCCAAACACTGGGAAATACAGTATGAGCCAAACTTAATTATTAACAGTCTCAACACATAACTGAGCCCCCCACCACAAACACAACACTCTCACAGTCTGGAAAACCTCTCCCTCTTCCTCACTGTAACTCATAAACGAATGGATATAGCATTAAAAGAAAATGAAAAAACATCGCGTCTCTGCAGCTATTCGGCTGTCATGTATTTTTCCTCCAACCAATGTTTTGACTGGCATTCTTAATTTTGGTTATGAGTATTAGTGACAGACTGCATGACTAAGAAGCTTTGATTATTATTCTGTTCTAAGGAAAGAGAATCTCACCTGTTTAAAACACTGGAGACCTGTTGCTTTCATTTCCATCATAAAGGAGGTCTTATTAATTCTGGTCTCACTATTTTAACTCAAGCTGCATCTTAATTCAAAATTCATACTAAAATCCTACAGTTAATTCTAGACACATTTAAAAGTAGTTTGGCTCTGCGTTATAGTTTCAGGACTTTTATGACCCAACTGTCTGTCAAAAAGGGGTTGTCAAATACAAGGCCCAGGGATCCGAATCGGCCCAGCAAAGGCTCCAATATGGCCCGCTGGGCAATTTTGGAAAATGTAAAAGAGGGCATAAATTTTTAAACTTTAACAGTATTTCCATAAGTTTTGCAGCTTCTCCTGTTGACAAAAACCTCCCCCATGGCCATTCATACTACACCAAAGTAAATAAGTAATAGATAAACAATTAAACAATAAAAAAGTTCCTGATTTTTCACTACTTGAGAAATGTATGATTTTGTTTACAGTGGATTCACAGTTTAAAAAATTGACTTTTTGTTACTGCACTTCTTTTTCTTATATTAAAATATCTTAGGGATTAAATACGGCCCACTTAAGATCAAAGTGGGCCATAAGTGGACCACGATGTAAAATGAGTTTGACATTCCTGCCTTAAATTTTTAAACTAGCCTGTTTAAAGCATTACGATGCGTGTTGTGTGGAATAGATTATTCTCCCTGAATCTGAGCTGTAACCCTAGCTTTGTTGTTGGAAATGGGAAAGTGGTAGTTTTACAGACCCATCATCATGTCTACAATTGACCATTAAGTGTTGACTGTGCTGTGGAGCTCAGAGAAAACTGCACTAACTGGAGGAAATGGCTGTGCGGCTGCCGTGTTCGATAGATTTAGTCTGCTGTCTAAAATATTTGAACCCAATCCGAATAAAATGTCTGTAAACATGTTGCTGAGCATTTACTGGACTTGTGTTTCAGTTATAAAGCTTTTCTCATGCGAAGAAGCAATCCACCATCGTTTCAGGCTTTCTCGGTTTATTGATCATCTGTGTCCTGAGATGGATTAAAAGGGCTCCGTGGGTACAGTACCTTGTTATTACCATTGCTAACACTTAAAGAGATTGCATTTTCTGAGACTATAAGGGCCTCGGTTTGTATGTCTGTATTTATTCTAAAAGGCTTCAACCTTCTGCTGCTGCTGCTGGTTTAAACATGTCTCAATTGAATGTAAATGAAGATGAAGACGGCTCAGCTCCTGTTTTCCTTCCCTCTGCCCACCCGTTGCTTCCCACTGCCTCCGGGCCTTGTTGTCTGCGTGTGCTCGCGTGGGTGTGTGTTTAGGTATGTGAGCGTGACCTTGGTTTGTGAGGCTGTATTGACAGTCTGCGTTCTCCTGGGTAGATCCGGGTGTGGTGTTGTGGATACGATACGCATGTGCCCACTCAGGCGCTGTTCAGTATACAGAACAGGAGAAGGTGATTTGTCTCTGGGAGGAAAGGCTTGCTGTGGCGCAGAGTCAGTTCTGCCTCTTTCTGTTTGTCCTCATCTTTACATAGTTACTTATCCGCGTTATCCGCAGGGCTGTATTTCATTTGAAAGTTCAGTCTCAATGTTTTCATTTTTGCCCGATTTCTGAGAAATACTAAATGTTTAAAGAAAGACAAGGTCAGACCAAACAGATTCTTTCCATATTTTATATTCGCAGGCACTGGAAGTTTTTCAGATGCTTGCTGCATGATTTTTCATTTCATTATTGATTCTTTTTTTCTTAAATGTCCAGTTTTTCATGCTCTAATTAGACTTTTGAATATTGATGCACGGTTCACCAGTGGCCCTTTGCACACAGCAACACATCCACGGATAATACTTCTCGTATAAAATGTGACACCAATGCATGAACGATTCGTCAGTTGCATCGCTGTAAGAACACTCTCATGCTGTGATGTGTGGACACTGTGGCGGTTTGTACTGGATGCTTACATAAGGCGTGTGCTGCCTGACTACGGTTGTAAAGGAATTACCCTCCCACTCAGCTGACTGATTCGTTCTCATAAGCAGTCATGGCAGCCTTCAGAGCTAGACACATTTATTTGTATTTATTCACATGTGGCCTCAGCGGAATAAGCATTTAACCTAATTTGAAATCTGCAACTTAGCGTGTTACTCCCCTTATGGTCATTCATATTAAATGAGAGAATACATTAAGAGTATTTGCTGCTCCTCGTAGAAGCCGTGTTTGGTAGGTCCTCACGGGATCTGGGTATCGATACAGGGACTCCAAATATTGATATGTTATGCATCCACCCATCATCTTCTTCTTTAATAGTTTGTTAAATAGATTTAAATACTCTGGGAGTACTATTAATAAAAGGGCTCATCTCATGTACAATCATCATGAGATAATGCAGGACAAGCAAGCTTACAGAGAATAGGCTCAACAGAAAAATCATCTGACACTGGACACACTTAGCATGACAAAGCTACTTCCTTAGTCAGCAACCTGGGCAATTTGTGCTGGTTAAATGGTGCAAGGAGATTGCACAGGTCACTGGTAGGAGGCAACCTTTATGCAAACAGACACAGTCAAAGGCTTGCAAATAATTGCTGCCTAAATTAATTAATTAATTTAGGCAGCAATTAAATAATTAAATTAAATTTATAATTAATTAAATAATTAATTAATTATAAATTAATTATAAATTAAAATTATTGATAAATCATAATATGTGGCGTTCCAGTACTCAGAATACTGCAAAATTGCATCATGGGGTGTGTGATGATTCTTACCTCTAACATTTTACTTGCTAGTACAGTTAGGTAGAAGACCATCCATCTATCCATCCATCAGGAGTGAAAGAATTTCCAGTCTGGACTGGTCCTCCTTTTAGCTCACCTCATAGCATAACATACCCAAATTATTTCACCTTTGAGGCAGTCCAGTCAGATTCCCAAACCACTTAAAGAAGTGTAGAAGACCAAAGGCTCCACTCTAAACTCCTCCCTGAATGACAGTGACATAAACTAGTTTATTTAATGAGGCCATGTAACCTTTTATGTTCTCACTATGAATATTTTCTTACTTGCAGCCTTTAAAGTGACTGCAGTGGGTGGAAATTTTGACCTTTTGTAATTCATCTCGTTTTTCCCCATAATTTCACTACAGGTGATATCCACATGACATTTGTACTTTGTTAAAAACTGCAGCCAAATCAATGTTTCACTCATTCCAAATGTCACAAACTAAAACTAAATTCTCATCTGTGTTCTGGTTTCTGTAACCAACTTGTAGCATCAATATAATGGGATTTATTATAGTTTCAAAAGCAGAACAGTACCAACTAAATGTCTGTTTGCTACAGTAAAAGAACAAACTCTGGTTACATGTTTTTTCTGTTTTCTGATGAGGCACTGAACAAAACTTAAAGAAAGCACTTTTTGAGTACATTTTAAAGATCATGTCACCCTATAATAGGAGGGTGTTCATAACAGGAGCACATGGAAGGACTCCTTTACATTACACTCATCATTTATATGTGATAGCTTCCGTTTCATCATCCTTTTCTTTCAGACTTGGTTGATCTTTATTTGGAATAACTCTGAGGTCGTTAATCCTGTTTGGAAGGGTGAGCCCAGATGCACCTGATGCAGAAAGCTCATTTCCGCCACTTGTATTTACAATCTCATTCATCGCTAGTCACACAGCTTTGAGTCACACTCCACCCGTTTTCATCTGAGAACCAAGTCAGACTTGGAGGTGCTGGCTTTCTTCCTGGAGACGTCACACTGTGCAGGAAACTTCCACAACGGAAGTGATTCTCTTGTTGTGCATCGCTTTGCAGTTGATTGGTCACGACGTTCCTGACTCTAGTTGCCTAGGTAACCCTCTGACGTACCACCATCGTATTTGTCAATCAGTGCTATCCTCTGATAATATTGGTAGCCACTTCTATCACTCGCCTTGCAGTTGATAAAAGTTTAACTCGGCAGTTGCCCACTTTCCATCACATGTGGCTGTTTAGTTCTTAGTCACACCATCTCATTTGTAAACTCGGGCATTAAAACCGCCTGTGCATAGCATATTAGAAAATATCAGTTATTTTAAAAAGCGGGAGGGCGGATGGAATGGAAAGCAGAGGTTTATAAAGGGATGCGGAGGAGTGAGCTTGAAGTCCTCATTTGTTTAATAGTAAGCAGTGGCACAGAAGGGAGGATCAGAGGGCAACCTTAATGAGAAAACTTAACCGTGCATTTCTTTGGCTTCACTATGGCGGTGATGTTTTGAGAGCTGAAGTAGTAACTTTGCAGGAGCAGTAAAAGATTGAATAACTTTCTGAAATGAATCCTGCAGTCATTCTCAGTTTTGATGGATTTTGTTATATTTAGGCTCGAGTTGTTCTGTCAGAGGATGATGGATGTTTCACATGTTTTGCCTCGTGCTGATAATCAAAAAGATTGGAGAAATTCTGCATTTGTATACAAACGCATGAAGGTCACTTGTCTTTTAATCAGTGTTTGCATTACATTCTATGGCTGAATTTAGCTTTTTTCGCTTTTGGTTAGAGTATAACCACAATTTATATCTCTGTTTCTTCCCCATGTGTCTGTTGTGCTCCAGTATCGTATGAGCTGTGGATCTGCTTTCTATCTCTTACACTTGACTTGGCAAATTTTTTTCACCTCCCTAGCAGGTCAAGGGATTTTTTATTAACTTATTTTTCTTTCTGACTTACATCATTCTCATCTTCCTGTACTAACGTGTGTGTGTGCATTCATCTGCTCTTGTGTTAATTATAACTCCCTTCACACATTCAATCCATTCAGTGTCCTTGCAAGATGCTGCGTGTCATGATATGACACATTATGCACTGTGGTATGAATGTATAATGTGGTGTATTATAATTCATGCATAGCAGACAGTATGCATATGCATATATGTATGCATAAGGAGTAATTTCCTCTCCTGTGATGTGTTTGCTTGTGATACTGACAACAAATAGCTTCTGCCTCTGTGAGCAAGTATAGTAACAAAGCTAAATAAAGAGGAATTTATCAAATATGGAACGAGAACAGATGATGTTGAATAAGAATGCTGGGAAGTGACAGCACATGAAATGTTAGCATTATTGTTTATTATGTTTTACCTAAAGTATTAAGCGGATTTCTTTATTTGGTGATTTTTGACAGTGCCAGAGTGGAACCAGCCATTATAAAGACTGTATATAAAAGAGGGAAATAATCACCGTGACGTCGATTTAGAAAATGGCAATCTGAAGGTTTTGGCGATCTTACTTACTTATTTTGGTGAGAGCCTGAAATTTAAGTTATCGGCTAATTCTAGTAAGTTTGGTGTAGAATATTGATAAAATCTTGTAATACTAATAAAATACAACATTTTTTCCCTTCTTGGTGTAAATAACTGCACAGGAGGCCATGTTATTTGCTAGATTTTGTATTAAAAATGTTCCTGTAGGCACTATAAATGCCTGATTGACTCCACAGTCCACTCTCATCACTTGAATTAACAGAAGTGACGCCTTGTACACACCTGCCAGCTACGGCTACTTTTTACCCCTCAGACGTAAAAGACTGATTGTAATCACAGTACTGTGCGGGCAGGATTGTGAATGCCATAAGTCGAGAACAAGGTCACACAGGAGCTTCAAATTCATACCAAAAGGTGCATCTACTACAAATCTTGGACAAGTTGGAATCTCAGTTAGAGGGCAAGTTTTATGAAAACCTTTGAAATGCATTAATTTGTGAACAAAGCAACGTGAGATTTTTTCTTATCATAGGCGCGTCTACTAGGAGGAGTAGCACTGACGGTTGGCAGTATTTTTTCATTAACCAGCCCTATTTAAAAAAACATAAAACAAATGAAAATTTAAAATGGTGCCTGTAGGTTTGATGGTTTGGGTAGTGTGCAACAACATCTCATTGTACCCCAACATTTCCATCACCACCCTTCCATCTGCACTTTTCCCCACTGTAATCTCAGTGCCAACCTCAGAGACAGTGGAAAGACTGTCAAAACTTCCAGCGCCAGTTGGCAGTTTTGATTGGCTGCCCCTCATAAGCAACAGGTTTGATTATTAGATAGGCAGAGTTCATGTGTTCGAGTCAGAACTGTGTGCTTGAGATGACCATATTGAGATATGTGCTCTACCTGATGCCATACAGTCAAAAACAGGAACAAAAACTGGCTATTAAGAATTACTAACTAGATGCAGTAACCTAAATATTTGGGCATTTTAGGTCATCAGCATCCATAAGAGAAAAAAGGAAAAGAAGAACAACATTAACAATATTTAGGCTTCTTCGCAGGCTATTTTCCACAAAATAATAGTCCAGACTCTGTTATCCACACTTTCTAATACACTCCAGTGTATCGGGGTCCATGCTCCTGAGGCAAAACTCCAAATAAATATTTTACCTGTCTTGATTTGATATGAGGTTTTTGTTTATGTTGGAGAAAGCGAGAGTTTTATTCAATTTGTCTCCACTGAGTTGAGTTTATTGCAGGGCTTGAGATATTGATTTAGTGACCTGATTTCACATAAAAGACCCTAAAATGCGTCCATATAAATACAGAAACCAAGACGCTTAACCGTTTGATTAAATAATACATTACAGAATAAAAATGAGCCTGAGCTGCTAACTTCTCACCTTGACTGTAACAAGTGCAGTAGGAAATTGCCTGTCTGCTGGATGATTAAGTCTGTTGTGTTACTTTCCGAATTGCCAAGTCTGTGCTATAAAATTTCCGGGTTTATCTTTATATGGGCATGTAGAGTTTGAGCTGACACAACAGCTTTTCTGATAATGAACCTCTACCTTTTCACCCTGCTACTTACACTTGTATTTAATCAGGAAAATGCTTGATCAGTATGTAGTGTAATAAGTTTGGTTTATCTCAGTGTTTCCAAATCTTTGCTGCTCTCAAGAATATTTTGCTTCACACAAACCTGTGTCTTTGTTATGTTGGCTTGTTATTGTGAAGCTGTGGTTCTCGTAATATTGAACTGTTGAGTGGTTTCAGTGCAGCTCAGGCAAAAGGCTTTTGTGTGTTGTCTAACCATGTCTAGTTTAAAGAGATCCCCCACGTGAAGTGAAAATATGAGTTCAAGTCAAGATGTTCTGTTCAAGTAAACCAAGAGACCTTTGACCCAACGGCATTCACTGACTGAGATGTTTTCTAACATAACCATCAAACCAGCATTTTGATTATTATTGCTTGCAGAAAATAAGAAATCCAGTGTTTCAATCTCTATTGCAATATATCATTTTGAGTTTGAGTAAATTACTATTCAGATATATTGGATTATGATAGCAGATGACATTGTTTTCTGTAGTAAGAATAGGAAATAGGTGGAAGAGAGCCCAGAGAGGTGCAAGTATACAATGGAGAAAAGAGGAATGAAGGTCAGTAGAATCAAGATCGCATATGTCTATGTGAATATGAGAGAGACAGAGAGGAGTGTAACAGGGAGCAGAGGTAGTGAACATGGATAACATGGAATATCTCAGGTCAACAGTGGGTGGAGTGGGTGGAGACAAGTGTTCGGTGTCTGGAAAGTTGTCCCTGTTGAAAGCGAGCTTTTCCTTCCCACAGTCGCCAAGTGCTTGCTCATAGGGGGCATCTGATTGTTGAAGGGTTTTTACCTTAAAATGAATAGCGCCTTGAGGCCATTGTTGATGAGATTGGGCTCTTTATGATTGGATTTGATTTGAATGTGTGACACCAGGATAGCAGCAAGAGGGAAACAGCAGGTTTACAGAATACAAGTGAAACTTGCTGTATATATGTGTATGTACCCTCTACAAGAAGCGTGTCATTGACTGTCAGTGATCGCTGAAAAGCTGACTGTTCAGAGTGATATGTAAAAGCATATTAATGGACAAGCGTGCATAAGCAACAGGTATAACCAGAGCCTTGAGATGATTGGCAACAAAAGTCAAGAACTTGGGAGAGCTTCAACAAGAGTGGACAGATGCTATTCAGTGCATCAAGGGCCATCTTCCTAATATCAAAGCATTCCTGAACCAGAGGCAACATGCTAAAGAGAACAAGGATTAGACTTTAAGTCAGTTCTCTTTCCAGATAAAGGCAACTTTTAGATTCCATTTGGAAGTTGAAAGCCTAGAATCTGAAGTGAGCATGGAGAGCCGTTTTAAATTCTGCTCTGATGACACTCAACATTTGCATTCACGTAGTAAAGTTTTATCATTAGATGCTGTTGTTTTATTTGATTATTGCCAAATCCATCCTAATGATCACAGCTCAACAAAAAGCAGGTCATCTGTGCTTTATTTCTTCAGAAAATCAAAATCCAGGGTAAAAATTAGGGGTGCTTTTACATTTGCTTTTATTTGGTTTAGCTTAAATAATCCCAGGTGTAGTTGCAGTTAGTAATGTTCAGCATGGTTCAGTGAAACCTGTCAATTCAACTATTTGACTGCTTGAAAACAAGGATACCAGTTAGATTTTAAAGCCATTACTGACAATCAAAGACTTAACCGTGAGCCTGCGTGGCTTCAAAAATGTTTGTTCATAAAAATTATGAAATGAACCAGACTGTGAAAATAAACAGTCATTTTCAGGTTATGAAATGCCTCACTTTAAAAGTAATGAGTATGCCCTGATAAAACACAAATTGTTAAGTCCCAACAGAGAAGGATGCTGAGTGTCAGCGGAATGATCTCACACATTGAGCAACAGTACATATTAAAGACCTTAATCTTTTAGTGAGTTCATCCAGATGCCGTGTTTCCTGACATCAAGTGTGATTTTTATGAAACCCCTGACTTGCTATTAAAGGGAGACAGAAAGATAATCTCCTTTTTCGCACAGACCCACAAATTTTTTTATGTACGGCACAATAACTGTCAAACAGCACCTGTGGAAATTTGAATAAACATACAGAGGCAACACATCCTGACCTCATAAACCTGTACTGGAACACTGACAGAAATTAGCTCAGTTGGCAGGACACTCTGTAATTACTGACGCTCTTAAACCTGTCGCTCAAATCCAGCCATTCTTACAGCACACGGCTAATGACTAGAAATTAGTCACCAAATAGTCTGAATGGATTGTTGAGATTATGTGAAGCAAGCATTTGAAAGCCAGAAACATACTGAAATATTCAGTTTTGAGATATTTCTACTTATTGAAATTTTTCTATATGCTGTAAAGCTGTTAAAAAACAGCAGGTTTGTACCACAGATCTATATGAGGATTTTCAAACGATGTTTTACTAAGGGTAATACTACAAAATCAGAATCACTTGAAGGATCAGACATATTATTTATTTATATGTTTTAATTTAAAAAAAATGTTCGAAACAATTTCCTCATGTACAGTTTGATTTATAGGGAAAAAAAGACGATGCTGTCTCTAGCAGATTATTGCTGTTGCCCGTAATTTGCTCTGCAAAATTGTCTGCATACATTTGCTGTTTACTTTCTGAGCTGTAGAGCTAGACACACAAAAAAGTGCAATGCAATATGGAAACATAGTAACAAAGAATTTTCACCATCAAAGTAAAGGCTGCGCCTGGTTGCAGCTGCAAGACTTCCATGCAAACTGCTGGCAACTGTGACAACCTGTTAGTGACCAAAGGTTTTTGGTGCCGTACCATTTTCCTCTGTTACCAACTTCTCACTAGTGACGGCAAGCAACCTCCAGCAACCATTTGCCAACCAGATGGAGAATACATGTTTTTCTCTAGTCACTGGTGGCAACCAGGGGACAATGACTGCTCTCTAGGCCTGTATGAAAGGGGCCTTAGTTGGGCAAAGTTAACATACTAAATATATTCCTACCTATGGCCAGCTCAACGGATTCGTAAGCCTAAATGTAACAGCTATCAATAGCATATGGGTAAAAGTTTTACCTAGCCTGATCAGGCTTGTGAAACAGGCATGAAAACTTTATTGCTTGTGTAGAAAGTTTGAGAAAGATGTATGTTTTTGCTCCAGGTTGCACGTTAGGGTCTCAAAACTAGACTAGATTATATGGTACAGGTGAACTAGACCAAAAATATTTTACAACAGGCCAGATTTCGCCTGCATGCAATGAGTTTGACAGACATGACGTACACAGTGATCAAATAGTTCATGTTATACTGATACTGAAGCTTTTATGGATTTCCAGTAAGAGAGAAATGATACTAATGCAGATGCACTCAGCTTTTAAAAGCATGATGCTTTTGCTGTAATAGACAAAAACAGACATCTCAAGGCTGATCTGGCACAGGTGCAATGGATTGATCCACAGTTACTGTGTGATTGTCAATGCTGTGTGTGTGTGTGTTGCATTTCCTCTTACCCTTTGATTTATAGCAGCTGTGTTTCACAGGCAGCGATTTATCAAAGGAAAAAATGTCTGGGGCCTTCGAAAACAAGCCCACTTCATTACTCAAACATCACATGGCAGCCCCCTGCACGATAGGCTCGGCCTGTTAACACGAAGGGCTTATTGCAGGGTTAGCTGAGTGTGAGTGAGTGTGCGGTCATTGAAAGTCTTGTTAATGCAGCATTACGCTGCCTGTCAAAAGTTAATGAATGCCAGTGTGAGTAGCTGGGCTTTGTTTGTTTGTGCACAACTTGTGGAGCCTTTACAGAAGCGCTGACATCTCTTTCTGTCTGTGTTTCAGCTCGGAAAAGTGACAGAGAAGAAGCGCTTTTGCCAAACTGCTGTAATGCCTTGCTGAACTTGAACTCACTGGATGAGTCATGATCATGTGCTTCACTCCACTACCTCACTCTCTTTTCAACTCCATATTTATGTGCAATTTCTGCCTGAGCCTTTTCTCTCTCGATTCACTCATAATCCTTCACATCCTCACTTTTTGGCTCTACCGATACTCTCATTTACTTTGAGTATCCATGACTCTCATTATTTAACCTGCTGTCTGGGTTTTCAGTCACCATCTACTACTCTTTCATTTTCTACCTTTGTTTCTATGCACTAAATTGCTCAGCTTTATTTATTTATTTTTAATAGTTTCCTTCCATGAACAGTAAAGTTAGTCTGGGTCTTTTTGCTTCACAAATCTTTTTAGAATATTTCTGCATCATTATAGGTTTTTATTTCAAATAGTTGCCTATATTTTTACATATAAATTGTCTTAGTCGTGCAATGGTTGAAATTATGAGGAAAAAAAGGCTTTTGGTGCTAATTATTACATTTTATTACACAGTTCTGAGCCTACTATCTGAATGTCACAGAAGAAATTGTGACTCATCAGACAAGCCAGCATCTTTCCGCTCCTCTTTTGTTCAGTTTTGATGAGCTTGTGCGAAAGTTAACCTCATTCCTGGTGTGGGGTGTTCAGGGATGCTGTGAATACGGTTGTTGTAACGAGCTGAAGCATTCTACTCTGACATCAACAAGGTGTTTTCATCCAGAGAGCTGGATCACTGGGTATTTTCTCCTATTCAGATGTAAACTCTTTGAGTTGGCTGTGTGGGAAAATCCCAGCAGTTTTGGAAACACTCAGACCGACCTGTCTGACACCAACAGCCATGCCACGTCCAAAATCACTCAAATCGACTTTTTTCAGCAGCAACCACAGTCATCGCTAAATGTTTGCCTATCGTCAGCTGTCATTAGGATGACAATTACTAAACATTATTGGCTTATACTGGAGTTCAGTCAATAAATGAGCAGTTCCATAGTAATTGTACACTCTTAACACGTTGTTGATGCTAAAATGCGGCATTCTTGCCTCTATAAAATCAAATTAAACCAGACTACTACTGTTCTCTCTCTTTTTTCATATTTTTTGTTAAATATAGAACATAAACTGTCCTCTGCAAGTTGTTAAAACACTCCAAAATGCAGAGGATATGTTCTTAATGGCATAGAGCACAGGTGTCGAACTCCAGGCCTCGAGGGCCGGTGTCCTGCAAGTTTTAGATGTCCTTGATCCAGCACAGCTGATTTAAATGACTAAATTACCTCTTCAACATGTCTTAAAGTTCTCCAGAAGCCTGGAAATGAACTAATCATTTTATTTAGGTGTGTTGACCCAGGGTGATATCAAAAACCCTTGAGGCCTGGAGTTGGACACCCTTGGTCTAACTGGACTTTCCATACAAGTTCGACACCCCTGGCATAGAGTCATCAGACTACAGGTCATTTCACTGCATTGGTGCTGTAGAGGAGCATGGCCTACGCAGCTCTTCACTGGAAGCACCCTTGCCAAAGTATTCTTATAATTATTCCCATGTCTATCTGCTGTATCTAAAGCTGGAGTTAAGGGATTTAGATGCAGTTTTTCAACAGGTGCACCAAGGCAGATTTGACAGGGTTTTGCCACAGAATAACAGTATGCCAGTAGTTAGTGCAGGCCAACTAACTCCTTGGTGTTCATATTTATATTAATAGTTTTCTATCACAAAAAAGTACAAGTGTTCATTTAAGTAAATAAACAGAGCAGTAAGAGATGTTTTTCAAAATTTGTTTTCTTTATTTTGATTTGCCGCTAATGACAATTTTTTTAATTCGTAGATTTTGTAGTGCTCCCTACAATTTGAACCTCTCACCTGAATTTTCAAAATTTTGTTCAATCCAATTAAATTCATTTCAATTAAATTCAAGCCCAACAATCAAATGATCCCCTATGAGAGCAAGCACTAGGCAACGGTGGAAAGGAAAAACTTCCTTTTAATAGGAAGAAACCTTTGACAGAACCAGGCTCAGAAAGGGGCAGCCATCTGTCATGACTGGTTGGGGGGTGAGAGGTAAAAGAAAAGAAAAATGAGAGCACAATTTAGCTGTGTTGTTCACATTGCCTAAAATGAACAACGTATGGTTTTCTGGACTGTGAAGGAAATCCCTCAAGTCCGTTTTCTGTGAGGTGACTGAAGACTTTGCTGGATGGCCGAGCGGATGCTTTTCAGAAACAGTGCATTTCCTTTCTTGTTGAAATGAACTCCGTCGGGTAAAAAAATTGAGTTGTTGAAAAACCTCAAGCCTGGATGCTCAATAATCACTCCAGCAAAGCGGTTGACAGCCTTTCTAATGCTGGCGTTCACGATCTTCCTGTCCTTATTTATTTTGCCTGGATTTCCATATCTCCACACTTGACGCTCGTTGATGGATGAATATACAATTGTCATTGAGGGGAACTCTGTGTGCAGTTGCGTCAATTCCTTCTCAATGACAGAAGAAAGTTGATGAGCAGACATGAGTCCCAAATTATTGCCCCCAGCATGGATTACCAATATGTCAGGTGGGCTCTGTGTGGATAGCTCCTCATAAAAACGGGGAAGGACTCCGCTCCAGCGCATCCCTCCTTTCCCAAACCACTGGACTTTGGCATTAAGTCCAAAATTTTCTCCGAATATCTCTTTTGCGTCACTCTCGCCTCGTCTGATGTAGCTTGACCCAATGATCCACACTTTTGTTTCTCTCTTCTGGAGATTGATTCTGTGTGTTCTGTCAATGTCAGTACCCGGGAACCTGTTAGAGAGGCCAGGGTTGAAAAAGGGATGCCGGAGAACCTCCGAGGGTGTTATGCGCTGGTGTGCATCCAAGGCCAACATCTCTTTAATTAGGCTGACAAATAAGCTTTGGTCATCTTCTGGTCCTCGTCTAACCTTCATTATTTGTTCGAGGTCATCAAGACGTTTAAGTTTTATGTATCGAGTCTCCAGGGATGGATATCCTGTCTCGTACTGAAATTGTTGGTCAGTCTTAAATGTCCAGCGCTGTTGCTTGTAGTTGTCTTCAATGAAATAGTCATCAGTGTAAATGCCAGAGTCTAGAACATGATCTGGTGGCTGACCCTGAGTCTCTATGATGAATTTCAGGTAATCATATTCATTCTCCGCAGGGTAGAGTGGCACCCCTGTAGCAAGCTCCACAGCTACCAGCCCCAGAGACCACATGTCACTTGCTTCATTATAAGGAAGGCCAAGCATAACCTCAGGTGCACTATAACCAACCGTCCCCACGCAGTCACTAGGATTCACTGCAGACGCAGGACATGCGAGGCCAAAGTCTATAAGTTTGACTTTGACTGGAGACTCATGGCGGTTTACAACCATGATGTTTCCAGGTTTGAGGTCGGCGTGCACTATTCCCACAGAACCCAGGTGGGACAGAGCATTTGTGAGTTGACGTAAAATTGGCCTGACTTCGCTTATGGGGAGACCCTGTTTATTCCGGTCCCGTATGTAGTCCCACAGGCATTGATCAAGGAGTTCAAAGTTTAGGCAAACCCGCTCTCCATCAAGGAAAAAGCCGTTCCATTTAACAATGTTAGCAGCATCTGGATCCAACTTTCGCAGCTGCTCCAGGATGAAAATTTCCAGTTTTGCCTCTTGCTGAACATCAGGGCGGCTCTTGTTGACTTTAATGGCAATGGCTTGGTTAGTTTTTGTGTCGCGACATTTGGCTACAATACCAAAGGCCCCTTCTCCAAGTAAAGCCTCTACCTTGTAGTGGTTTCCCAAGATGCTCCCTTCAACTATTTCAAGCTCATCCGAGTTGAAGGATGGGCTGGCTGACGTGTTGATGTGTACTTGTTGAGAAAATTCAACCGAGTTGAATTTGATTTTCTGTGATCTCTTGCTTTTCAAGTTTGAAGGCTGCTGAAAGACCACAGGGTTTTGTCCCCCTGTGCTACTCGTGTCAATGCACAAGGAACTCTTAGGGTCGAAAAAGGGATGCTGGAGAACCTCCAAGGGTGTTATGCGCTGGTTTGCATCCAAGGCCAACATCTGTTTAATTAAGCTGACAAACAAACGTTGGCCATTTTCAGGTCCTCGTCTAAATATCATTTCTTGTTCAAGGTCATCAAGACGTTTAAGTTTTATGTATCGAGTCTCCAGGGATTCATATCCTGTCTCGTACTGGAATTGTTGGTCAGTCTTAAATGTCCAGCGCTGTTGCTTGTAGTTGTCTTCAATGAAATAGTCTTCAGTGTACACGCCAGAGTCTAGAACATGATCTGGTGGCTGACCCTGAGTCTCTATGATGAATTTCAAAACATCATAAACTTCATTTCCAGGGTAGAGTGGCACCCCTGTAGCAAGCTCCACAGCTACCAGCCCCAGAGACCACATGTCACTTGCTTCATTATAAGGAACGCCAAGCATAACCTCAGGTGCACTATAACCAACCGTCCCCACACGGTCACCAGGCATCACTGCAGACGCAGGACATGCGAGGCCAAAGTCTATAAGTTTGACTTTGATGGGAAACTCATGGCGGTTTACAACCATGATGTTTCTAGATTTGAGGTCAGCGTGCACTATTCCCACAGAACCCAGGTGGGACAGAGCATTTGTGAGTTGACGTAAAATTGGCCTGACTTCGCTTATGGGGAGACCCTGGTTATTCCGGTCCCGTATGTAGTCCCATAGGCATTGATCAAGGAGTTCAAAGTTTAGGCAAACCCGCTCTCCATCGTGGAAAAAGCCGTTCCAATTAACAATGTTGGCGGCATCTGGATCCAACCTTCGCAGCTGCTCCAGGATGAAAATTTCCAGTTTTGCCTGTTGCAGAATATCAGGGCGGCTCTTGTTGACTTTAATAGCCACAGCTCGGTTGGTCTTGGTATCACGACATTTGGCTACAACACCAAAGCCCCCTTCTCCGAGGAAGGCCTCTACTTTGTAGTGGTTTCCCAAAATGCTCCCTTCAACTATTTCAAGCTCATTTGAGCTGAAGGATGGGTTAGCTGACATGGTGAAATGTGTCGGCTTGGTCGGTGAATTGCTGAGAAAGTGAAATTCTCTCAAAACTTTCCAAAAGGGTTTTGGTTGCTGTCAGGTCTACGTCCGTTAAGCAGTAACGTTTAACAGAGCAAAGCCCCTACTTAAGGGTTTTTGCCTCTCAGCAAGATGATGACATAACAAAGGATCAAAGGCAATCTATTTTGGATCAAAGGCATTCTATTTTGGATCAAAGGCATTCTATTTTTTCAGTTGAAACTGAAAAAAATACTGTTTCAACAGGGCAGGCTGTGGGAGGCAGAAGTGATTGGGTAAGGATGCAGAGGATAAGATCCAAGAAAATATTTACTTATCGGTCTGCTCATCAGTGAGCAGCCGTAGAATCACAGGTGCAGCTTGGCAGGGGATGGACTCAGGGTGAAGACACAAAATCAACAATGACAACAATGTTATTCTTTACTCAAATGTTTATTAGTGTGGATGCTGATTAAGCAGGCTGTCTTTACACTGTCATCATGTCCATATAATAAACTCCACATGCATGAAAACTCAGAATTTGGTAGACTAGACATTGCTGGCGCTTACGGTGGAAGAATTTTGTCAATACGACTTGTAGTTTTTTCTTGGAAAGCATTTGTTTCACAATGACTTTTCTGTTTATTTAAAGCAGCAGAAAAGAGGCACATGTCTGTGTGTGTGTCTGTGTGGTGCCACTGGGTGCAGTTGCTATAGCAACCAGGCTCACACCTGCCTGCTTAATGAGCTCTGTCTGTCACTCTGCCAAGATTCATCTTTAAAACTTCTTTCAACTGTTGTTGTGTCCACAGTGTTTGCTCTACAGCCATCATTTTACCCTCAAAACGTAGCCATCGTTTTTCTCTTTCCAACATTGTGTTTTTCAAAGCTCAAAGATTTAAACTTTTTGAATTGTGTGGCTCAAAGTAGAGGGATAACCTTCTAACTGACCCATAGAAATACATTGTATTTTTAGTCAGGAGTCTGTCTCAACAGCACTAAAGACCCCACTTTTTAAATTGCTCCTGTCATCACATTTTTGACACCACAAAGATAAAAGAGACACTGTTGTGTAGAACAATTCCTCGGGATCCTCACAGTTCAAAAGCTGTTTTGATGGGAGTTAGGGTCTTGGATTTAGATGCAGTTTTTCAACAGGTGCACCAAGGCAGATTTGACAGGGTTTTGCCACAGAATAACAGTATGCCAGTAGTTAGTGCAGGCAACTAAATAGGGTATTTTGATTGGCCTGTTAAATTCAAGCTTATTGTTCATTGGTGGATTTTTCTTCCTCACACAGGTGGTTCAGATCTGGGCATTTGGAGTCAGATGATGACTTTTAGAATCATCTTTTCTGACTGAATGATTAAAACTTACGGCATTTAGCGGTCTGTAGTGGATTTTCCCACATTTCAGTCATTCGGTGATTAAAATAATATGAGGTTTCAATTTTTTATGCAGATGTTTTCTGACTCTACATTTTCTTTTGTCATTACTCAGCTTTTTCTTATTAACATTTTAAACATGTTCGCCTACTTTTAACTTCTCTTTGAATGTCAGCTTTCAATAGTTGTGAACTTTTGTTTTCAGGTGAAAATTTCTGTATTTTTCACCTCATTCAACATTTTTAACTTAACATGCAGCAATTATTTCATTTCAGCTCAAAACATCAGCTATCAGCATCCACACTGCAGTTTCTTCAGAAAATGCATTCTCTAGTTTAGTTTAGAATTTTTAAATGAAATTAAATTAATGAGGCAAAACCACAGGATTCAGAAATGAATTTCTTCTCTCCAACCATTGGTTGTTAGTTGGAAATAACTTCATTGGGGAAGTAAAGCTGTTCAACAAGTAATTCAACCGAAGATCAATAAGAATAGATGAAAACAAAGGAAATACTTAATTTTTCACTTGTGATGATCAGAGTAGAGACTAAAGGTCTGATTGGGCCGCACAAGATTTCCACTTCCACTTTTCAAACTGGGCCTCAGAACCTCTGTTTTAAATTATTGATCTTCTTTTTGTTTCTATTTTGTTTTTTATTAGGGTTTTTTTAATGTTATGAGGGGTTTTAATACATTTTTTCCAATCAGATGTATTTTTGTTATCAGAGACACACTTCTATTGCTGCTCTTATTTCATTCAGCAGCAGCGTGAGCAGAAAAGTGACTTCCCTTCAGGTGAATATGTTGTGGATTGAACGTTTAAGCGGGACAGACAACCCCTTGAAATACAATAAAAGAAGCTTGCTGTTGGCACCATTTGTGGTTTGATTTATTTTGCCCTTAAGCATCTTTGACAGCTTTCGTGTGAAGCCCGCCTCACTTATTCCAAGATCTGATCTATCCGATGCATCTTCACCTGGATGGTTGGCAGCTGTTCCTCTTAGAGACACTTGATAGAGACGTATCTGGGCTGTCATCTCGGGACTGCTCAGGGATTTGTCAGCTAAGCTCACTTTGACTCACTTGTGGAGTGAGCTTCGCTTGTCTGGAAGAATATAATGTGCCCCGCAGTCAACAGTTAGTGGAGCAGGAAGCAGTTTGCCGTCATCCTGCCTCAGATTTAAAAACAAAAAAATCAGGATGTTTATTCCTATTAAACTGTCTTGGAGTGAGGGGCTAAAGGAGGGCCTTTTAATTAAAAGGGAAGATTTTGGGGGGGAAAAAAGGAGCCGGATGGGAGCGGTCAGTTTTCTCACAGTACATGACCTGGCTTGAAATGTTTTTTGCTACAGCTCCTCACATCCCGGATCTTTTAGTCCTACTCTTTCCTTTGGAGGAAAGGCCTGTCTTAAGAGGAGCCTCTACTAGTGTTCTGTCTCCCTTTAAAGTTTCTAGTAGAGTAGACAGCTTCCTGAAACGTCCTTAGTTTATTAGTTACACTAACACAATATATTTTATATTAATCAAAATCGGGATACTGGGCCAAATTCATAGTTTTTCTTTGATTTTTTGGTACATTGTAGTTTTGTTTTAATCACCTCGTAATCCAGGAAATAGTCAGAATTCAATTCATTGGCCTTTACTGTGTTTATGGGAAATACCTTTGGGTCAATCTGGTGATGAATGCTGTGTGTAGAAACATGCAGGAATCCAGCCGGAATGTTTGGTATAAGTATTAATAATGTGCAGATTTCTGCCTTAGAGGAATTTTATAGGAATGTATGATAAAATTCCACTGTTTTTGTTTGTATTTCAATTGGAATTTCAGAAGTCCAGCAGGGCAAGAAACATGCAGTTCTAGAATAAGACATGATTGTAAGTCATAAATAAACCAGCAATTTTCACAGTAAGACATAAGAAGCCAGCAGAGAGATTTATCACACAAATGTCTCCATAAACATGAAATGATTTATCTTAACGGAGGCTTAAGCCTGCTGTAGTCACATTACATATGTAAATGTCTACACTTTTTCTTTTACCTAAAAACACAGTGGCAGCCACACTGCTGGCTTGTTTACAGTCTGTATGATGGTCCTTGATAAGTGCACTGTCATTATAGCTAATGGAGTCATTGAAAATCAAAGGCATAATACACCAAAGTGGATCAGGAAACACGGGGGACTGAATTGATTCTCATTATTTATGAGCCCTTCACAACAAATATATGTGCAAGATGATGACTAAACTTGTATTTGAATTCTTATTGCTTTTCCTGCTCTCAGGAACTGACAGCAGGCTTTTTGTTATTCAAAAACAAATAAATGTATGAAAGTAAACCTAATGTGTTTAAAAACTAAAAATGACAATCTTGTAGATGATTTAATGCATCACTTATAAGTTGACTTTTACAGCAGCACGTTGGATCTGAAATCAGTGTCTGTGCATGCATGTGCGAGCTCATGTGTGTGTTTGTGTGTGTGTGTGTGTGTGTGTGTGTGTGTGTTTGTGTGAGGTGCGTGTGTGTGTGTGTGTGGTGCGTGTGTGTGTGTGTGTGTGTGTGTGTGTGTGTGGTATTTTGAGAGTCAGACAAAGACACAATCTATAACACAAGAACTTCAGCTGTGTGGCTCCCAGAGAAAAAGGCCAAAATAAATACCACAAAAATGTCACAGAGTGCATAGATCAGACCCTACAAGAAGTTCCACAATATTACTGGTAGACAAACACACATATACACAAAAATATGCACACACACACACAAACACAAAGCCACCTTGTGCAGTAACATACTCACACAGAGGCAGCAGGATCATTTGCATAATCTTCACCTAATTCCTTGTTCTTCCCTGGTTGTCCGTTGTCTCGCTATGATAAATTACCTCAAGCAACCTTGCAGGTTCCTTAATATGGTGCTAATTGGCCAATTAGGGAGCCGTTTTGCCCAAGGATTTCGCCACTTCTTGCGGTTATATTTCAAGTTCACTGCTAATCAACAAATGGCCTCAGATTCCTCTTCTCAGTCAAAGTCCAACCACACATTGGACTATGCTCATAAACACAAAGATACAGTCCATATGATACTGAAGGCACATTTAAAGGTAGACGAGCTGTAAGCTGTAAATCAGCAAACAAGGGCAATAAAAATCACAGAAATGAAGGACAGAGTCCTAATCTACATGAAACCAGGCCTAGAAAGGTCTTAGGAAAAAAAGTCCTATGCCCAGCTAAATCATGGCAGCATTTACAGCTTTGCCCAGGTAAAAGCCATAGACGATATAAAAGACAGTACAATGTCACTCACTGGTTTCTGCAGCAAGCATACCTTGAATAATCTTCTTGACGCTTAACAATGACCAAAATTTACAAAATTGACTTAATATTTGATTCACTATGACCTGAATTGAGTAACTAAACCTAAAAACTCACCAGAAAACTTTTTACTGAGGTCAGTTCCAAGCTTGTTCTGTTTGTGGAAACAGTTCCTTGTTTCCACAAACTTCTGTAGGACAGGAAGTGTTTGTGAAACCAGAGGTACTGGTCTTTTAAAAGACTGCCGATTGCGGAAGAGATTGTCAGACTGTTAAACTCAAAGCTCAGTCAGTTTAACCTGAGACACATAATCCTAACTATAGTGGGGAAAATGAACATGATCACACTAATTAAAACAACCCAAGTAGCAAGGTGCTTACATAATATACTTAAAAATGAGAACTTATTGTTAGTTGGTAAAATACAGATAGGCAAACAATGCAGGTGTCATCAGTTGGAAATGGCATTAAGTGGAGTAATTTCTTAGGGGGATTCTTGATGAAAAAGTAAAAACATTTCATGTGAGCAATCATATCATTTCAAAATATGACAGTTTCCCAATTTTGTTGCCACCGTATCATCATCGGCATCTCTTTACCCCTCCAGCTGTTTTCTTTTGTCATCATGAATTAGACCCACAGCGGGGGTTAACTCATACAGTGCTCTCTCGCCTACAGGTTATTGTTTAGTCGCTTTGCGCTGCCTTTGTACTCCCAGAGTTGTTTCTTGCTATTTACCTCCTCTGCAGGGTATTGTACAGTTCGTCACTGTTGGCTGCGCACAATCTCTCCCTACCAGCACAACTCTATTTTTGACTCAAACTTAGTTCCTCCCTATATCCTCTTCACACAGAGTTTTTTTTTTTTTTGTTAGAATGGTATTAACGCCTCCGTCTCCTCCGTGCAATGGAATATATCACTGTTGTTATTTGAAGCATTTTCTTTTACTTGGATTTTAAGTTCACCTGACTTTCTGTCATTTTTGCAGTATAACATAAATAAAACTGAAGTTTTGAAAAGAGCTTGCACCTGTCATTTATTTAAATATCCTACCCCCATCACAGCTTTCTCAGCTTCTTTTTCCATCTAAAAGCTACAGTTTGATGTCTTTCCTTTTGGATTAAAACAAAATCATGTTTATATTTGTCACATTCAAATCCCAGAGAAATAGGCTCGTTTCCCATTTTGCATCTTAAGATGCATTTTGAAAGCTTGCCAGGTTTTATTGTTGTTTTGCATCTCCCTCACTTTTTTAGTTTCTGACCTATTTTCTTTTCTTTTAGGATCTTCTACGTGTCTCATGACTCCCAAGATTTGAAGATCTTCAGCTACATTGCCAGAGATGGACAGAGCAATGTGTTCCGCTGTAATGTGTTCAAGTCCAAGAAGAAGGTAAGACAGAGAGAAGCTCTGTTTAAATGTAACTTGTTACATGCCCTTGATGAGTTGGATAGATTCACATAACTTAAGCCCTACACCTACAGCTCTGCTTTAGACATCATCTCTTAAATTTGGTTTCAAACAACTGAACAACAACAAAAAGCAATAAGTTATGTGGTTGCTATAAAACAACACAAGGACAAAAGTTGTACACTGAGGATTGGCTGTCTTATGTTAACTTTATTACCTCCGCGAAGAAGTAATTAATTAATTTAAGTTGTGATCCGGTTCTGAGTTTTTCGGGATTTATCTTCTTCTTGTTTTCACTTCATAAATGCATATTAATTTGAAATACTGAAAATTAATTTGAGATAAAAATATTGGGAGACACCATTCTGATGTTTTTATGAAAATATCGCTTATCCAGATACAGATATTCTAGAACCGATGACTCAATTCATCATTTTTTATAGGTACCAAGACTGTATAACAAACCAAACATTGCATGGTTACATGGTTTCAAACTAACCTTCTATTAGATCTAAATCTTTTACTATAAAAAACTTTTAATCACAATTATAAATACAATATGAAAGCCTACTTAAAGCTTACATACAAATTTTAACCAGAGAGACTAGAATACGATATTGGTATTTAAGGAATTGAGCTAAGTCACTTGAATCATATCTCTCAGACAGATTGTGATTTGTGTAAATGTGGAGCCTTCTTTTTACAAACGTTAGTCAAAGAGTTCCCCAGGAATGAGGACCAGTACTACAGTGCTTAAATCTTTGGGCAATATTACAAGAAAACACTGCATACATTTTCACTTCTCTGCAGATGATACCCAGCTATATTTATCTACGAAGGCAGATAATATAAGACAATTAGTTAAACTGCAGTCACGTCTTAAAGATTTAAAGGCCTGGATGTAAAGTCATTTTCTTCTCCTGATTTCAGAGAAAGATTAGGCCCTAAAAATCTTAGAAGCATGATGTCTAACCAGATACTTAGAAACTTACAAAGGATGGCATTACCTTGGCCTCTAGCAACACTGTGAGGAATCTTGTCATTTTTGATCAGGATGTGTTCTTCAGTGCATGTATTAAACAAATATGTAGGGCTGCTTTCTTTCATCTTTGAAATACTGCTAAAATTAGAAACATCAGAGCCTTCAGCTGTCATGTCCTGTAGAACTAGCTCCCAGCTTGGATTCAGGAGACGAGCATCCTCTCTACTTTTAAGATTAGGCTTCAAATTGTTTCTTTTTGATAAAGCTTAGATTTAGGGCTGGATCAGGTGACCCTGAATAATCCCTTAGTTATGCTGATATAGGCTCAGACTGCTGTGGGACTTTCTATGATTCCCGGGACAGTATGATACAATAAGCATCACAGTCATTTTTGCATCATTTCCACTCACCTATACCACTATTTAATGACAGCATGTCATTAAATCTGTCTCCTTGTGCTCTCTTTCTTTTCTTTTCTCGTTTCCTTCCACTCCAGCCGGTCGCGACAGTTGGCTGTCCCTCCCTGAGCCCGATTCTGCTGGAGATTTCTTCCTGTTAAAAGGGAGTTTTTCCTTCCCACCATCACAAGTGCTTGCTCATAGGGGGTTTTCAAAAGCAAAATTACAAATGAATTTACAAAAACACATAATATAATCACATGGGCGGGGGGAAATGCAAGAGTTCAAAGAGTTACTTATCTAAATTGTGTGGAAGTTTAAAATGGGTCATGCAAGCCTCAAGTACAACGCCAACACCACAATAAAATGTCACTAAGAGGTTAAGAGTGACAATACAAGGGAATTTATGAGAAAGTCCTGCTTAATCAATAAGTCTTTTAAAGGTATTTAATAGAAGATACTGTCCACTGTAATTCACCTTTTGTTGTTAATGGTCAAGAGTTTCCTGCGTGGCAGGCTGTGCTCTGGCTGGTACTGGGGCAACAGTTCAAGTATATAATCTGGGGCCAGGCCATGAAGGACTTAAAAAGCAGCAAGTTAAATTTAAAAGGCAGTTCTAGAGCAAGTGGGCAGCCAGTTTACGGACATTAAAATCTGTTATGCTTCACATAACTGATTATGGTGAGTATGGTAAAACCTGAAAATGTGTTTGGACACACTCTGCTGATAAGTAGTGCTGAACTGCCAGTAAGCAAGTTGCTTCATGCCAACCTATTCATACTCAGTTGCTCAAAAACCAACTATTTTTTTCTTAACCTTGTTCTGCTAACCAAATTCTGCTTTGTTTGGGTTGTTTATGATTTCGAGTTCTTCCAAATTTAGATTTGTACGATGTCTTTTCCGATTTTTATTTCAAAAGGAGCAGCAGAGAGGATGGGCTTCAACCTAGAATGAGTCATACGAATAACGTGTTCTTAAATGGCTGCATCTCAAACCACTGAGGTACTTTTTAGTACTTGTGTGTCTGCAGTCTTTCTTATCTGTAGAAGTTTTCATCACTGCATCTGATCTGCAGAGATGAAGAAATGCTGTGCCGTGCTATGAAAAAGTCTTTGCACCTTTTACTGATTTTATTTTATTTTTTTGTCACACTTACATGTTTCAGATCATCAAGCCAATTTTAATATTGGACAAAGATAACCCGATTAAATACAGAAAGCAATTTTTAATTGCTGGGGGAAAACTATCCACATCTATCTTGCCCTTTATGAAAAGGTAATTCAAGTCCAGCATGAACGGCCAGTTTAAGGCATTTGACTGTTGACTGTTGGTAGGACGTTCCTTTTATGAATGTGATTTCTTGATTCAACATGTCTGGCAGTAATCAGGTCTGGGCGAGGTTAGTGAAAATGAACTCATCTATCCTGTAAATGTGGTTAATCCCACTTAATTAATGACTTATCAGTTTTTTTTTTCACACAGGTCCAGATAGGTTTGGCTGCCTTTATAAATGAAATCATCATTTACAACCTGCATGCTGTATTTAGTTGGGCGGTCTTTGTCTGATATTAGAATTTGTTTGACCTGAAACATGTATCTGTGACAAATGAAAAATCAGGAAAGGGGAAAATACTTTTTTTCCACACAAAGGTGTATTTGTCAATCCTCCACACTTTTACAGCCCAGTTCAGTCTTCCTAACTAATATCTCACAATAGCCTGCGTGAATCTTCTGTTTCACCTGCAAGGCTCGCATTTTATTTCCTTTATTAATCAGCTGTGATGTGTAATTAGAATACACTAGAGGGGTCGGATTTGTTTTCGTTAATTCCCAATTTGATCTCAAGTCAGCTGGGCCAGAAAATCCTATAAAGCAAAAAATGTATTCAAAAAACACACTCCCAAGTTGGCTTAAGCCCCCTCCTTCAGTGTGGTATGGCAGACCATGGATAATGCCTTTGTCAGTGAGAAGGATGTTAGACTGATGGTGATTCAGATCTCTGGTTCAGATGAAATTACCACTTCTGACAATCACTCTGATCTGTTTTTATGCAAAACAATGCTTTCTGGAGCAATCCATTGAAAGGTTCCAACATCATTCCCCGCCGTCTCTGCAGCTTTCACACTATGCCAACCCAGCAAATGGGCCAGATTGGACCTTTTAGGCAGGCTGCTTCTGGCTGTTAGCTGTTAGCCCTGTTAGCTTATTCATTTATGTAATTTACAATGAAACAGCTTCACAAAAGATAGGTCTCAAGAAGAAAGGTGTAGCTGGTGTAAATGGTGCTCATCATAAACACTTGCCTTGGCACAAATAGGATTCATGGAAAAAAAAAGATTTTCAGACAGCATTCATGTAAGTTAGAACACTTGTATGAGCAAATTTCAGGAGAGGATGAAAAGCAGATGACCCATATGCCATAAGGCTATCGCAGAGGTCTGGATTCAGATACACCATATGTCCTTTCCACTCTCAGCTGTCACAGTAAAAGCTAAAACAAAAGACCTAAAATACTTTTTAAAAGTGCTTTTACTTACTAGCATGCCAGAGAATTGAACTACCAATCTACTGATTAGTAGGTAAATACTGAGGCACAGCTGCCTGCTACAAAATCTGATTTCCAATATTAAATGGCAGTTGCACTGATGGTGCTTGTTTTGTTTTTATGTATTTTTTCATTAGAGTCATTAAGAGATAAGATAAGATAAGATAGATGGTTTCCTCTCGGAAATTCGGTTTCCAAAAGCACAGCACCGACAGAAGTTACAGAACTTGAGCAGAATATTATATATATACACACATATAAATACAGAGACATATATAAATAAAATATACGAAAGGATAAATAGAATAAATAGGAATAAGGAATAAGAATACAAGGCAAGTAGAATAAATAGGAATAAGAATACAAGGGACATTGCACATTTCAAATATTGAAGTCTATTGCACTGTTGACTATTAACAAAAAGTATTATTAGTTATAATATTGGCTATTTGCTGATTTATCAGTACCAACATTTATAATAGAAAGTGTATTTCCATTAATTTTCATTTTTAGCAATTACAAAAGAAAGTTATATAATTAAAGAAGAGATCTGACAGACATTCATCTTAGGCTACGTTCACACTACAGGCAAAAGCGCATCAAATCCAACTTTTTTGACCCTATGCGACCCATATCCGATCATGGTATGACAGTGTGAACAGCACAAATCCGATATTTTCAAATCCAACCTAGGTCACTTTCGTATGTGGTACTGAATCCGATACATATCTGATGTTTTAGAAAGCGACTGCTGTTTGAATGGTCATGTCGCATTAAATCCGTCTTTTACGTCACTGACACAAAACAGACGGCAATTATCAGCGCTTGAGAAGACAAACGAGAAAGCATGGCAGGAGAAACTGGAGACAGAGCGAGTCAATGGACAGAAACTGATGTTTTGGACTTGATTAGCATATGGGGAGACAATTCTATTCAAGATAAACTTTGAAGGGTCGTATCGTAACCGGGCTATGTTCGAGTGCATTGCCAAAGAAATGGTTGAACGAGGGCACAGGCAAATGTGGCTACAGTGTCAGAGGAAAGTGAAGAGCCTCAGAGCCAAGTTTAAAGAAGCTAAAGATATAAACAAATGAAGCAGACGTAGTTGAGTCACCTGCCCGTTTTTTGATGAGCTTGAACGTGTTTTGGGCGACAAACCCAGCTGTCAGCCAGCTGTCACCCAGCTGTGACGTCTTCTTTTGCGCATGCGGACTGCTTTGAGGGCCGTGAACCGCTGACACTAGAGCGCGTTTGCTGTCACATTTTATTTGTAGTGTGAACAACCAGACAAATTCAATCGGATTTGATCAAAAAGTCGGATTTGAGCATTAAGACCTGCAGTGTGAACGTAGCCTAACAGATGAAAGATTCCTGGTTCGATCCTGGTTTGGGTCGGAAAGGGGCACTGTTGTAAGAACTTTGCTAAATCAAAGATGCAGAGCGACCCTCTGTGATAAGCCCTTCTAAATAAGGTGGCAACTGGAGGTAGCTTCTACAAAGAAGAAACACCCTTCAACCATGTTACGAGTGTTGACGTTGCATAGTCTGTCCACTAGAGGGCACTCTGCAATATCCCCATTGCTGTGCAATGTGCCTGCTAAGTGCAAATGAGTAATCTGTGTCTTGCAACAATAGAACTTGATTATTTTTAAGCTGCATTGTCATATTATTTTAGGAAGGAGGTATAAATAACAAAACATAAAAAAATAAACAAATCTGTTTATGTTTTGTGTTACTTAAAGAAAAATTATTTTGGGCGATATATCAGATTTTTAAGTATTCAAATATATGTATTTGCATCTGTGTTAAAAATCCTGTATCGGCTGGGCTCTATTTTTTTCCAACGATCAGTGAAAGAATTTGTGTTTTTGTGTCAAAACAACCTCAAACTTTGTTGCTGCATAATCACAAGATGGACAAAGACTGATTAGTGCATCATTTCCGATGTTTTCACAGTCTGGTAGTTATGTGGCATTCACAACAATCCCACCTTCTCTTTTAAATCTAGTCACTGTCTGAGTCGCATCCTGACAACCGCTAATAAAGACACACCCTGGCGTCCCTCAGTAATAATTCCTCCTTGCACTGTGGGCCTGGCATTGGTGTGAGGAACAAGTATGAGGGTCTTCTGGGGTGGATGTGTTGCTGCTGAAATGAGCTGAGCAGAGACAAAGTTAAAACAGAGTCCAGCAGTGTGACACAGTTAGGAAATGTGCTCCCAGTTTTCCACTTTAGCTGCCAATTCAGAGGACTTGATAGTTAAGTCCAGGGGTTAGCTGGGTGAAGCGCACACTGCCTCATTATCTCTTACAGACAGACTGGCATTGACACATGAGCACACACACACACTCGCAGACACACACATATTCTGTTCAGAAGACAAAATGGAAAGTGACGCATACCAAAAATCTCTGGGGCAACCAAGGCCCTGAGGCCATTAAACTGAAAACTTATCACTCTGTGTGTGTGTGTGTGTGTGTGTGTGTGTGTGTGTGTGTGTGTGTGTGTGTGTGTGTGTGTGTGTGTGTGTAGGCATGTAATGCTTTTTAAAGTGCATTGGTGGTGAAGAGACTAAAGGCAGGGACTGTTTTTAATGGAGAACTTATTTGACAGTTTGAATTAATTTATTACAGTTCACATCTGGATGATATTGATTACATTTATAACTTTACAGAGTTTTTAAAAAAGCATTTCCCTGTGGCAGAGCCAAAAATGGAAAATACCTGTTGTTGTTCTCCTCTGGGTGCATGGTGCCACCTTAGACTGCACTGTGAAAAAGCACATTAGTACAAAAAAATGTCAACTAAGTCAACTAAGTAAAGTAGTTTGGTTTATGTGTAATCAATCTTTTTGCTCTGGAAAGTTAGCAGTTGGCTTTGCTTTATGTAGTTATGTTTGAGTTGTTATGATCAGCTACTACCTTTTAAAATTAGCATTTCAATTATTTCTTTTAGTTTTCTCATTTACTGACAATAGCAACTTCATAGAAACTAAAGCGTTACAAACACTCTCAACATATATTTACAACCAGCAGATGATGATCTGGGTCTTATCTGGGATTATTATCACTTTTTTTTACTCAGTTTGAATATGGTTGAGAAAAAACATTATGGTTTTAGATTAAGACACACAGCCAAGATGCATCTGCCAGGGCTGAAAATGAAGGACACAGGTTAAAAATTGCATTTCCTCAAGGAGCCACTTGAGGCAAAAACAAGTCGAGCAAGTCCCCGTAGATTCAGTAGCCGTGTTAAACTGCTTCTTTTAATAGCAGAAATGACCATTTTTACAGTCTGGAACAATAGCTAATTTCTGCTTCTATAATGAAGGTAGGTGGGGGGAATTTTTTAATAACAATGTTTGTGTTGTTGGTGCCTTTGAAGTTTTATTAAAATTGCGTGACAAGTTTTAAAGTCTTCCAAGAAGTTTGTGATTTGTTTTAGTACAGTGAAGTGCAGTGTGGGTATATAACTCACCACTGTTTATACTTGTGTGTGTGTGTGTGTGTGTGTGTCTTACACCCAGTGCATTGCAGTCTACCTGATTTTAATGTGACTCCTTTTGGCACCAGAAAGTCAAGATGGTCACCTGGAGGCGTCAGTGTGTGGTGTTCACACACATACAAATGACGTAGCCACATCACATGGATGGTGTCGCCACACCTTTTATATAAGATGACAAAGGGTGAAAACCATAAAAAGTTACAAAAAAAGAAAAAGAAAAATTCTAAGAGTACGGTTTGAAAGGATAACGTCAAATTCTGAAAAGACTAAATCAGAAGGAAGCACTCTGGCATAATGAGAAGAATAAAGGTAACCATGTCAAACATGCAATAAAAATGTCATTCGTGTGGTTTTGTGTGAGTGCACGTGGAAACCTGCGAGCGGACGATTAAGAAGATGATTAAGGAGACTTTATTCTCCTTCTAACTACCAGCAGTCAGAAAATGGCTTGGCTTTAAATCACAGCGGCATAAAAAAGGCTTTACTGGCCGATCACTTCTAACACTTAGGCAGGTTCTCCCTCTCTCTGTCTCTCCCCTACTCTGACTTATGCTCTCTCATTCATCCTCCTCCTTCTCCAAATCAGCAGTTCAGTGGATGCTAATGAATGGTCTAGTCTCTGTTATGTAGAATTGAAGTGTGGGTGATGGAGCAAATAGTGTTCATCCACACAGTGAATGCCACATTGGCTCCAAGTCCACAGACTGCAGTACTACTCTATTTAAGAGGCAGCTGTAAGTAAGAGCAGAAGCAAGGGGTCGTGTCAGATAGTGTTACGCCTTTCAAAAGCCATGTTTTGAATATTATATATTTGAAATCCACACACAATATTCATAAGAAGCCACAGTGATCAACGGTTGCATGGTTTATTTATCGCAAATCAAAAGAAATAGGCAAATGTTTTGACTTATCACTGTTCAGGTCAGTTTTTCAGCCACTTATTTTTAAGCCTGTCTCCTCTCACATGAGCTGTCAGTGTTTGGAAAGTCTGAAGCAGTGAATGCAGCACCTACGTCACACAACTGCCCCTGCCATGCCTTGTTGTTGGTGGATATTGCTCCATGGTGCCACTAGTGGTGCTTGAGATATGCAAACAATTTTTTTAAATAGCTTAAAATATATCAAACCCTCTATATAATTTTTACTTTAAACATATACTTTTTGAAATGTAAAAACTTGTAAACTTTATATTCTGGCCTACATATGGTTATATATGTAATAATGGCAGTCAGTTAAAGCAGTATGTGAATGAGGCGAGGTTGTATATTTCTCTGGTTTTAATGAACATTGAATACAGATAATTAGTGTAATGGCATATTTAGTCTAGTCTAGTTACATAATTATAGATCAATGTATAAAGGCGTTTATATTAATATAACTAGGGTTATATTTATTTATAGTGCAATTTGTATGTATTAGATTATATAATCAAAAGAGGAAACATATATATATTTATATATAATGATCTAAATAGTGGTAAATGTTATTTGCTTCTTCCTATTTTCAAACAGATATTTCAAACAGATATTGATTTAATCTTCCTTCCTGTCAGTAAGTTTCTCTTTACACTGCTGTTGTCTGTGTCATCCAGTAGAGCTTCAGTGTTTTGTAAAAGATAGAGGTCTTTCCCAGTACAAGTCTCACAAGATTCTGGTGGTTATCCTAATGAAGCTAGCCCAGCTTTAGACCATGTCATGTGTTGGTGTCATTACTGTGTCTGAACTTGGCGATATCTGCATCAGTGAGGCGGGGTCACTTTAACAAGCCTAACATAAAGAACGGCACTCATAAGGATCATAAAACATAATGTGGATAACTTGGTTTTGGTCTTTTAAACCTGATAATTGACTCTATATATTACAGCTCAGTAATAACATGCCAAGCTTTAATGTAGAGTCCTGCTGTTGTTCTGTGTTTTTAATTTATCTACACAGCTAATGGATGTAGTGAGAGCTGTGGTTATTGTGTCAAGTGTTCCTTGAATTCATTCAATGAAATTCTCATTGAGATTTTGATGGAGAAGATTGCAAAGGCCAGACTTTTCTCTTGACAGGGAGATTTTTTCCCTCATGGCTAATTACATTAGAAAGTTTGGGGTAAGGTACAGGGTCAGTACTGCCTGTTTCAAATAAGAGATTAGAAACTAAAATGTCTTAAAGAACAAGATGTGTGCAGGGTGTATATTTTTACGTGGACAGTGTTTAAATGTAGTCACTGTAGATTTTAGCTTTAAAGTGAAGAATCAATGGTTTCCTCACTGACATTGTAGAGTGCTGATGTAAAATGATATAAGGCCAATTCAATGATAAGGACTCACTTTGTTCTTGATACAACTTGGGGAAGGTAATTGGATTTAATAGCCTTTCAGCACTTTTTATTGAATATCCATATCTCAGTGAAATTACCCTTCTGTCTTAAGCTGTAGTCTCTCCTCTCTGTTAAAGCTGCGTTGCTTCTGCACCAGTGGGAAGACTAAATCAAAGTTCCAAATCAAACAGAACTGGAAATGGGTTGGGCATTTGTTTCAAATTACTCCTTTCCTAACACTACATATCAGTAGTGTGATATATTGATTATTAGATTCCCCTGCTGAAATGTAAACACAGGCAGAAGTCAACTGGCTGCCCTGACATAATTCCTCTGTCTTATTCTCCAGTGTTTTAGCTATGTGCTATTTACAACAACCGCTATAAGCTCGCTGAAGCTGTCATGAAACTTGACAAGTCTACCCTTTTAAAGAACATTTCACTGATAATTGTCCCGTAGTATTTGAAGGCAGATACTTAAAATACCCATATACCATCTAGATCCCTTTGTGTTAGGAGAGGGTCAGCTTCAGTCTGGTATTAAGCTCCACTACAGAGTACAACTCTGTAGGCCTGTGAAATGGGAAGAAGCATATCTGCTGTAAACTGGCTGTTAAGCTACACCTAAAAACTCATACTAATGAGGTTGTTCTCACTCCCAACCCAGGATGTGGTCAGGATCCTTTGGCTTCACATAGTGACACACTAAGAGACCCTTAAATGTCATTTTCCAGCATACAGGGCAGTCCCATAGTATAGTGCAAGTTCTGCAATGTTGTCCAACCGTGTTACAAACCATGGTAACCAGGAAAGCAGGAGAAGGTTGTGGCAGACAAAGTTTAACCTTTGACAGTTGTTGATTATTTTATATTTGTAACCCAAACCACGAGTTCCCCCCAATCAAACCACAAAAATTCTGGTTGAATGTTGCAGCACACCACCTACGTCGAAATGCGGACTTCTGTCCATCCATTTATATGCTGCCAATTTTCTGAGTCTGGGTCACAGAGACAGAACCCTATGAAAAAATGCTACGCTCTTCTAGGGGTTACTGAGATGTAATGAAGAGGACAACTCAACTTGGACCTGCCAAGAGGCTTTCTGTTCAGGTCCCTGAACTATCTCAGCTGGCTCGGCTGTGGAGGAGTAGCATCTCTGTTATGCATGTTGTTTTGCATGTTTTACCCATGTGTTATTGCTGTGGTCAATTTAACAATGTTCCTGATGACATATTAACAACCATATTGTGATTGAAGGGTTTATTTGCCCAAGTTATCCCAAGAGCTATGTTCTTGGGACTTCTTGCCCCTGGAAACTTCTTCAACAGCAAATTGGTCCCAAAGATTCGGCAAGACTAAAAATAGTACAGAATACACTTTTGAAGACCATGAGAACAAAGGACCAAGTTACCCAGCCCAGAACAGGGTTACCAGGGTCCCACCCTGGATCCAGGCCTCCTACAGGGGCATGAGGGCACAGTTGCCCCATCTTTGCCCATCCCAAAATAACTAGATTGGCTGTAGGGGATCAGTGCAGTGGATGCCTAGCAGAAGTGCAGGTCCTGGTTGTACCCAGCTGTCAAAACTCGCTAGAGGGACAAAATATGTCCCTCTGTTACTCACTTTGAAAATCCAACATCCAGTGTCTTGGGAAATGGCATGTTAAAATATGACGGGAAAGGTTTCATCCCCAAGTGCCAAAATGTGACAAACTAGGACTGAGAATTTGTTACATGTTCTCAAATTCACACCGACAAGATGATGTTCCAGTTTACTGTCTAGTGAGTGACAGAGGAAAGGGGAGAATCCAGAACATTCAGATGCTGTATGGCACTCCTGCCACAGAGCGAGTTAATTAAAAGATACTGACATTTAAACAAATCCTGGAGAGAGAAAAGGTGACAGGGGAGAGAAAGAAGAATCAAGAAAGGTTGACAGAAGAAGTAAGATGGAGAAATTGAAACTAGTTTGGGAGGGTTGTATGATGTAGCCATGCTTGTGTGGTGCCGCGAAAGCAAGCTAATGGTTCAGAAGAGTCACTGAGACGTTATAAATTAATTTCCTTACACTTCACTCACTTCATGCTGTCATACTCGAGCGCAATCACATGCACACAGAGACTTGTCCCTTGATTAGGAGTTATTTCACTCTCATAATATTCACCTGCAGTGCCAGAAGTATGGTGTAATTCATTCCTGTTCCCCCACTAATTTCCTTGAGGAAATCAAAGTGTTTGAAGATCAGACTACGCTGTGCCCTGATCATTATTGTGATCAGAGAGTGTCTAATGCAAATCTTTAAAGGATACGCCAGTGAAATGATCTGTATTATATACTATAGAAAATTTGTATACACTGAGCAATGGCTGCGTAAGTTGTACAAGGATGAGAGGAAAAGGTCATCACAGAAGGAATAGACATAAGAAGAGAGAGATACATGGTAAATTCTTTAATCACAAGCAATTCCCTTGCTCACCGCTCCCGCTCTTGTTTACCCTGCTCTTTCCTAGATTATATTAAATTCCCATTTGCCCCTTATTTTTGCCTGTGCCAAGACTTGCAAGCGGACAGCCAAAGCACCGCTCAACCCCTGTGGGTAATTCAGGATAAATAATGCATCACACTTTTGGACAGACTTCATCTCATCATCACTGAGGAAGATCCAGCTCACCTTGATATGTAGAGAAGAAAGGGATAGAAAGGCAAAGATAAGGAAAAGATACACTTTTATTTAGTTGAACTGACAGAGAGGAAAGGTGATGGGGACAGAGTTGGAGACAAAAAAGAGGACTTGACAGAGATGGTGACAGATGTCCAACATAGGCAGCAGCAGCCTTTCCAGCAGGATATCGAGGCTTTGCATTTGAATGACAGATCTTTTAGTGATCCTGTCAGCTGCCACAATTGGAGATCAGCTAGAGAATTGGCTGAAGGCAAAAAATGTTCAGCTAAAGCGCTAGTGTCTTCATAAAAAGTTAGTTTAAAAAAAAAGATTAGTGTGTTAAAAGCAACATTGAACATAGTGGTATAACACTAAGGACATTCAAGGAATTTCTATATTAAGAGGGCCTAAAAGGAACAGTTATGTCTTTTTTCAGTTAACTTCAATTTAGTTCACTTCAGTTCAGTTCAAATAATGCCACATCACAGCAAGACACTTTATATTGTAAGGTAAAGAGCCTGCATACAGGAAAAACCCCAAACACCAACAATCAAACAACCCAGAGATTAATAAAAATTAATAATTAAATGTAGAGCGCTGTGTAAGCACAAAGAGGGGCCTGAAAGCCAAAGACTCTGCCTTCTGTTCTACTTTTAAATACCCTAGCAACCACAAGTAAACCAGCAATCTGAGAGTGAAGTGTCTGTCCAGTTAATATATGTTTACTAGGGGTGCAACAATACTCGTATCGATATTGAACCGTTCATACAGTGCTTTCGGTTTGGTACGCATATGTATCGAACAATACAAAATTTTTAATTTATTTTATGTCTGTGTCGAGAGCTCAGTGGATCTGCGTTCGACTTATCCGCCTAGGCTGCACTGTCGAGCGCAGATCCACTGAGCGCAGCGCAAGCTAGCAAGACAGAAGCTAAGCTCGTTGCAACATGGCAAATTGAACCTCCCCCACCCTAATTCTACGGAGCCCCGCAGGGGACATGGGAGAAAAAAAAATTAAGACGGACCTTTTGCGAGATCTCACAAAAGTAACTCGGGATCTCGCAAAAGTTTTGCGAGATCCCGAGTTTGGTTTGCGAGATCCCGAGTTTGGTTTGCGAGATCTCGCAAAAGTTTTGCGAGATCTCGCAAAAGTTCATCGTAATTTTTTTTTTCTCCCATGTCCCTTGCGGGGCTCCGTAGAATTCAGATCTGGCGTTTGGAACTATTTTGGTCTTCATGTGAAGTATGAGCCTGAAGGTAAGCGCGTCATGGACAAAAGTAAAACAGTATGTCGGATGTGCCACGCAATGCTCAATTACATTGGTGGGAACTAGTGCGTTAGCTCAGTTTGCTCGTTAATGCGTTGACGCCGTCCAGCCCCACACACGGGGCAATCCGCGGTAGCTCGTTAACGGAGATTTGCCGTATTGTGGCGTTAACGTCATTTCAACGAGATTAACGCTGACAGCACTAGTGGGAACACAACGAATATGACTGCACATTTACTCCGACATCATCCTAGTGCAAAGACAAGTGGAAGCAGACAAAAACAACAAGCACGCATGCTACAAACTTTACCCGAGTCATTTAGACAGCCGTTAGCACATGATTCTCCTTATGGAGAACTGATATGTTTAATATGCTGCTGAGAATATAGCCCAGAAGAAGTTTATAGTATAGCTTTTATTTTGGAAAGAGCCATTTCTCTGTAATAAACTCTTTTTCCAAAGATGAGGGATTTCTCGATCAGATAGATTTATTTTTTTTATTACTTTGTTGTTTCAGCAACATTAAATTTAAAAACTGTACTTTTGAGTTAAAATATATATTTGTAATTTTAATAAATGACTAATTGAAAAGGCATGAACATTTTTTTGTATCGAAAAAATATCGAACCATGACACCAAAGTATCGAACCGAACCGTGAATTTTGTGTATCATTGCACCCCTAATGTTTACCCAACTAAAAATACTTGGTTCATGTTGAGATTGGCAGCATTGGTTGGACTTGTTAACCTGAAAGCATGTTGCCATGTGTTGAAGACTTGAAGCTTGGTTCTGAGAATATAAAGTCATTGGGAAAGTGTTTACTGACAATTAGGATACTTTCCAGACCCAGAGGCTACATCTATTGCTTATATAAAGTCTGCTCCACGTTAATCTCACTATCTAAGCACTTAATTGTCCATAAGCACATTTGACCAGAAGAAGAAAAAGGGGTTTTTTTGTCCTTTGACTTTGATTCAGTTTTTCAGTCTCAACGGAGACCTTACCAAAGCAGCAATCAGTAATTTAAGCCCCCATGAAAAGGTTCAAGTTTTTCTTTTGTCCCAGTGACTCTGAGAAGCAGGTCTATACTTTTATTACAATTAAACTTAACTACTGCAGCACATTGCACTCTACTCTCCCCCCAGAAGCTTTTAAAACAATTGCAGCTTACAAAGTACTTCTGGCAGACTGTAACTGGAGCAAGTGGAGTGCTCACATCACTGCTGTTTTAAAGTCCCTGAACTGGCTCCTGATGTGTTTGAGGATAGATATTTAAGATCCTGGGAATATGGATGTCTTCTTAAAGAAGCAATTAAATTGGTTGATATGCTGCAAAAAAGACACCTGACCTGTGTAGTGCCCTCGGAGTCTTTGCTGCTCACTCTAGCAAAGATGGAAGACTGTGATGGATTCGACTTTGGCAGTTTTGGACCCAAAGTGCCTTAAAAAAATTCTCCTATTTATAGGTTATTCTCCATAACCCTGAAACCTGCGTATCTCTGTTCAGTTATAAATTATTATATCCATCCATCCATCCATTTTCTTCCGCTTATCCTCATCAGGGTCGCAGGAGGGGCTGGAGCCTATCCCGGCTGCCATAGAAAGGCCATGGTCAGGTGGCAGATTTAGGACTTCTTGCTCTTCTTTTTTTATAAGTATCTTGAAAAATATTATTCCTTCTAGGCTGGACAACTGCAGTTCATTGTTGTAATTTAGATTGTTGAAAAGTTCTTTAAAAAGCTGTAGAGTTGATCCAGTATGCTGCAGAGAAAGTATTCTTCCTGTTAAAAGGGTGTTTTTCCTTCCCATTGTCATCAAGTTCTTCCTAATAGGGAGTTGATTGACTGTTGAAGTTTTCTCTCCATTAGTGTAGGGTTTTTACCTAACAGTATAAAGCATCTCGAGGTAACAGTTGTTATATTAATGAAAGTGAATTGAAATTGAATTGGATTGAAAAGTTGTTGCTGCCTCTGCCCTTATTACTTCAGTTTGGTATTATCATTGTTGAGCTCCCAGCGGCAGCCCATGTCCCAAGCATTTTTTTTCAGCAGTTCAATGAGGTTAGCTCTTTTGTTTAATGGGAGCATTTAGTGGAACCAATTTGGGGTTTTGTTAGTAGGATTAAGACCGAGGAAGTCATCTTTCTGAGCCAGAAGCACAAAAAGTGTGTTGAACTGTTGAGTCAATTACAAGAAAGGGGGATTGGAGAGGAGGGAAAAAAAGACTAAAATAATGAAAAAGTATAAAGCATTGTTTTCAATTGTGTGTTTTCCAATGCGTCGGTGTGTGAGGCAGGGGAGCCGAGCTTTGCTGTGTTCGCTGTGTACAATAACACCAGAATCTGCTCTCATCCCCGGTATGACTGCCTGTGGAACAAACATCTTCAAAGGGAAACACGATTGTTTACTGTCAGTCTGAGGACCAGCATGGGGTGAGAAGACATGAATGGGGTCCACAGAGAAGGAGGAGATGATGTGGGGGTGAGATAATGGAGGAGGAAATGAAGAAGATGGGAACGGCAGAGCGTGGAAAAACAGAACCACGGCTCCAAGGAGGAAAGATGAGTGAAGGATGCAAGAGTTGCTCCAAATGTGAGATGCCTGCAAGTGTATACTTAACATTTTTGAATAACATCATCTATCATTTTCAGAACAACTTTTTCCTAGTTAAATAAAAAAAAGTTGAGAATTAGGTGAAATTGGAGGTTTTGCTCTGAGTGGAGTTTTGCCTTCAAGGGTCACTAGTTTTTTCTTTCCTTTCTTAATGCCCGTAGAGCAATGATGTCTCAAGATATTAACACTCGTCTCCAGAAAATTAGAAAAGAGAGAAGGCAGATGTCAGAATTGAATACATCTGTGCATCTCTTTTAATTTGCATTTTTATCACTATAATCTTGAATATCAGCTACTTGTATTCATGACGCCTCGTTGGTTGATGACACTGTCACTGAATACCAATAAGGAAGATGTGTTAAGACAAACAAACACTAGATTATTTTATGAAGGTGGAGAGAAGCACTGCTTTAACAGCTGATCCAGCAAATACTCTTCAGAAGTTTTTTATATAGTACAAAACAACTACTCAACCTTTCACATTACAGTCTATGAATTTCTGTATATGTTTTTGAAGTATGGGTGCTATGTGTGTTGCACGCTCAGTCTCTGGGTGATCAGTTTACCAGTTGGCCACTGCAGCTAGCGTGACTACTGTGAATAAAAGTGCTTAGGAATTCTTAAAATCTCATAATAGCAATATTTACCATTTAAGAGGTTGAAAACTGTTAGTACTTCAATTCGGTTTGGTTCTGAAGTTATTTAGTCATGTCACTATGAGAATTCTTAGACAGCTCTGTTTTTCATCCCTCTACAAATTAGATTGTGCAGTGTTACTGCATTATTAAACTGTAGATATATAGTTTGATTAGATTTGATATATAAAATAATGCTGATTGAATTCCTGAAAGGACGATGAAGCAGAGGATGATTGAAATTGGAAATAGAAATGATTTGGTACAGATATTCTTGGTTGGAAATAAGTCCCCGCTTTACCCAGATCATGGGATTTGACTACCTTAATTGCAACAACCTGTAGCATGCAATGTGGTGGTAGCAAAACCTCCAAATCTGAAGCCAGAAACCAGTGGCATGCTCCTCTGTGGTTGAAGGAAATGCTACCCTAGCTAAAGATTTAACTCTCTGGGGATCTTGACGCAACATGGAGCATGAGCTCAACTGGCGAATCGTACGTGGTCAGCTTAACCGTTGTGCTGAACCAGTTGGATTATGTGCCAACCGTCACATATGGCCACAAAAATGAGGTCAATGATACAACCAAAATGAGCTTCCTCCGTAGGGTGGCTCGGTTTAATCTCAGAGGTGTGGAGAGGAGCTCGGGCATGCAGAGGGAGCACAGAGTGGGACGCCTGCTACTTTAATGCTGAGAAACAATGGAATATTGTTTTAGACAATAACTGTGCTTTTTTCTTTACACTTTAATAAACAAACTTAGGCAATGCTAAACCAAATGCTTATTTTGCACCTCAGTATTCTATTTGAGCTGACAGCAGGGTGTTTACTTGCACAGAGTGTATTTATGATGTTCATTTTCATTGAAAGTTTGGCTTGAAATTTTATTTCTATGGTTTTAAAAGTGTTTTGTTTTTTTGAGAGAGAGTTTTCAAATGGCTTTATGCTGTCAGTGACTTTTAGTGAGGTGACTGAGCACAACAAAGCGGAGGTTCATGGAGCTTTTATGCCAGCAAGGCAGCTTAGTCATCACGACTGTTGATTCTGTAAGGGTCAGAAGGTATGTGACGCACTGGGAGGTCATAAATTCTTTCTGCTGGTTGTGGCACCTGATGGCTGGTCACTATGGTAACATCAGCACTAAATTAAACTGAAGCAAGTCGATTTAATTAAAAAAAAATTGAATAATAAAATGTGCTGTAAGAAGACTGCAGACAAACCTTACTACTGATGCAGAAACACATCTGTGGGCTGAGGCCAAAGCCCAGTAGCTCAGATGCTGTCAAAACCCACTAACTCATCAACTGTTTTCTGATCCCATACAGAGCTTGCACTAATGCTGTTAGCACTTACAGGACACAGCCTCAAACTAGTCCAGTGTTGACAAGCAGGGCAAGAAAGGATTTGGTCCTTCAGCCATGTGTGTATTGTGTTGTGGCTTTTAGGCCATGCTTCATCCATTTCTACTCATTCAGCTGAGAATGAGTGCTTTACAATGAAATCTTTTCTGCCTTTACACCTTTCTACCATGAGGAGATAGACCAGATGCCTGATAGGAGATAGAAAGCGTCTAAGTTGTTTTTGCCTGACCTGCCTTTTCAGAGCAGGGCAGAAGGAGGAAAAAGGAGGAGATGAGCAGAGACACTAAAGTCGGTGTGCCTGCGGGTAAAGTGAAATCCAGTCAAAAGTAGAAATTCAGAGTTTGGATTATATATACATATATATATATATATATATATATATATATATATATATATATATATATATATATATATATATATATATATATATATATAATAAAAGCAAGAAAGAGCTGCACCTACAATATAATAATAATAATAACTAGAATTATTCAGAGAGTACAAAGTTCTGCCAAGGCGGCTCAGTCTCTGGGCAGTATTTACTTTTAAGGGAATAGTATAGTAGGAGTGGGCTAACCTGTAAATAACTGAACATGAATAACGTACATATATAATATTATATAATCTAATACTACCGTATATTGCTAATTAACTGGGCACCTCATTCTCTTTCCCTTTGCAATATTTTCTTTGAAGATAAAGCATTTTGGGGGTCAACTTAAAAGAAATGCAGATGTGAAATCAAAAGTGAGGTCAGAGGTCATGTGACATGATTTTTGGAGGCAAAAGAATCCCCCTATATCATTCCCTGTATTCCTAATGCAATAGCAGTAAGAAACATAGTTTTAAATAGCTTCTCACTTTGACCTTTGACCTTAGATCAGTCTATTAACCTAAAAGGAGAGGTCAGAGGTCAAATGTGATGTGATATTTTAAATCTTTATACAGTACTGTCTACATGTTGACAACACACACCACATTTGTAAGAATCATAGTTGCTTTTTGTCAGTTTTCCACCAATAAATCTTGAAGACCTCGGGGGATGTAAGCCACATTTTACTAGATTGTTAACATGACCTCAAGTCTACACCCTTGAAAAAAGTAATGAGAAATTATTCAGAAACTTTCCAGCTAGTGAGTACTATGTGTCATTTTTGTGTCATTTTTGTCATTTATGTGTGATTTTTCTTATTTTTGACATAAAAAGTTTAAACGGAAACTTCAATCTTTACCTAAACCTTTATTTTTTTTTAAATGAAAGAAATACAACATGTAACCGACGCGTTTCTTTTTTAAAAACTGATATAGCTGGGCAACATGTTCAGGATGTCAGCCTTACTCTGTGACAGCTGGGATGGGCTCCCTGAATTGGATCAAAGATAGATGGATGAAAGCAAGTCCACTGAGTCCAAGAGTAATAATTCCACATTTACAGTACATCAGTAGAAACATAGTCTCACGGGTGAAAGCCCGTTCATTTCTTTATAGCTCTGCTCTTCCTTATGTAGACTCTGTGACTCTGCATTTTTTTCCACTACAGGATGATTCAGTTTCAGTATTTTTCCTCCCCACTTAAGTTGCAAACCATCACAACAATGTGATTGGTCAGTTGCAATGATGGCCCCACAACAACATCATGATCTCTTAACATAGTGATCTCAGATATCATCATGTGGCCCAGTACATCCATGTAAGAGTGAATCACCAGCTGACCTACACACCTGTGTTCTGGGCTTGTTGTATCTGAGACAGGAAATATTCTAAGAGTGATTCTGGGTCCAGTCGGAATCCAACACTGGGCTCAGTCTTATCTGGTAAAATCCCCTGGTGGCTCGTGGTGAGTGATGGGGTTTGCATTGCCTTATACCCAGAAACATGTATTGGTTTCTGGGTAAACACCTGCAGAAACCCAATCAGAGGAAGCCTAAGGAGAAAGATGTCACACTAGATGAAGTCGATTAGAAAATGCAACGCAGCAAAGAGTTTTTTAATTTTTCTTTAAAACCAAATGTCAACACAAAAATGCCGCTGATAACACTCTGAGAATCACAGCTACATTTATTTGTCTTTCTTTGTCTCCTCACCCTCGCAGAGCCAGGCCATGCGTATCGTTCGGACAGTCGGGCAGGCGTTTGAAGTTTGTCACAAACTGAGTCTGCAGCACACGCAGCAGAACACAGATGGACAGGACGACCACCACAGCGACAAGAACAGCAATGACTCCTCCGTCACAGGTAGACACGAACACCATTCCATTTTTTATTCTATAAAAGCACTTCTGCTGTGGCCTCAAGTCTGTTAAAAAGTGCTTACTGCAAGTTCAGTTGTGCATACTGTGATCAATTTGGAGAATGGTGGAGCTGCAGCGGCGCTAAAGACTGCAAGGTGAAAGTTCCATGTGAGTTTTCAATTTGAATTGAACTCATTAAGAGACAAAAAGTAGACGTGAGCTCGCTGAGGAGAGGTCAGGAGCAAATGCAACGAATGATTGAGTGACTTTTTGTCTCAGGGTAATTCATTTGTTGTTTTACCTTCAGCAGGCGTTGTTAGTGAACGCTGACAGGCAAGTTCATACAGAGACAGTCTAAGATTGTTTTTCTGCGAGATGCCAGAAATGTTATTTTGCCATGTAAAGCGCCCACTTAGATAAAACGCACTGTGATTTTAAGACGAGTAAATACAGCTGTTTACGAGGTTTACTTTCAGATGAGAACTGTGCAGGGAGTGAGCGGATAGATAGACGTGTGTGGGTTGATGTAATGTAGTGCTTCAGAGGCATGTGCTGTGATTGTGCTGTGAAGGAGACTTGAGGCTTGTTTGGCTGTGGCAGTAAAACCATTGTCGGTGTGTCTAAAATTAAAAGCAGACCTTGACAGCAGACTTTCTGGACCATTTTCATGTGCCAACAAAGGGCACATCGCTGATAGAAACAGCCAGGCTTGTGCTACCGATAGACTGATAGACCTTGTCTTTTTTTTTTAGACGCCCATAACAAAACATTGTTAAATTGAGTGCCTACATTGTGGGTGGATTCAGTGTTGCTCTTTCATATTAGCTGGAGGTTGTCCAGGTGGCTGAGTGAATAAGACTCATACTTGCAATTTCCATCCTGTGTAATTTCCCCCTGCCTCGCTTATTTCCAATCACCTCTCTGCTACTGCATTCGTAGAAATGCAGAAATTATCCCCAAGATAATTTATGGTTACAGTTGATATGAACATCATTCAAAATGGCATGTTTATGCCTTTTTACTGCAAAAGCTTTTTTTTTTTTTTTGCTGTTCCATCCTCATTATGCAGCAAGACTCTCTTCACCTTTGTCTTTCCTCTCAAGGAAAAATGTTCTCTGTTTGGATGCTGCACTGTTGCCATAACACTGTAGCATCCAAACAGACTGATGTCTGTTGGTTTTTGCCCGCTCTGCTCCTTGGTTCACCACCATGAGACTAATTTACGACGTAACAAATTCATTATTTTTATCTTCTGATAAAATCTAAACTGATGCCTCCTATTTTAACATAAATCTGTTGTATAAACTAAATCCGATATAAGTTTAGCAGCTATTCTCCTCAAGGTGGCCTCGTTGCCAGCCTCTGGTCTATTTGTCCCCATCAGCTTCAATGTGTAACATACGTGACGTGGACTACAGTAGAGATATCAAGGTCCTTTGATGTCTAAAATAGAAGCCGTGGCACCACTGGCAACTGAGAATATTAAGAATAGTAACTGAAGGAATGTTGTAGAAGTTTGTTAGTGTCTATCCGTAACAAAACGTAAAAGCAAAACTGGAAGACATGAAACTGATTTAAAATATTAATATAATACAATTATAATTATAAAATAAGTATTTACTAATAGTCCTTAAGCACAAATCTGTGTGTAACCTACGCGTATGAACATTCATCATCATCATCATTCATCAGGCATTTATAATATTTGTATCTGAATTTGTCTGTACAAACAAATTTAAGTGTCTCTGACAAGCAAATGAAGTATTATTATCCTTATTATTGTTATTAATGCTAAAAATTACAGTTGAATTTTAAATGATAAAAGAATTATTACATTTAATATAAAGAAAACAGAATATTCAATTGAAAGGTGTAGGCTTTTAATTTGAACCTGTGTTCTTTATCGTCTCTTAAATTATCGTATCTTTCATTAAAAATGACATATCCTTGCTGGATGCAACAGGCTAATTTCGTCACATTATTCCAGTCTGCCCTGAGTTTCTGATCTCTTTTGATGTCCAAATTTTTTTCCTTTATTTGAGCCACGGTGGGTGTCTCAGAGGAAACCATATTCAAAACTCCTATCATTTCAGCCAGTTCAATTCAATTCAGTTTTATTTATACAGCGCCAAATCACAAAAGCAGCCGCCTCAAGGTGGTTTATTTTGTAAGGTAGACCAATAATACAATAATACATGCAGAGAAAGACCCAACAATCATATGACCCCCTATGACCAAGCACTTTGGCGACAGTGGGAAGGAAAAACTCCCTGTTAACAGGAAGAAACCTCCGGCAGAACCAGGCTCAGGGAGGGGCGGGGCCATCTGCCACGAACGGTTGGGGTGAGAGAAGGAAGACAGATGAAAGACATGCTGTGGAAGAGAGCCAGAGATTAATTACAAGTAATGAGTCAATGCAAAGAGGTCTATTAACACATAGTGAGTGAGAAAGCCAGCTGGACTTTTTGCTGCTTTCTTGCCTTAGAAGTACAGTAGCATCACCACTTTCTCTGTGAAGAGTATGGTGATTATACGAGACTGTTGGTTCAGAACTGTTCTCGTTTATTAACAAATGTAGGAACAAAATAGGCCGGTCACATTTTATTAATTGGACAGTAGTATAGCATACGTGCTTATTTTTCCACTGTGTAAGAATGTACATATTAGTAAATGAAGACCATTGGGGTTATACCATATTAGTTGTGTTTGGGCTCATTGTCATGCTGAAAAATGGAGATGTTGCCAATCGGATGCTTTTCAGATATTAATAAAATTAATAAAAGCATCCATTGAGTTGATACCCAGGTTATCGGCTTTTCTAACTCGTCTAATGTTGTGTTGTCAGTTTCAGTTTTAACCTTGAGATAGGAAAGAGTCCCAGGAAGAACCAGTGAGAGTCCATTAGCCCTTGTTCTATCAGATTGTAATCCTAAAAAGCATGTTTTTAATGCCCTGAGCAAAGTAGTATCCTAGGCCTTGAAATTGAAACAAAAGAAAAATGTGAAAGAAGTGTCATCAGTTCCATTGTGGAAGTCCTAAAAGTAAAGCAAAATCTGAAGGGCTGTCAGCACATTCCCCAGTGCCCACAAACACCTACACACTCCACACAGTCATGTGTCCTCAGACTGCACTAACAGGTTGTGCTGGAGACGCACTGCACGTACACAGCTGTAGATGCACTGTAGATGAGATTCCTGCCTGTATTGTGCCCAAACTGGCAAGAAGGAGAATGGTATGCTAGAGTGAATATCATGGATGAGTCAACACAGAGAAACGGCACAACAACACTGGTGGGCTGAGCTACTTTTATCCGCTGCCTGATGTCTGGACGGCTTGGGTTGTGTGGCAGCCCGGGGACACATGGCTCTCAGTGGGGTCCTGAGAGGACAAGACAAGGAGTCATCAAATGCAGCTCTTTTACACCATTGTTCCAGATATTACAGCGGCCAGCTGCTGGTCGTCCTCCCTGCCCTGATCTACACCGGGCAGGGATATGTTATCTGCAGATTCCCCTCCAGCCCTCCAAAGACGAGCTCGTTTTCACATGCTGATGAGCCCGGAGATCACCCACACGCTCTAACTGTGCATCGCACACACATTGTAAAGAGGACCTCACATGCATACAAGGAGAGGTCTGTACACACGCACTCACTGTCACGGTGTGTTAAATAACACAAGCGCCGTCACGCACAGCCAATGTGCTTATCTGAAGAACTAATTATCATGGCAATGAGAGGAGAGGGGAGGAAAAAAAGGGGGAGATAGTGTGCTGGAGGAAGGCATGTCTAGTTGAGATGAGGAAGAGGAAATGATGTTAGAGGGGAAAATAAACTCAGGAGGAGGATGAAAGGAAGAAGAAAGACCAAATGTAGATTAGAAAAGAGGAGAGGGGATGGAGAACTGGGTTGAACAGCAGGGAGTCACAAGAAGGAAGAAAAGGAAGAGAAGAAAGTGTGCAGCAATGTTTCTGTACTGTTTCAGAGGAGTTGTCCAACCCAGATTGAGTAATATAAACAACAAAGAACTTTGTAAAGTCAGCTTCCAACCTTGGAACTGGATCTAACGAAGCCCACTGAATGATAACAAATGCCGGTGTCATTACAGTTCAATTTAGCATGAGTTATAACAGAGCCACAGGCATGAATAGCCATTCAGCAGTAACTAGATAGTCAGTGAATGCTAAGTATACTGGGTAAAAAGCCCACGGGCTATATGATAACTTTTTTAGCTACAGTTTAAAAGCACACAAAACAAAAGTTATCTTGATTCAGTCAGTGTGATTTTTGACTATTTTATTCATGGAGTGACAAAAAGCAACACAGCTGCACCTGCTTCCAGTTCATTTATACCTGTTTAACCCTTTGAGCTTTTTTCAACTAAGAAACAGTAAAAGCTCAGAGTAATTTTGGTCATTTTAAGAGTGAATTGAAGCGCTAGTGATTCCACAGTTTTCTTCCCCTTCTCTTTCAATTCACACTCACTTATAAAGTAATGAACCACTGCAGCTGCTGCTGCTGCTACTTTGGTTTTAAAAGATTTAGAATATTCCAGTAGCTTAAACAAGGTAAATTACTAAATCTGATTACATTTTTATAACTTTTCCCCCCCCCCGTTCCCTGTACTAATCAGAAAAATATTTACTGCATATAAGTTTCCATGCAGATGAGTCTAATTAATGGTTACCCACAGTGCACTTATGTTGTCTCCTGGCTTCCCTCAGCGTTTTGGAGACAAGGAAGGGTTCAGTTCCCCCTTCCCTCAGGTCAGCCCTGCCCTTCCCTTACTTGGACTCCTGTCGAGGCACTGGAGACCTCTGCCACCTGGGCCTCTTGTCACCACCGTCTGCACCCACAGTGGACTTGGGTGGGCACTGAGGCTGAAGGCAGCTGGCGGCTGACTTTCTTATATGAGCCGTGGTTTGAGCCTAAAGCTTAATTTGGACTTCTGCAGTGAATCTGTGTAGAGCCTGCAGTGTAACATGCACAGGTGGCTAATTTTACATATCACTTTTCATTTGAATTATAAACTTCGGGGAAATCTACTTTGCTAAACCTTTCTAAAGTGCTTGAAATAATAGTTATGCCATATTCTAACATCATACCAGGGTCACACATGCCAAGAGGAAGTGTTGCTGTATGTAATCATTTATCCGAGACGTATAACGCTTGCTCTCTTTAGTCATTTGTAAATGGCTCCCACCCAGGCCCATGTATGCACCATTTCTCAATTTGCAACAGTCTCCCCGCAAAGGAGCTTAGCTCTTTTCTTTTCTCAGTGTAATTAACAATAACAAAGTCATCTGGAAAGAGTTGAGGCTGAACTGGGAAGCAAAGACAACAGGGGGAAATTATGTCAGTAGCAGAGAGCACGGGTAAACACCGGGCAGCAGAGCTTTGCCAGTTGAGTAGAAAGGGTGAGTATTACGAGGTGTAATGGAGGAAAAGGTGAGAGTAGTACTGGCAGCAGGTTTTGAATGGTAAGTTTTGGGGATGACAAGCTGTGCTTCTTGCAAACTCTTGGAGATGAGGTTTGAGTGGAGGGGGAGGAGAGGATTAATAGCTGGGTGCACAAGAGGGGAAAACGAGCTGAGAGAAGTGACACCCTGTGTGGTCTTCTGCTGCTGGAGCCCATCTGCTTCAATGTTTGATTCAGACATGCATTCTTCTGCATACCAGGAACATACAGTGCAGATTTTATTCTGTATCGAATTGAATTGAATAGACTGGTTGTAACGAGCTCGGAAAGAACTTGATACTTCCTTTTCAGACCATTCTTTGTAACCCTAGAGATTGTTGTGTGAGAAAATCCCAGTAGATCACCACTTTCTGAAATACTCAGACCAGTCCGTCTGGTACCATCAACCATAACACATTTTCTTTCCCATTCTGATGCTCTGTTTTAACCTCAGCAAGTCATCTAGACCATGCCTACATACCTAAATGCATTGAGTTGCTGCCATGTGATTGGATGATTTGATATTTGTGTTAACGAGCAGGTGAATAGATGAAAGTGAGTGTATTTCCACTATACGTGGAGTTGTGTGATATTCTTATATTCATGCTTATTCGCTTTATTTCGTGATAGCCAGTGGTGGGCAGATGGATTTGCCAGCTGATATAGTTTTGCCAGTGTAGGGAGTACAGCCCCTATGCCAGTCAAGTGTATTTTTAACAGCTAGAAAACAAATGCAATTTTGTTTTGTGGGCAGTTTTCAAGTGCAGTGCAGTTTTGCAGTTTTGCTTCAGCACTAAAACTCTAAATATAGAAATACAGGCTGTCCTTGGTTACAAGGTTCACGTTGAATTGGGTAGACAATAAGACAATTCCAGGTACTGGAAGGAAGTGTTTCAGTGACTGTGACAAAGTGCTACAGAGGAAATATCTGAAGGCAGGAGGAATCTCATAATTGAGAAATCATTGCTGGCATATATCAAGTTAAATCAACGTATTTCTTTTTTTAAAATTGACTTTAATGGTACTTTTTAAAAATGTCTTTCAGTGCATCGATCTCACATAAACTGTTGCAGCTTTCAACAGTGTTTTTTTACTAAATTAACATGTTTGGATTGCTGGAACTATTAACAGCAACAAAAGTAGTCTTTACCAAATAAAAGGAAAATTGATATCTCCATTAAAACTTTGATTAAAAGCGATGGGGCCACAAGCAGAAGAGTGGGAGGGCTGGCTGTGAACAGCAGCTGTTTTGATTTTGTGTCACAGGAAGCAATTTTGTTGATCATCACAATTAATATCTGCTTTGTAAAAACTCAGAAACCACCACTGATTTCTGTATTGAAAATAAATTAACAGCAACAGGAACACTAAATGGAAACTCTCAGGAAGCCTGAGTGTGCTCCCAACAGTACATTTAATTTAAATTTACATTAAATGAGACCTCTGTGTGGCAATATAAAAACTTGTCAAATATTTAGCATACGGTGGCTGTGTGGAAACTTTTCTCTTAAACGCTTTTATGTTTGTCCACCCATGTGTGTGTGCGTACATGCTCACGCCTACATGTGTGTGTGTGCAGGTGTGCGTGCTTATCCACCTGTGTGTGTATGTACTTTCCTGGGCTCAGTTCGGGAGCTAACAGGTGCAGAGAAGACGGCGATCGTCACTGAAGAGACCGACATTGATGCCGAGGAGGTGAACCAGGCGCTAGCAGCAGAGGATCTGAACCTCAACAGAGGAGTGACTGACCTGGACGCCACAGCCAAGACAACAGATGTGAACCTCTCAGAAAACAAGGTAGGCAAACACTGTGTGTACAGATAGGCAATGTGGTTGCCGAGGTTCATGTATGTTCTCTGTATGTGTGGCAGCAACGTGGCATTACAGTTGGCAAATGGACAGGCCTTTAGCGCTTTTCTAGTCACTTTATTCTCTAAATTTGAAGCACTTTATCTACTGCACATCCGTGTCTGTTTTGGAATCAACAATTAATCTCACACATGGACGAGGTGGCAGGAAGGCTCTTTTACAAAAGATCCCAAACAGAAAAGCCCAACGTGACCAGGAGAGTCAAACTAGTTATGGTAAAGTTGCAGAGCAATTAATGGTTGGAGACCACATCAGTACCAAAATTGTTGCCACTGTACTGCGTGCAGTGAACTCACACTCTTGTTGTTTCAAAGACAGGGACAAAGGCCACAACCACATGCAAACAGCTGCCATCTTCAAAGCAACTTGGGTGCATCAAGGCAGTGATAAATGACACAGAGTCAGTCTGCTATTAGTTTGTGATTGAATGAGGTCAAGTTACAATTACATGCAGTCTGTTTGTGATAATGCAGCACTTGACTTTTACAAATCTGTGACAATTACAAATCTGTTGCCATCTTCGTACAAAGAAAGACGCTCACTTTGCATTATAAAAAATATACGTAGTTGCCAACCAGTTGATTCGAGTCCCTGATTGCAAAATGATGAGTTGCAGACGAGTTGTTCGGCACACTCTGATTGATTGTAAAGTGTTGGCAATCTGTGTTTGTAAATTAGACAGCAGTTATTTTGCAAACCTTTAGCAATTCTGAGAGTAGCTGCAGGGCTACCCGAGTCGGGCCACGACTGTATGGAGGCAGGTCGCTTTCAGCTAGGTGTTTCACAGGTGCTAACTGTGTTACTACGTGGCGATCAAAAGTGGTCGAGGGTGTCGTACACTCAGTCAGTTAGCCACCACAGCTGCTTGAAATCAGTTGTCAAATGTGAAAATATTCAATGCAGTCAACTGGCAACCTCCATTTTTTTTCATAGATCTAGGACGGTTGCTGTCCTGTTTTTATTCTAATGTTCCAATATTCGAACTGAGCCATCAGCAGAAACCAAATTGACACTTTAAGTTGTAAAATATATATTTTTTAAATGTAAGTAGTTTTAACTGTTACGCCTTGTTTTATGAAACATGACCTTTGCCCCTATGTCAGCCCCTATGCGCCACGGACCGGTTTATGTTTTCACGGACCGGCCTTTAAGGTGTCGCGGATAAATACAACAAAATAAAACCAGTGCCGGTACCAAAAAAAGAAGATTTATTCATAAGACACAGGGAATTCGAGTTAATGATAAAAATGATTTTAAAAAAAATAATGATAAAAACCCTGAAAACCACAGGTGGTTAAACTGTCCTTGTTTGTATATCAGCAACTAAACAGCATTTAGAAGATTTAGGTCTCATTTACAACTTAAAGTATTGTGGGTTTCAAAAATTGTGTCTTTGCATTAGAAGCTATACTCTAGTTTATTGTTGGGAAACCTGGCAAGAAATGAAGTATCTGCTTCAGTGTTTCGGGTTAACCTGACTCTAAAGGGGATCCAGACTTTATACAGATTGTAAACTTTTATTTCTCAAAGGCTTTCTTTAATGTAAGATTTACTTGAGAAATCATAAAGTTTTCATTTTCATTTGAAGATAAATGCATGTAGTAAACTCCATTAAAATCAATGTTACACCAGCTCTGTGCTTGTGTATGGCATGACTGTTAAGAAAGTAGCTCCCACTACTTGGTTTCTTTCAGGAGCTATTAACAGTGTGTTGGCAACTGAAAGCAGAGACGGCCAGTTCACGTCTTTGCGTGGCCTTGTAGCGTTAGAGATTTGATACTGCTCAGTCAGACCATCTGCTCTCTGGCCTGTGAAAACTCACCACTAACAATTTATCTATAACCAGAGAAAGGCTGTCTGGCCTGTCGGGAGGTGTGTGAGCATGGCTGTTTGGCCTGGCTGGCAGAGCAGCATAGTAACTGTTTTTTACTGGATTTACAGTTGTATGCAGGGGTGTAATTGTGTTTTTGATAGAGGAGGCAGTGGGAGGGAAACTCTACGTGATGAGGGCAGAGATGGGGTGCAGGGTGATGTTTATTATGCTACTGTTTGGCTCAAGACCTAGGGCTCCATATCAAGTTGGCAACAGCGGTGCATTGTAATAATTTTATTACGTTTTTATTATTTATAGCTTCCCATAGCCTGGCTTTGCTCAGTAGTGAGTGGACAAGTATAGAATACAAGCCTGGACTGCTTTTATTTGTTACTTTCTATATTCATTCTTTCGAACCTGTAAAACATTGTCACAGTTACAGATAAGTCAGGATTGACTTCTGTATACCTCTGACTTTAAGCTATAGCGTTTTTTTGTATAACTTTATCAGTCTCTCACATCTTTGTGGAGGAATTTGGGCCCATACTTCTTGACAGCATTGCTACAGTTCCTTGGTATTTGTGGGCATTTAATCTTTCACAGCTCCGTTAGTGTCCCATGTTACAGTCAGATTGGAGTTTGGACTTTAACTGGACTCTTGCAACATCTCGATTCTTGAATTTTTCAGTGATTCTGTTGCATTTTCCTTTTGCATAATTCAACTTTAGCCAAGTTTTAGCTGTTGGATAGTTGGCCTCGCTTTTGACTCTAGAATACTTTGGTATACAGAGTTTGTGGTCAACTAAACAAGTGCAAGGTGTCCAGATCCTGTGGCTGCAATACAAGCCCAAATCATCATCCCTCTGCAACTCTGTTTGACTGCTGGTAGGACTGTGCTGATGTCATGCATTTAGCTTTTGTTAAACGTGGTGCTGACGGTTAGGGCCAAACATCTCCAGTTTGGTTTTCTTTGTCCAAAGGGCATTCTTAAAGAAGTCTTCTGGTTTGTTAAGATGCAATTTTGGAAACCTGAGTTGTGCTGCCATCGTCTTTTTTAGAGAGAAGACTTGTTCAGTCTTTTGTGTTGTACTGGACTTTAAAATGCTAACTGAGGCTTATAGAGTCTGTAATGTAGCTGTTGGGTTTGTTGCAGTTTCTCTGATCTCAGAGTGAACTTGCTGGGACGTATACTACTGACGTGTACCTGACATTAAAGTATACTTGAATTCTCCAGACACACAACTCTTCTGTAGAGGTGCTCACACAGACAGATGTGCAGTTAATAAAGTACATTTGATTAGCAGCACCTGGCAGCTACCTGCTTGCTTACATTCTTATGGAAGCAGTCAAAGTATACTTTCTCGTTTTTCACAGGACAACGTAGAGCTCTGTGGAGATGTTCTTTTTTACTTTTGCTGTGCTGTAGGACTTTGTGCATACCACTGACATGCCAACCACCCTGGCAAAACAGCAGCATTTAACACCCTGGGAATGAGAACAGGCTCTCCAGACAGGCTACTGTTTTCGCCTTTCTGTAAGCTTTATTTAGGCTAGTATTCATTTTCTAAAAAAGAATGTTAATAAGAGTCATGAACAGACTGCTGCTGTCTAGCCTGAATAAAACAATGCACCAAGATTTATTACTGAGTGCTCTTGAGTGAAAGACTGTGGCCTGAATAGTTGCCAGTTTTTCGGACAAAGTTGCAACATTTGCCAAACATTTCTGCTACTTAGCAAATTAAAGAGTTGCATTATTTATTCCCTCTGATGCTCAGACGGTCACATTCACCCCGACTGATTTGGAGTATAGTTTTTGTTTATATATTTTTTTAATTTCTTGATGGTCTTTTTTTCATGAGATCTCATAAAACGCTCAGGGCTGTGCTTAACTCCGGGTAACCAGGCTGTTCCTTATTCATCTTCAGTCAATGCTAAATAGTGAAACAGATGAGCTCCTAGCAACACTCCAGGCCAGCGTTAAGTAAACGTCTCATCAAGACCCAAACGACAGTGTTATGTCACCTCAGGTTTCAGGCGCACCAAAACATACCTGTTAACACACCACGTGAAGAGATGCCAGATGCTAAATCAGAGTTATAAAACCAAGCTATTCAGCTGGTTAACAGTCCTTGGGTCCCATTAACGTTAGTTATGAGACCCTTCATTACAGCTCCTGATTGAAAGCAACATGGCGTGAAATCACTGAAACAACGAGCTCTCGGCAGTGACCTCTATTCTCAGGTCACCGGAGGGAGCGAGTGTCTGTGTGCGTGACACATTGTCGTGTGTTCATGTAGTGTGTGTATTATTATTTTTTTAAATTTTCTCTCCTCTACACATATCATCAATCTTGCACTTTGACAGATCAAATGAAAATGTGCAGGGACAAGTGTGGGAAGGTAACAGTGAATAAGATGTATGTGTGTGTGCCTCTCCTGTGGCTTTGCGTTAGTACCTATATATATATATATATATGCATTTTTTCTGTCACATAACCATGTGTACGCGTGTGTGTGTCTTTGTGTGTGCGTGTCCCTCAGGAAAGGGATTTGATTCACTACAGGGTTTCTTTGGAAGCTCATGAAAGGGAAAGCAGCCTGTGAGTGTTAAAGTTCATTCTCTTCCTGTCAGCTCCCATTAGACTGACAAATCCCTCGGCTGCCTGTGTTCAAATGATCCCAGAGGACTCGGAGAGCACGCATCAATCCTACCTTAGGCTTTCGGTCCATGGGGTTGAGTCAGGACGTCTTCATTTAAAGGGCTTGCCTCAGGGATCACAAAAAGTATTGATCCAAGGCAAATTACAAAGACAAGTCACTGGGTGCAATGGAGAGACAAAAGTGTGCTTTACATATTTCTGGCTCCTCTTGTGTTTTTGGTGAGAGATAAATGCTTATCTAATGGATCAGTCACAGTAGAGTAAAAATAGGACACCGGTCTCCTTGTGACTACAAGATCTCAGGGGTTTCCTGGTGATGTCATTGAATTTTCTTTTTGCTGTAGGAGACCGATTACAAGTATTTGTGGTGTCCTCTGTTCGCCCAGAGGTTAAGTGTGCAAAACCACTTTCAAACGCCAGGTGATTCCACAGGTCGTTGGGTGGAAAACTACCTGCATCCAAGCAGTCATGGCGCGTCTCGTACTGGCTGCGATCACTCTTATACCGATTGAAAGTGAAGTTGCCGAGCCCATTTTTTTCAGTAGTTTGCATAAGAGTTCCACCAGTGAATGAATAAAAATGTCTGAAACAGGAGATGAGTGCTCTACTTTTAACATAAGTATTTGTTATATTTTATTGTGAAATAAAAATAGGAGGACGTACGTGTTTACATTGACGTGCTTTAAAGTGTGACTTTAAAACAAATGCACTGATAGAGGTTTTGCATCTGGCCTACTTTCAGATGCTGTCAGGTAGGTGTAAATGCTTTATGAGAGTAATGCTATAGACATCACTCCACTGACAAATCACTTTCTGTCCTCTTCTTTTTTCCCCTGTCCTTCATGAGTTTTTTTATTTTGTTTTAAGCTCTAATATGGCCTAACGTTGTTGAATCATTAGACAGGCTTCCCACGCACAAGCTATGGTGCCCAGTGGGTGAGAGGCAGAGTCTGTGTTTAGTTTGATGTGATTTTATTTTCCTTGATCTGAAGTCACTAAAATCAGTTAAAATTTTAATGTGCTGATTGTTTGGGTTTTTTTTCCTCCTATATTTCCCTTGTTATCAGCTTTACAGTTATTACAGTCTGGCTTTGGGATCACAACAAATAAAAGAAAGACACGAGGGAATAACCAAAATTAAGTTTAATTTAGCAGCAAAACGTTTTTCTTTTATCAAATGCAACAAAAATTCAGGCTTGGAAATGAGAGTGGCAGAAAAGCAATCTGCCTGGTGAACTCAAATCCAACTATATAAAAAATCAAAACTCGAATAGAAAAGAAAATTGTGTCAGAAGAGTGAGCTGCTACGAGGAAGAGGCAGGTTTTATAGATCCTAGACAAAATGGCCAGCTGCCTCCACTTTCTTGATTAATTCCAACTCGAGCCAACCAGGAACCATGGAGAATACACATCTCATGGCCTAAACACAGGAGACTAAATACCAACATATCAATCCAGTATTTGTTTAGATCATACGTTCTTTTTTAATTGAGGAAAACTAGAAGCAATAATAAGCAAAATAATTCAGTTCGGTCTTATTTATATAGATCGTGGCTCAAGAGTTTGGAGTTCGCCTTGTAATTGGAAGATTGCTGGGTCGAGCCCCGGCTTGGACAGTCTCGGTCGTTGTGTCCTTGGGCAAGACACTTCACCTACTGCCTACTGGTGGTGGTCAGAGGGCCCGGTGGCGCCAGTGTCCGGCAGCTTCGCCTCTGTCAGTGCGCCCCAGGGTGGCTGTGGCTACAATGTAGCTTGCCATCACCAGTGTGTGAATGGGTGGATGACTGGTTGTGTAAAGCGCTTTGGGGTTCTTAGGGACTGGTAAAGCGCTATACAAATACAGGCCATTTACCATTTACCAAAGTAACAATAGTTTCATCAAGACACTTTATATTATAAGGTAAAGACCCTACAGCAATAGATACAAAATCCAACAATCAGGCAACCCTCTATGAGCAAGCGTTTGGCAACAGTGGGGAGGAAAATCTCCCTTTTAACAGGAATAAACCTCCAGCAGAAACAGGCTTAGGGAGGGGCGGCCATCTGCTGCAATTGATTGAAAGGAGGGAGGCAAAAGACACACTGTGAAAATGCAGAGTGGTGTATAAGGCATAGAGAGTGAAAAGAGGTGAGTGAAGCCTAGACCTATTGCCACATAACTAATGGATCATTCAGGGTCACCTGATCCAGCCGTAAATTTAAGCTTTATCAATAAATAAGTATACAAACCGTTGTAAGGTGAATAAACTTTCCCAAAATAATTGAAAAATCAACATTAGGGAAGAAGTTTATACAGAGCTTTGCTTGACTTTTGGCAATATTAATATCCCTCAAGTATGCAGTCTGCACTTCCTGGAGTGAAAAACCAGCGTAGGGATAAAAGATGCAATACTGCGCAAAAGTCTTAAGCCACCATTAAGTTATTTATGTATTCAAGGAACCAGAGTGTTTTGTCATTTTTAAAGTGGGTTTCTACAAGACTTTAAACATTTGTCTTTTGATTGTGGCTGCTTTTTCATTTATTGTGATTTATTAATTTATACAAACAAAGTGATTCCCACGGAGCTAGTAGCTAACAACCTGCCATATCTGGGCATGGTGTGCAGTGTGACCTTTAAAAATTTAAGGAAACTGGGTGAGTGACATCCATGATCTGTGTCAAGAAGTGCACAGTCATAGGAGCGGCAAAGATACTCCACAGGACCATCAAGCTCAAAGGCCTGTGGTAGAGGATATATATATATATATATATATAATGAGATGCAAAGACCTGACACAGGACATGACAGATGCAGCTTGCCTTTCATTTCATCCAGCTACTGTTCACTGAAGACTTATAAGAAATGGTCTGTGTTGGAGGTATTGCTGTCAAGAAGTCATCATTAACAGAAACTGCGAGAAAAGCTGCACAGCTGAGGTATGCCACGTTATACAAGAACCGGACTGAAAATCAGTGGTAACAGGTGTGTCAGCAGCCCTCTGTAAAAGGCTGGAGGCTCTGTCATGGTTTGCATTTCAGCCGGCGGTGTTGGGGACTTTATCAAACTTGATGGGATTATGATCGCAGACAAATACTGTCAAAATTGATTTAATTTTCAAGCAGTACCATCTGGAAAATGTCTGATTGACAACACATTCACTTTTTTATATGACAAGGATCTCAAAGACACGGCAAAAAAACATACGTAGATAATAGAAAAACGGACAGTTAAACTCATGAGTTATGGATTGGCCTCCCCAGAGTTCAGACCTCAGTGTTATTGAAGTAATGAGGGGTTCATCCTGAAAGAGAGCAAAACAAAAGGCCACCAAGATCGGAATAAGCACTGAAGCTTCTCTGGGCTACTAGTATAGTTTTAATTTTACAGCCTAGTTCAATCGCTTTCCTCAAAATGATAATGAACTTTCTAGCATCGTGATACTTTGCTTTAACCTCTTGTAGCATGCTTCTGACACACAGTATTTGTGTTTATTCTTCTTATTTTTCCTGTCAGTTGCGTCTTTCAGAAGTGGTGTTGTTCTATTTTGTTTAATTTATGGTTCAATATATAAATGAGTAGTTAAACAACTGCAACTGAGAATTTGAACATCTTCCCTGAGTGTGAAAGCTTAGGTAGTCCAGTGTGACTCTAAACACCATAAATTCTGTTTTCACACGTGTGATTACTCGCCTGGCTTCAGGACAAGAGGGTGATGATGTTGACGATGACATAAAGACTTGAAGAAAGGAGGGAAGAGGTGTGAGTAGCAAGTGCTGTTAACCTTGAAAGAGTCTATTCTCTTTCAGGAAGTTACAACTTTAGCACCACTGTTACATATATTAAATCATAGCATTTATTTAGAGCCTGTTAGTCTATTTCATGAAACAATTTTAATCCTATTACCATGGCCTAAAAAAAGAAACATCCATGTCTCTTCAGCCTTTAACTCATAGCTTCTAAGCTGCAGGCACACTCACACTTGGCCCTTTTCCCTGTCTCCACAGCAGCCTTACAGGACTTATCTTTCCAATGCTCTTCACACAAGCAGGCAATAAAAATGCAACCTCTCAACTTTTCACTGTAAACTCAGCGGGGTTTTGTGAAACTGTCTCTTGACCCATTTATATTGGAGGCACTAGCTGAGGTGGTTTCTCTCTATAGCCTCGCTGTCTGATTTGATTTCCCAGCATGCGTGTGCGCGCGTGTGCATGTGTGTATGTGTGTGCAGACTTGTAAAGTTGTGATACAACAGAAGTCTGCCAACAACCAAGGAGTCCCAAAGCCAAAATACTGTCATCCTGCAGACCTTAACATTTAAGCATGCCTCATTTTTACCCTCTATTTTTATCCACGTCTGCTTTTACATGCGTATATGTGGGAATGTTGTGGTATTTGGACCTGGTATCATCCCATGTAGGAGGCTATTTGCTCTGAGCCTGTAACTCATGTGTTGTTGGCTGACAGCAAACCACAAAAAAATGCGGCCAAAGAAAAGACAAAGTAAAACTGTGACCTTTTCACCTCAGGCAGGATTGAGTTAGTCCAGATTGATCTGCATTCCAAAGCCTCAGATGATCATACATCTTTTTTACTTCCACACAGAGGGTTTGTTTCCCCGTTCATCATTTGCTTGTTCTGTCTCATCCATCATTACACTTTCCACTCCATTAGCCTGCATTTTGTGTCGACATTCTTCTTCTTTCGGCTACTCCCTTTAGGGGGTCGCCAAAGCAGATCACCCGCCTTCATCTCACCCTACCCCTAGCATCCTCCTTCAATACATCCATGAGTCTTTTCTGAGGTCTTCTTTTTTTTCTTCTCTCCTGGCAGCTTCATCTTCAGCATCCTTTGTCCAAACCATCTCAGCTTTGCTTCTCTAACTTTATCCACCAAACTGCTCAACCTGCACTGCCCTTCTGTTATACTCATTTATAATCTTGCCCATTTTGGTCACCTCCAATGGAAACCTTAACATCTTCAACTCTACCCCCGCTTTGAACCCATCTGTAAAGCTTGGTTTAGCTTTAGCTTTTATCCCCACACTGTAACTTTCCACGCTATTTAAGTTGTTGCAGGCTGCGTGGACCCAACGTGTAGCAATATTTCTTGAGAGGTTCTTGGGAGTTTCTTCATCAGGTTACACAGAAGTGCAATTGCTTCTGACCTTTTCGGTACTTCTCCATCAACACTGGCATGCAGTCCATACTGCTCCATGCTGATTGTCACCTCTCTTCTTAACCTATCTTTAAACAACTCTTTTTCATGGCATGGCTCATCAAAATGATCCCTCTGTAGACAGCTCTGCACATCACCCTTGTAAATTGGATCCTGTACTCCTCTTCTGCATCTGTCAATCTCCAATTGATACAAGTCCTTTCCTCCTTTCTTCGTGTCCAGCCTCGCATACAACACTAAGCCTTTTCTGTTTTTTTTTTTTTTTTTTTTTTAACCCCTACTCCATAGTGTACACAGGAAGAGTTTTCCCTTTGACAGATTGACGACCTGTCCAAGGTCCACTCCACCTTTTGCCCCATGACAGCTTTAATAGGCTCCAGTCCCTCCCCCCAGATAGCTGGGTGGGTGGATGGGATGAATGGAGCTGTAACTGGCATGTCTGATCTGTAGAAGAAATTGCGAGGATGACTGTAGCAGTCCAATGTTGGATTAAGACAAATTAAACTACCAGCCTGGCTTGCAAATCACCTAAATATAACCTGGAAGAAATCCAGGTATACCACATAGGTTTTGCAACAGACTTTTGTCAACTTGTTCACCACTCCCAATTACATGTTACTTATTATTTATAATTGTTAACATAAGAGTTGTTTTGTATGAACCCTCCACAGACCCTACTGCCTACTGTTTTTATACTACAGTAATAAGTAGCTCTCCCTTTGCTTCCCAGGTCTGAATCAGTCTCTGATTAGACATCTTGAAGCAAAACCAACAGAGCTTTGAGTAATAAGAACAGCCAGTGCCTCAAGTACAACGACATGCAAATTAATGCCCACAACTATGTGACTGGCATCATTAAAAAGTAATGAGGCAGCCATTAGCCAGGGAAACAAGAAATGTCATTTAGATTAGCTTTGACAATAACAACAATGGCTGTGTTGAAAGAGCATCAAAAGCAGCTCAAATGATTCTAATGACACTAAGGGCAAAGAAATGTTCGACTTTGTTGCACGGTTGCAGATATTCCCTAACAAGCTCTGAGTCTAGCTTGCAGACTGTATGCATTATTTAAAAAAACAAACAAAAAAACAACCACCACCTGATGCTTGTGTCAGAAGTGAAAGGACTCAGTGGAAATTGGAAAGGAAATGAAAAGGCTATTCTGAAGGATGGGACATCGAGGTTCCTTTCTATTCTTGGTCGGCTCAGAGTGTTGATCAGTGTGGCATGCTGGGTTGAAAATGTGGGTGAGCTTGCCACAAACTGTGGATGTGATTTTAAAACCTGCTGAAATGTTCTCTGATTTAGTACACTCCTATTTCAACTTGTATCAGTACACAGGGTATGGGCTCAAAATGTGGTCATAAATATTTTGTACTTGTAAATCAGTTTTGTACTTGTAAATCAGGATTTGTATGTGTAAAAAGAATTTGTGTGTGTGTAAAAAGAATTTGTGTGTGTGTAAAAAAGATTTGTATGTGTAAAAAAGATTTGTGTGTGCGTAAAAAAGATTTGTGTGTGGACTTAGCCAAAAAACCCTGCAAGTTACACGTACGAATTTTGACCCTATTTTTCTTCCTTTCATCTGATTGGTCAATGTCATGTCAATCACAAATGTAATAATCCAATCAGAGAACAGATGGGTTTGGCTGTCGGAGGGGCACTTTTTTGAACTGCAGGTCCTTGAAGGGTGATACAGTTTGAAGCTGGAGGATCTCTATATAAATATCCGATAGCAGCTAGCTCCGCTAACTTTCAGCAGCTGTTGAAAGGATAAAGTTGTGGTATGTCAGTGGTTAGAAATACCATCATTACTTTAGGATTAGTTTAACACAAAGTCAGGGCTGACCCGGGACCACTGCTGTGAGTCACAGTGCGCAGCATAAAAGTCCTTTCACATCGGAAGCAGGATGTGCTGCTAATGCTAACTAAAAGCTAAGGATCCAGAATTTGTTGCGCTGGCTGCTGGGCTCTGTGGGTTTTTGCAGCAGCTCTACCTGTACTAGATGCACCTGCTCCTTGTCGTTTCTATCTCTGACTTTATGTCCTCTACAAGAGTTTAGGTTTTTTTTGCTAGTTCTTCAAATGTTCAATAAAAACATGTATGCTAATTCATAACGAAGAAAGCTTTGTAATGAAGACTAGTGATGGTAAATTTGATTCTTTTTACTGAATCGAGTTTTAATGAGTCACTCACCAAAGTGAATCGGGTTTTTTGAGTCATTTGATTCACTGAGTCAGTTGACCAGAGAGTGCAAAAAATGTACATTTTCACTCAAACTTAATTTCTTTTCTCTTTTCATGTAAATCCTACTGCTAAGATGAGTGATTCTAAAAGAAAACAACTATTTTATAAAGCAAAAAGGAGCAAAAAAAATTTCTAAAGGGAACATTTATCTTGTTTATTTTTATTTTATTAGTATTTTCCTTAAATGTGTCAAGTATATATTTTCTCATCTAAATGTCCACTGAGCCGTGAGCCAGGGGGCGGTAATGCGCCTTAACATTGGTTGCCAACCAAGAAGAAGAAGCTGTGAGCCCGGAGGGAGGGGGTGAGTGAGTGAGTGATTCGTTCGCTCTATGATTCAGCACAGGAGGGAGGGGGTGAGCGAGTCCTGAGTGACTCGCTGGCTCTATGATTCAGCACAGGAGGGAGGGGGTTAGCGAGTCCTGAGTGACTCGCTGGCTCTACGATTCAGCACAGGAGGGAGGGGGTTAGCGAGTCCTGAGTGACTCGCTGGCTCTACGATTCAGCACAGGAGGGAGGGGGTTAGCGAGTCCTGAGTGACTCGCTGGCTCTACGATTCAGCACAGGAGGGAGGGGGTTAGCGAGTCCTGAGTGACTCGCTGGCTCTACGATTCAGCACAGGAAAGGAGGGGGTGAGTAGCTCAAATGTGCTGTTAGCATGTTAGCAGAGCGATGCTACTGTGAACCGAGGAGCTATTGTCTTGATGTGAGCTTCTACTCAGGGTTTTTTCTTCCAGTTCAGAGCAGAAATGTTTTTGTTAAGATACTGGATGTTGTGTTTTTCTCCACAATTTTAATTATAAGCTAGATATATTGCTGCTAACAGCAACAGGGATGAGTCAGTGAGTCAGTTGGGCTTGTGAATCATGATTCATGAGTCAGTAAAGTGATTCTCGAGTATTGAACGATTCGTTCATGATTCGCGCATCACTAATGAAGACTGTCATTTCCAAAACACTGCCCGCCCCCCCGCGGTCCGCAGCGCTGTTGAAAAGGCTGTGGAAGTCCCTGTATTAAGCACGTAAACCTGTGACACAAAAATCACCAAACTCAGACCACAGACTGTTTTCCTTCGTCGTGATGAAGGAAAACGCTGGGTTGGCATGTAAAAGGGCATTTATTCCCTTCAAAGACCTGCAGTTCAAAAAAAGCGCCCCTCCGACATCCAAACCCATCTGTTCTCTGATTGGATTGTTACATTTGTGATTGACATGACATTGACCAATCAGATGAAAGGAAGAAAAATAGGGTCAAAATTTGTACGTGTAACTTGCAGGGTTTTTTTTTTGGCTAAGTCCACACACAAATCTTTTTTACGCATACAAATCTTTTTTACACACACACAAATCTTTTTTACACATACAAATCTTTTTTACGCACACACAAATCTTTTTTACGCACACACAAATCTTTTTTACACATACAAATCTTTTTTACGCACACACAAATCTTTTTTACACATACAAATCTTTTTTACGCACACACAAATCTTTTTTACACATACAAATCTTTTTTACACACACACAAATTCTTTTTACACATACAAATCCTGATTTACAAGTACAAAACTGATTTACAAGTACAAAATATTTATGACCACATTTTGAGCCCATACACAGGATATATCACTGAGACATCATTTGGTGATCATTTCCATGATCTTGTTACATACACCAAACAAAACAGACAGGCGGACCTGCATAGCACTCACTGAAGCTAAAAGGCTAGCTAAATCAAAATGCAAGACAAAAGGAAAGTTCATGCTGAAGGCAAACAATCTCAGCTGGGACTGAGGTGGGAGAATGAGTAGCTTAAATCTTTACCAAGTGAAAAGAGGGGTCCGTGGGTTTTTTTTTTTCACCTTTTGTTCCATTCTCTGTCAAGATGATCCAACACTACTTCAATAATGAGGAGGTCCAGACTCTGGAGAGGCCAATCCATGACTGATGAGCTTTGCTCTGTATGACTCCTATATGTTTATGTTTTTTTACTACACTGGCAGTATGTTTGGGATCGCTGTCATGCTGAAAATGAAAGTTGTTACCAGATACGATCCAGATGGTGTTACGCTGTGGATCAAATCACTTTTCTCGCTTGAGATCTTCAGTGAAGACCATTTCTGATGAGGCTTCAGCGAACAGTACATGGATCAACTGAAGGTACAAACCTCAGGTCCTGTATCAAATGTTTGCTGGATTATTTTCCTATTTCTAAAGGATATGAATTTATTGACTTCACTTTTCAACTGCTGGAGATTGTTTTTTGGGTTGTTTTTTTTTGTTAAGTTGTTTGTTATGTGTAGACACAACTCTGGTACATCCCAGGGGTTAGGTGCTTTTTTTCTATGCTTGAATGATTCACAGGTCAGTGTTAAGTGGCTGAACAAACAAACAAACCCTGAGAAAGCATGGGGAACTATTCCACCACTTGAGCTCCTTGGAAGCAAAATATAAAAACTTGAAGGGCAGTTCAAATGTCTATCCAGTACTGTATATTTACAGATTAAAGCATGTTTGTGGTTCTCTGTGTGATCCTCGTATTTCAACGTGGCACTCGGTAAACCTGAATTGGACACCCCTGGGTTAGAATATTGCTCTTTCAAGTAACCCCGTCAAATAGTTGTACAAAGAAAACAAATTATTCAGAGAAATATACAGTAATTAACTTAAAATCTACCAAGTCATCGCTGACCCATCTAGGGTACTGGTTGTAGTTAACATGCACCCTTTTTTTTATAAAAATGTCGCCTGTTTTGTAGAAAACTGGAATGCCAAGGTGAGTGGGAATTTATTTTAAAGAACGTCTACTTGTTTCTCAAACTTTGCTAATTTAGCTAACCCTGACACTAGGCAAGTCTTTGGTTAAACAATAGCAAGATGGCTAGGATATTAATAACAAAGTATTAAGACACAATAAATCAAACTATTATTTTAAGTTAAACAGCTCTTTAGTCTAGCTTTTCACAACAAAGCTTTTTTTAGCCTCATATTATTCTTCTTCTTATTATTATTCTGTTAGCCCCAAACCATTTTTCTTTTGGAACATCCTTTGAACAATAACAGATTTGTTACATTAGGAGGCATCACACTATCACTATATTATCATGAAGTCACCCTTAGAAGTAAAACATAGTGGAGGAGTAGTCTGTTAATGGATTTATTCATAGTAACGTGCCCAAGCACGTCAAAACACTTCCGCCAAACAAAAAATATTCCCTTATACTGCTATACCATGGTGGCTGTTTAGGTTGATGTCATGCAATTTTATTACAGGCAAAGCCAGAGTAGAGTAATATGTGCAGATTTTATTTTATTTTTTCTTCTCGAGAGCCCTTGATAAAGTTGTAAATCTGTAGCCAAGGCTGTCAGCAGTGAAGGAAGCCAGAACCTGTCAGACTGCACTGTGTTTTATAGCCAGCGTCCGTGTGTGTGTGTGTGTGTGTGTGTGTGTGTGTGTGTGTGTGTGTGTGTGTGTGTGTGTGTGTGTGTGTGTGTGTGTGTGTGGGAGGGCACTGTCTGTTTGACAGACAGAGAGCAGCTAGTGTAATCACAGCTGTAGGAGGAGAATTAAAAACTTCCTTTATCCCTCATCATCTATCTTTAGCTTTGTTTCCCTTTTCTCTGCTTCCCTGTTTTCTGTCTGTCCATCAATGAGTACAACCAGAGGCTAAAAGATAAAGGGAAGACTATAAAGGGACAACTATGAACTTGTTAGTGTGTGATATAATAGCAACTTTTCCCTCCGAGTCAAACAGTTATGAGAAATTTCAGCAATATGGCTGATCCTCTTTAAGCCCCCCTTCTCAGTTTGAATATTCACTCCACTGTCTTCCATAATTGGCTTTTTCTGTGGTAAACAAGTTTAGGATTCAGTCATGGACTGTTGTTTCTTATTCTATGCAGTGAACAGTGCTGAGAGGCCGAGTCTGTGTTTGAATATGCAGGATTGTGTTTAACAAACTTCTAACTGTGAGTGCGAGGGTGTGAGCGTTTCGTGTGTGGGTTTGACTCAGTGCCTGTCCTCGGCTTTTGTCGTCGGCATTGTGGATGTTTTTTATTTATCCACCCATTATCCGAGTTAACATACCCATTGTTGCGTCTCATATGGAAATTCAAAAGTTACTTTAAAAAAAAATAGACTGATCTCATCACCAGTTTGGCTTCTTTTTTTTAATGAATGGACTTCTTGTACCCATTAACACAAAGATTACAAATGTTCACAACTGAGTGCCTTCTACGCCCACATTTGCCTGCCCCATTTAACATCCTTGACAGCTTTTCATATGCATCAACCCTCGCTAGCTCAGTCACCAGTTTTTTAGGAGTCACTCCAGGCATTGTGCAGTTTATGGGAGTATGTTGGCATCCAGCATTCACACAGCTGTGTGGGCCCTCTATGCAGTGGCATTTTTGGAGTTACAGGATTTGGCTCAGAGGAAGTGTGATGTGTCATGTGTTTCAGGGATAATAAAAAGAATTATTCACACTTTTACATGTCCTTTTTTATTTATTGCGGCCGAACCTTTTTAAAGCAAATGCAACAATTGTATTTTGATATTGTTTAAATTACACTTTTCTACAATCAAACTTCATTTGATAAGGTTTGAGGTTTGCTAGAAATGGCAAGACAGTCACTCACTCAGTCACGGACATTACAGTCTATCAGCTGCTTGGTTCTTAATACCTTTATTTATTTCTGACATTATTAGTCCATATCATTCTTAGAGCTTATATTCCAAGTGTGGCATCATTTTGAGAGGGGTAAAGAATGACCCTGAGAAGCTAATACACCAACTCTGCAGCCAGTCTTTTGTTTGTCATCTTCAAAAGAGACTTGAACTAAAAGTAAAATGGCAGCGTACTCCTACATCCACAATCATTACCACTTTTATCAATGCAGCTGTCAAGCAATTCATCTGTAAAATGCATTTTTCTTTTTTACTACTATTCCTATGATTTACAGTATATGGGAATGCAGAGATTCAGACCTCCTCTGAAGGTAACATCAGCAAAGAGCTGTGTGCTGGGAGCTTCATGGTTTGGGTTTCCAAGGCTGCGCAGCTCCTGTAGGTGTAATGTGTAGGTGGCCCACTGCTTTTGTCGATATGCTGTGTATTTGTTGCACAGTTTTTTTTTCTGCTGCTTTCAAAAATATATATTTTAAATTATATATTATTAGAATACAGTAAGCATACATCAAGTCAACTCAACAGTCACAAGACAAATCATTGTGTGCGTTATCCTCCTCTGACTCAAATAGGCACCATAAACTGATTCTATGCTTCTGTGCAGCCAGAGTTATAACTGTGACCTTAGGGCTAAAGGCACAAACCGTCTATTTTTTATATATAGTCTGTGACTACATCCTATAATTTATGGTTAGTGCACCTGACAAACTTCATGTGTTTGGCCTGCATAGGAATTACCTTCCTTTGCCTGGAATCCTTTGTTTGATGCATAGTAAGCTGCTGTTTGCGTCTAGTATGGTACCATATATTTGGCCTGCCTTAGCTCTTTTGTTCACCATTGATGTTATATGAGGGGGAAAATGACAACTCTTGAACTACCCACATCCCAAAGAGGCTGAAATTTCCTATGTGCTTCCTCAAAACTGCTTATTAGGTGCTAGAACAGCTCCAGTCCTCCGTGACACATTCTTTGGATGTTGACAATGGATTTTGCAAAAGCAGTATAATGGCTTTTATAATATGCTGTTATGGCATAGACAATCATTGTTATAAGTGATGGGAAACATCACTGGTAGTAAACAGTTTATCAGATGGGAAAATGTTGCAGATGACTAAATCGGTGTACTTTTGGAATGGGATTTCTTTCCATCTGTGTTATGTCTTCTTCTGCGCCAGCTGACAGTCTATTTATGTCTGTCTTCTCCTTCTGTTTCTCTATAATTGGGAATAGTTCCTGTGTCCACAGTACTCGTAAGCCAAACATGCCATCCTCTTTCCTCTGTGTTGCTTTAAGTGCTGAATTATCTTATTCACGCTTCCACTTGCTAAACCTTCTCTGGCTGACAACCCAGCTTCAAAGCTACCACAATAATCCTGCTTACCGTCCTTTACTTAGCAGCTGAGCAGTTGTTTTACGTATCTCGGAGTAACTCCAATGGAATAAAGGTGAAGGATGTGTGTTAAAAAGAGGCACTTTAGAGAAAACACGTTTATCAGAGTCCTGCTTGTTACTGAGAAGTCATCCCCAACAAATTCTCTCTTATCTCACATTTATACACACACACACACACTCTCACTCATTCTGGAGACTTCTGTCTTATTATTCAAATCATGATGGCACCAAACAACCTGTCAACCTGGATAATTTCCTCTCGTTAACTTAAAAGGTCCGTGTCAGGCAGGCCATCAGTCACATTTTTCTCTCATGCAGAGTGCGTCTGCTCTTGGTGTCACCAGAAGGCATGAGAGACAGACGGTGAAGTATTTTGGCGTGGATTCCTTAGGGCAGGTTAAGGTTCAATTTAATCAGGTGTCTGATCGCCAGTCGCCCCAACCGTCCAATAGCATTCGATTCATTATGAAACACTTTGCCCTCGAATACACAGCAGCTCTATTCAAAAGCTTTTGATATTCACATACACCTGGCTGGCTGTCCAACACTGTTACACATCGTTGCCATTAAATATCGCAGTTTTGTCAGAAACTGGTAGCATCACAGGTGTACACACAAGGTGGTCTGTGGTGTTGCTGCTATGATATACTAGTTGTGCAAACTGGTCCATTTTTAAGGGCGACAATGTCCACATTAGGAGGTAAGAGAGGTGGCAGTGGAAGTGATACCACCCAGTGGTTTCACATTTTAAAGCATCCACTTTGGGGTGATGGCCACCACCTGCTCATTTTTGGAGCCAGGTGTAACTGCTTGGAGGGCTGCTTTATCGGCATGAAAGTTTGGTTACTAAGTTGTAGCCACAGATGACACAGTGATGAAAGGCTTATTAATAAATACAAACTTTACGGTCACTAAAACTAGATTGCAGGCTATCAAGCCATAATATATATCCACCCATTTAAAATTCCTCCAACTACACAAACTCAGTGAAACAGTAACTTTCAAGACAGGTGGAGTTCAGTAACTTCAAGAGGCCATCTACACAGCATGTGCTGCTACACAGATCAGTCAAAGCAGCCATGCTCCTAACTTTAAGTCGAGACAACATTTAGGTTTTTTAAATAATCAATTTGACTCGCTTTTGAAGCCAGCCTCTAGTGACCCTTAAGGAACTGCAGTTTTTGGCACTTGGCTTCATTTATTAGGCCCCGAGGTTTCCAAATTTATGTGAGCTCGCTGTTAGACCCCTCACTACTGCCATGACTGGTCCATCACAGCAAAGCACACTTAATGTTTTACCTTTGGGGCACTACATGGCCTTCAGCCTGTATCAGTCTATTTGGTAAATGCCTTTGGGGCAAAACATGTACGCTGTAATCTCAAGGTCTCCGTGTTGGTCTGAGAGTGCTTTTTTTTATTCCTCTATACCAACGTGTAATACTCTGTTTTTAAGGACCGCTTCAAGAGGGGATTTAATACCTGCATTTATCTCCGTATCTGCTGAAGGAAAAGAAAATATGTCTGTGTATTTTTCAGAACAGCAGGTGTTTTAAATGTATTTCCATGTTGTGTCTGCTTGGATGTCATCGTTAGCATGGATTATGAGATATTTTATTTGGCCATTGTATTACAGAAATATATATATTTTGACTAGTTGAATGACGGAAAGGCCACGAAGTGTGACCGGTAACTAAAGCCTTGAAACTATTATACGATGCTTCATGGCGTTAGATGAAGGAGAACTGATTCCCAAAGCTCATTATTGTTGGAGGGGAGCATTTCAGTGCTACTGATCTGCATTCCAGGGCAGCACCACTCATTCCACACTGGTACAACTAATCAGCAACTCTACATTTTAAATTCAGATTGTTGTTTTGATGACGGCTTGTTCTCCAAGGCATTTTATTGATGCTATTGCTTGTCCTGATTGTATTTATTTATTCATTAGCAAAGCCTTTTCTTTTCTTTTCTTTCTCTTTTTTTACTTTTTATTTGCATCATCAGCTTCTCATGAGCAAGTTCCAAAAAGTGTTTGAAGTAGTACATGGTTAAAACGAGCATGAGTGTGCAATTTTAACAGATACACCTGCAACATGTGAAGCAAAATGCAAGCTCTGATATTCATTTTACTTTTTATCGTGCACATGATATATTATGTTTTATCAAATTATGTATTTCTTAAATATCTGGGTCATTTAATATGTCCTGTACTACTTATTAGCAGTGTTGGGGACGTTACTCACTACTGTAGAAACATGGATAGGTGAAAATGGAAGTTATAGTGCTGCAAGTTAGAGTTGGATGTCTCAAGACCGGTCTTGGTCTCGAGACCACTTTTACGTGGACTTGGTCTTGTCTTGGTCTTGACGGACTTTGGTCTTGGTCTTGTCTTGGTCTCAGATCCCTCGGTCTTGTCTTGGTCTCACTGTCTCGGTCTTGCTGTCTCAGATCGACATAGTGGTCGGGAGATTTGGAGCCAACAGTATCCATGACACACAACGTTCGATAATGTGTCATGCACAAAAGCATCAGCTCTAAGAGCCGTGCTTAGAGAGTGCTTTGTAGTGAATCAGAATAGTCGACTCCCATTGAGCGAGAGCCGGCTCCTCACTTAATTTCCTTTCCCTGCTCAGCTCTCACACAGTGGCTCAGCTATGCTCCAATTCCTCCAAATTGTGGCCAATCACATGCGAGGATATAGGATAATATCATTATGTGAAAAACAGAGAGGGTGAGAGACGCGACAGTCAAGTGGAGCGTGCGTCTGTCCTCTCAGTAAGTGAGTGAGACAGTAGACAGCAGTGAGGAGGGCTGTGCGAGTGCATCGCAAAAACACATAAATATGCCTGACACCCGTAAACGAAGCAGCATCTGGCTGCAGTTTAAAGACTTTTTTTGTCTCGGTCTCGTCTCGACTTTGTTTTGGTCTTGACTCAGTCTGTCTTGGTCTTGGTATTGTCTTGGTCTTGGTTTAGGCGGTCTTGACTTCAAGTCTACTGCAAGTCTGACTGCTCATCAATGCCTCTGTTACCTGCTGAAGTTCAGGCTCTGGCGGCTGGGCTGGGGTCAGCATTCACTCATCTAAACAGCATTCTGGGTTCTTGGCTAGCTTTGTGTTAGCATGCTGGTTGTGCAAGTGCCAAAGAGAGCTAAAGTTGTGTTAGCAATTGTTTCAGTTCTAGACGTAGTTTGCATTTCACTACAACACTCTTGTTCTTTAGTGCAATAACAATTTAATGTCCAATCCTCAAAAGCTGTAGATTGCTTCAACAGTTTCCTCCGATACACTTGCATTAGGTAGCACAATGTGCCATTAGTACACTGACGGTTGCTGGAAATATGTTTCGGGACTTGTATCTAGATATTCTGTCAGAAACCATGACAAACTAATTGTTGAATTGAACTATTTTCAACTTTTACAACCAATTTCTTGTTATATTAGAACAAACATACTTTGATTTTTGAAAAAATGCCATCCAGGAGGGGCTGAGATGGATGGATAGACAGATGCATGGACTTATGTATCAATTATTTTTTCTATTTTTGGTCCACAGTGATTCATTTGAAGGCTCTTCCACCCATAAATGTGCTCATAATAACAAGTTTGCAGGATTTTCTGTTTGAAGCCTCATCATGCTGACCTCATTTCCTCATTTTCCCTTTGGCAGCAGCCTTCAGAGGAGGCTTCCCTGCTGGTGTCCAGCCCCAAGATGCTGCTCCCAGCATCAGGCATACTGCCACCCAGCACCCCGTTGTCTGTGCACCACCAGATCCAACTGCTCCAGCAACAGCTCCAGCAGCAACAGCAGCAGACACAAGTGGCTGTGGCACAGGTGAGTGTCATCCAGTAACATTATGTCTCCCATGAAATCTGCTTGCACAGGGATAAAAATATGCTTTTTTATACATTTAAATTACATTTCACATCACTCCAGTACTGTCACACTGCTTACTACAATCCTCACCATAGTGAAGTTGCTAAATTTCTGCAGAGTAAATTGTTACAAACCTCCAAACTTCATGTGGCCTCTTTTCAGCTATAGTCTTATGGGTAAGCATGCAGAATGTAAGAGAAGATGAGCACAGAGAAAACACTGTAGCTATGGTCAGTGTGATCGCTCATATATTTATTCACTTTTAAAATATAGATGCAAAATAAAATAGAAATAGAGCAACAGCCTGGTGTAAGCTAATGAATTATGAACAGTGTATTGGTACACTGGTGATTGATTTTAAATCAATACACAGCACTAACCCACAGACCTCAGTTTAAGAGCACATTTCTTCCACCTGTAGGTTGCAACAACCACACCCTCGGTCTGTCCGCCCATGCTATATCAGTTACTGTTTCTGCTGTGTACAAGGATGCTAGAGTACCTTGAAGCTTGCTGCAAAAATACATCTCTAACTGGGACTTGTTATTCTGCTTTCCATCCGATTTTGCTGAAGTAGCTATTCAGGATTGACAGCTCAGAATAATCCTTCTTTGCATTAGACTAGGACTTGGTGAAGTCCCTTAGTTCACCTACTGTCTGAAACAAGCTGTTTACACTCGCTCCACCCACCTTTAAACCAACATTGTTCTGACAGCTGGTGCTGAGTGCCTGAAAGAGAATATTTAGAGCAATCTGAACCCTGAGCTTTTGGCTCACAGGGATTACTTATACATACACGTGATCTGAAACTTTGGCCATGTTTGATATGAGCATCCATCACTATAATAGTGACTGAAAATGAGCCAAAAGAATAATAGGCCTTTTTTCATTTTGTATTAACAGTAATTTCTGAATTCCCTTGGGTGGAAAGGATAATCAGTGGAATGACTCACGGGTCAGTGACAAATTAAGGAGATCAACACATGCCTGTGGTCTTGGAGAGGAAAAAAGTGCAAAGTACATCCAGCGTGAGACATCAGTCATCCAGTTTGAGTGGCTGTAGTGGGGGAAAAGAACAGTGACAGAAATGGCTTTGGGCTTGCGAGCTGGATCAACACACATACACAGAAGGCCTTAAGATTAAGATTAGAAAGTGCCATTTCATAGCTCAACACGCTTTTTCTTGTGCATTCTTGCACTCACACTGCTGACCCAGAAGCATCCCAGAGAGTTAAATTCTGACGTCTCAAAGCTTCTAGAGAGGGAGGCAGAGGTCCTGATTAAACTGCCCGGCCACACTGAACTTAACTGTTCTCATCTTAAAATGGAGATGAACAAACAAACTGCTGCCACAACTGACAAATCACACATTCAGACTGAGCATGCCCATACATAGGTGCGATCAATTACACACTAATAAGGCCAAAGGTAGCTGCCCACGGGCAGAGGAACTAGTGTGTGTATTTTTTTTAAATGTATCAAAACTGCTTTGGAACATGAAGTAACGATTTTCACCTCGTGAAATGTTTCAAACGAGTGCGTTCCAGGCATTTGTGTCTGACCTTGGTTCTTTTGCCATTTAGCAAGGTTTCCCAAGTGATCGTAACTTGTCTGAGATGCTGTAGCAGTTTGCTTCCACACAGCATCTAAATTAGTTTCTCCTCAGTTTATTTCCTTAAAGGCTTCTGGCTGCACTCTGCTGTTTCTACCATCCATCTCTCCAATGCTTAAATAACTACCTCAGCTATCGATCAAATAATTGACAGAAAAATAATCTAATATTGAATCATTTATAAGGCCTAACTTCTCAACTTTATGAGGTCAAAACTTAAGCAACACTGAAGTATAAAAAAATATCTTCATTACTTCTTTGCTTGTGTTGGCTTGTGCTCTAAATCAGGCTCGACATAGAAACATATTACATATATTGGACATAATGTAGGTATAAATTACAAAGCAACCATTCATATACATCCACATCCGTATCTGCCAGTGAAGCACCTACAAGGATGGATGGCCGTTTGTTTTCAGCCCACACTCAGGGAGGAGCGCATCATCTTCCCAAATGTGGTGCTATCCACATTTATCTGATGCTCGGACAATGACAAAGTTTTTAACAAGTCTTTCCATACGAGTCTGTATCAGAAGCTCCGTAAACAGATCCCCCTAACATTTGTTATGTGTATTCGTTTGTGAGTTCTTGCTAAAATAACATGACGGCGCCGTTTAAAATGATCTGACTTTATTACCGTACTGGATTAACTGGCTGCTCAGATTAGCTGGTCTTTGTTTTGTGCCATTCCAAACATTTGTGTTACCAACAGGGAAATTTCAGAGTGCCCTCTGTTGGACAAACGGTGCAACTTTAACACTCTTAACATGGTTGAAGGCCGTTTCTCCCGTCTCTTGTTTACTTTTTAAATTTTCATTTGTCAGCCATTATGAATGCAGATCAGCAGATTGCTCATATTTCCTGATATATCAGCGAGACTTTAGTGAGAACAGTAGCGCTAACTTTATGTGTTGCTATTAGTGTATAAAAGATGAACGCCAACTGTGTTGTGAACTCCCGTTTTGTTGCCTTCAAACTTGGATTATAGCTCTTGTTTTTTGTGTCTTTTGTAGCCAGAGGTTACCGTATTTAGGAGAACGCGCTCCTAATTTATCAGCTCAAGCTCGCTAGTTTGGATAGTGGCTGCACATAATAGCACTGATGTAACCTACAAATACAGTCTACAACACAGTTACGTCCTTCATGGAGGACTTTTAGTATGAGTCACATCAGGCACATTTGTTGCCAGGGAATTTTCAAGTGCTTGAAAAGGCCCCAATGTAACCAACATAGTTAAGAAGTTTACTTCATGCCTATGAAGCTACTACTGACCTACTTGGAGGTGACCACTTTTTGTCACCCATCACTAGCTTTAAACTCTGCCTCAAAAAGGGAGTGGTTTTAGCCGTTAATGTGGGAGTTAAAGTTACATGTGACCATATTAGTAAAAGGGTAGAGTGCTAAGTTATTAGCTAATGCTTACGAGGTTAATTAGCAAGCTACAACCATCAACTGTATGGATGCACTGCACAGACGCATATATCGGCTAATTAGTCCTAACAGACTGATTAAAATTCAAGAATTTTATTCACCAAGACGGGAGACAAATGACTTTTTTAAAGCCAGAATTAAATGGATTTTTACTTTTTGACAGATGTTTCCTCACTTGAAAACGTAACTATACAGACGATCATTTCTCTTCTTATTTCAATTTCAGAATTTCAACATGTACACAACACACACACACAATCTCTTTCATCAGTGTGCTTATGTGAATCTCCTGAGCATTCATAATGACTGATAGTTTGCCAACAGAAGTGATTTGTGCTGTTTGTGGCCAAGAAAAACTATTAAGCCCTCGTGCGTTCTCTCCCACTGGTCCAGTCTAACTCGGTCTCTCTGATGTATAAGCATAAACTTTTCTGAAGCTGCTTCTAAGCACTATTAATAAGGAAAGGCAGCTAACTCTAGTAATAAAGGTCAAACAGTAGAAAAGAAAAGGCTACATGGTTCTGCTCAGATAGTCCCAATTATGGATGAAGACTCAGAGGAAGAGAGGAACAAGGAGATCATCTGGCTGACACGCCAGTCGGATGTGTAAAGATGTGCTTGCACATGCACGTCTTTAGCTCTGTGTATTTTGTGTAATTTAGAGTTCTACAGTTAGTTTACTTTTCAAAACTAATAGTCGTCCCTGGCGTCTTTGCTTCAGTTTCACACCAATAAATGAAAATGACAGTGTTAGGGTTTTTTCAGGGGGTGTGCTGAAAGTAAATGTTGCTGGATGACAAAGTAACCTACTTAGTCATGTTTAAGACAGCTGTAGTTCTTGTTTATGGTTCTAATGTCTCAAACAGGGAGTCCCTTCTGATTTTTAGAGCTGTCAGACACAAATGCATAGTGCTGTTATACAATAACAAATCAGCCACCCACAACTTTGATAAACAAAGCCAGAAAAAAACAAGGAATTTGAGTTTTGCCAGGACTCCAGTGTATATACGCATAAATTATAAAAATTATCTAAGGACTTGAAATGTGAGTATAAATACTGAAACAGGCTCAATTGCTGTATGTACGATAAACAGCTTTTTTTAACGGATAAAATGGGATAGACAGACATCAGCGTTATGTGTTCACCGTCTTTGAGACATTTGCCCTCTAGACAATGTGCTCTTTGTTATGCAGCACAGGCAAATCAACTTTTTTGAACTTGTTTTATCAGTCAGACAAAGACACGTGCCGTTGTACTTGGCAATGGAATCATTCCATGAAGAATCAGTCAGCTGACCCCTTCAGAATCAATTGGGGGTTTTTTGTAGGTACTATTCGTGTATTTAATGAGGTCATGTGAATTTTCACCTTTAGACTGCTGCAATTGTCCATGTTACAAAAAGGGCCTCTAAGTGCAGGATGTTAGGTTGAATTTTTCCACTTCAATAAATGAAATTAGTAGGAATTAATGAATAATTTGCAGCATTTTTGCAGCATTTTCTGAGCTTTTATTTTGTAAGTACAGGAGCTAACCACATTATGTTTTCATTGCTGAAAAACTGTAAACAAATTAATTTTCTTCCACTCAAAGTCCCACTTTTTCATAGTTTCAAGCATCTTTTTAAGCAACTTTAAGCATCAACATCAGGCATATATCAGAACTTTGTAGCAAAACTACACCAGAGTAATGTCTATGACAGAGCGTAACAGACACAAGTAACAGAATAAACTGTATTTTGGTTAAACGTCACCATATAACTTATGGCTATAGCGTGCCATATAGCTGTAAGACAAAAATACATTTCACTTCATTCTGAAGTGTCGCTGTGCAAAGTGCTGAGGCCCAAATTGCCCTGATAGACCCAGTGTGTGCTATGTGGGTGACACAAATACCATATAAACCCTGTTTAATCATTTAGTTTGAAAAGAATCAACTGCACTAAGCTTGTTTTGTTTTAATGTTATTGTCACAGTCCTTTGGGCTGATTTCGGCACATGCTGTTTGGAGACCCAACAGCAGAACAAGCGCTGAGAAGTTTGAAAGATAATCGTGTTCTTATGGTTTTAATATTTCCGCCACAGTTTAATTAAGAAAATGTGAAAAATCTGTGCTGCCAACTTCGCCGGAATGCAGAATTAGGTGTCTTGTCTGTCAAAACTTCCTGACGGAGAGTCCTCCCACACTCCCTCCCAACCATTAGCTTCCTATTTATACTTGAGGAAATAAGATAGTGATTTAATATCCTCAGACTCTATTAATCAATTCACTGATTAAAAGAGAAAATGAATCTGCATCTGTTTTGAGAAATGATTCAGTCATGTTTTGAAGCAAATTTGTGTCAGTGTCTTTAAAGTAATATCCTCTGTTTCCAGCTTTGGAAGCTGAAATTAATAGAGGTTTGGAACAGAGACAAATCTGAAGATGTGATCAAAATCAGCATGTTTATCTACACGAAAAATAATTGTGTCCATAATTTTCTTTCTATTTGTCCCACTGTCTGCATATCTTAGCTGGATAGGCTCCCAGCTGTATTGCAGAGTGATGGATAGAAGCAGCAGTGTTTAAATGGTTTTTTTTGTCCCAGGTTATTATGGAAGAAATTACCATAAGGGGTGAAGAAGAGATTACTTTCAGTGTGACCCCGTGTGCTGCTGAAAATAACGGTGACTTTGAGGTTCAACCAGGGAACTGGAAAAATATTCTCACAGTTGAACTGTGCCGCAGAGCCCGAGCAGAGGTCACAGTAAATGGAGGTAAATTAGTGAGCTAGCCAACACTAATCACAGCTCACTTAGAGATGAGTGGAAGTGGAGATGTTTAATGAAGTCTTGAAATCGAGGGAGATACGGTAGCTATCTGTTTCAGGACAACTCGTGTCTGCAGCTGCTGCTCAGCCTCTGCTTAATGGAATCTGACATCTGGCTTTTGGTCTTTTTAGCTTGTTTTCCAGAGCTTTTTCAGTCATTTCTTGCTTTCTTTGTCCTCTTTCATGTCTTTCCTGCCACACACTGCTTTCAGTTTTTCATCTTCTTCCATTGCTCTTTCCTTTGCACATTTCCTTTCCTTCCATTCTGCCTCCATGTGTTTAGCACGTTCAGTTCTGCTGCCTCTCTTTCCCACACTGCTGCTTTTCTGGTTCTCCCTCACTCTGCCAAGCCCGCTCTTGCCGTCTTACCCGCATTACAAGTATGAGTGCATTTCTAATGATTTCTTTATCATTGCACCAGTAGAAATGATAATGTTCCCTTTAGTGCTCTCCTGCAATGAGATAAAAACAGAGGCGAACCAGTGTTGGAAGGGTTTCAGACACTTCCACATCAAAGGGCCCTAGCGTGGGTGGGCAATGCCATACCGATAATCTGGTGTGAAGAGCACATCCTCGGCAACCAACCCTGTGAAGTCACAGCACACAACCAACACATCTAATCCTCTTACACTACCACTGGGAGAGTCTCTGTGTCTCAGTCTGAAAGGGAAATTGTATCATTTAAGCAGTTTTTCTGTAATTTCTGCATCTCTACAACACTGGCCAATCTTAAATTATCGCCGTCTTTAATGAGGAATTTTACTTCAGACACATTCACATAGCTGAAAATTTGCCTGGTTTAGAGGCTGGAACTGCTTGGGTGAGTCGGTGAATGCATGTATTTGCATTTGTATGAGATATCTGGCAGATTAAAGAATGGCTAATGTCCCATTCCTCTGCAAGAGAGGTTTGCCTTCTCACATGCGCCCCTTTTAGGTAATGCTACAAAAATTCTGAGCTGCAGTGGATGTCTAGAAGCAGCTTTACATTAGACTCATTCAGCGGTGTAATCAGTAGCGGTGGGTGGACCGATCCAAATATTTAAGGTATCTATACCAACTCTGGTATTGGTAATCCCATTGATACTAGCGCGATAGGATCAATACTTTGTTTGCTAAAAGGTGTGTTTTGTTGTATTAGCTAATTATTGTGAAACATAATCACAGTGATTTAATGGTCGTTAATGATGGTTCATCTCATAAATCATGGCACACCGCTTTCTCCTACATAAGCACTTATAAGTTAAAAGTATTAGTATTAATCAGAATTATTGTCAGCAGTAATGGCCCTGTATTTACTCGATAACATATATTGCCGTATCACACACCGCTAGTTATCAGAGAATAATAAAAAGCAACCCAGCCTATGTGGGAGACATCTAGAGGTGGAGTGAAGTAGTGCATGTGAAAATCGCTAGTGTGGTAAGTTAGTAAATCCAGCTTCGTGTAACTTGTGCTTTGTGTTATTAGCAGGTATGTGTTCCAAATTGTGATCTTTTCACATGTATTCCTGGTGCCTGAATCTAAGCAGTGGATGAAAGTGAAAGCAGAGTGTATGAGAGTCAATTGGAGACTGCCGCAGCCAGCCTCACGACCATCTAATGAACTTCTTGTAGCAGCCGAGGAAATTCACTGCTCATTTCTTTGGTTTAGCAGGACGGATTGACGTTGTTTGAATGATGTTATAATTAGGGATGGGTACCGGTGTCCGGTTCTGACATAAACGGTAGTAACCAGACCGAAAAGCAGCGCACATTTCGGTGCTTTATTTCGGTGCTTTTTTCCTGAGCCAATTCTAGCCAATCATTTTACGTTTCCGAGGATAGTAGGCGGGCCCAGGTACGTACGTTCTTTTAGAGCAGAGCTACAGATTAAAAATGCCCAAGGCGAAGCGGTCAAAAGTCTGGCTGTACTTCACAGCAAAAGATGCAAACTCAGCTGCATGCAACAAGTGCTTTAAGGTGATACTGTGCAAAGGAGGTAACTCCTTGAATCTGATGAAATACCTGGCGACGCATAGCGTTCTTTTTTAAAGCCGAGAAATGCGCCGTGTTTGATAGCTTGCTGCGAGACCTCACACCGTGCACATCTACTGCGGGTGTGGTGCCTGTTATCGGACCCGGAGTTAGCACCATCCCCCAAGAACCCGAAGAGTAGAGTCCTGGCCCCTAGCCCTGCCAGTGTAGCAGAAATGATGAGGATGATGATGGCAGCAGCAGCCGTTCTTCTCTGCGTGAGTAGCTTAATGTTGTTCGTGTGTAATTTACGTTGAGTACGCTAACCACGTTATTACATTAATGCATGTAAGGTGAACTAGCAAACACCGTCGTAGTTACATGCAGCTGTCTTCTTGTTTGATGGCAGATACTCCCTTCACCCTGGCCAAAAAGGCTAAAATGACCAAAGAAAAAGTGGAAAACAGTTAAACATGAGAGGTTTTTGGACAACGTTTGTGTTTTTTCCGTTGTTTAAGCACTGCTTCCAGCCAAGAGTAATACCATATATGCCCTATAGCTTCAGAAAAGGCTAACATTGTTATCTTTTTACAAAAAAACAGCTGAACATGAGAGGTTTTAGGACAAAGTTTGTGTTTTTTCCATTGATTAAGCACTGCTTCCAGCCAAGAGTGATACCATATATGCCCTATAGCTTCAGAAAAGGCTAACATTGTTATCTTTTTACAAAAAAACAGCTGAACATGAGAGGTTTTAGGACAAAGTTTGTGTTCTCCATTCTTTAAGCACCGGTTTGAGCACCGTTTAAGCACCGGCACCGTTTCAAAAGTACCGATTTGGCACCGGTATCAGATAAAACCTAAACGATACCCATCCCTAGTTATAATGACCTAATAGTTGGAGCAGCCCACATACTGGTGATACGACTGGGATGGATAACAAGTGATGAAGGCTATTCTTTGGGCCAGTAACGATGAAACTTTGAAGCAACAGAAAAACTGTAAACACTATGTTAATGAATCATTGATGTGTGGCTTGGGATTAGAATAAAGTAAAACAGAAAGCCCTGTGGAATTCCTGCATGTTAACGTTAGTTAGAGACAGATGCTCTCCGCATTGTAAAGAGGAAACGATGGAAGGATGGAAAATGGGTACTGAGGTTTCACGTTGTTGTGAAAGTGGGAATGGGGAAGATCAAAACCGTCCTTGGGTGCCGTTCTGCTGGGAGACGGTTTTGAACAATAAAAGTAATAAAAAGACAGAGAGATGCTGCTCCCTAATTAGAGATTTAACGAGACATTTTAGGTGCTTGAAGCGCCTTCACTTTCACGAAGCTGAGATAAGAGAGCAGAATGGATTGGGTAGCAGCAGGTTTACTACCAAGGGACCACCACAGTGAAGCACAAGTGGTGCACCTTTTAATTGGCTCTTTGTCTGAGTTCTGCTTTTAGTAAGACTTTTTACGCCTCTTCAAGGAACAGCAGCGTCATTGTTTCCAAAGTACCGCGTTTGTGGTCCACAAGTGAATTGTCACTCTGTCAGGATTTCTGCCTGGCTGATTGTGCCCGTCCTTCCTTTGCTGAACATTTACAAAGGAAATGCCAACCTGTTTGTTCATATATGTCACATTGAACCAGTTTGTGTGAGATTTGAGAACACTAACCTTTAAGCCAGTTTTCCATCCATTTAGCATTTTCTACAAACTAAATAGACTGTAACTACTTTGATAAATGTTCCATATATTACGCTAAAAAAGTGATGGAACTATCGATCCATAAAAAAATCATTTCTTTTCCATTACTGGGAAGCATTGCACTTTCTGCCACTTCATTCATGCCTTTTCTTCTTTACTATGATTCATACACTCTCTGGTAATAGAGTAAGATTTCCTTCTGTTCTCTAATGGGCGTGGCTCTTCTGTAGGGTCCAGGACTGAGTTCAGATTCAGGGTGAAGCCCTATTTCTAAGCAGGATAGGTAGCGTTAAATTACTGCACTATAGCTTTCAGGCTTTAGTGGCTCTGAACAGAACGTAATCTGCCTAGATTATTTTCCTCATTCACAGCCACTGTTCGGGGTAATACGTTCCAGACTAATGCATTTCTGTTATCTGTTCTATGTGGAAAGAGGAGAAAAGAGAACAAGCAGCCTATAACTTTTGAGGAGTGGAGATATAAACATTATCTGTCATTTTTTTAATTTTACAAAAGGACAAAAACGTGGCTGTGAAGTACAAACACACCAAATAACAGTCTGTTGCCACTAAAATGCATCACCAAAGTTTCCATACTAACACAAAGCTAGTAATATTAGGGCTCAGTATATGTTGACCCCAGCCAGGCTGGTCGTTTTCAACAGGCAACAGAAGGAGAGATGATTAAAGCCTCCATTTTTCCATGAAGTGCTCTTGGGGCTGGTTTTCACCAGCTTTGCTGTCAGGTTTGTGAAGCACTTGAACAGCAAAAGAAAGATCTTGCGTGTGTGTCCTTGTTAAGACAGGGATTTGTGCTGGGATGTGTGACAGTAGCCTAAAGCTTATATTGTTAACTGCTAATTATGTGGCAGTGCATCTCAGACCATTTTATAGAGTAACATGAAAGTAATGCAGCAAGTAGGTTGACAAATGTCTCTTTCTTCGAGAAGTAAGTGTGTAGCTTATGCTGCAGCCACAGTGGAGAAAACAGTGGCTGGAGACTGCAGCACAGGAAAAATTATTGCAACTGTGTGGAATTAACTTGCGATCTTGTTGCCTTTGAAATGGTCGCTTTAACGATGGGGATCAGGTCTACGACCATTCGCATCTAGTGACAGGGGTGCAAAGACAAGTTGATGACACAGCAGAGACAGAGTCATCACTCATCTGTCTGCCACTGAATGGGGTCAAGTTGCCAATTGCATGCAGTCTGTTTGAGAGAATACCTAGCTCCTGAGCTATACCCAGACATTAGTGGCTAGAGTGTGATGTAATTGCAACAGGACAGCAATTTAACTGGAAAACAACATAGTTGCTAGGCAACCTTGCTTTTTGTATAAGAATATAACCAGAATACAATGAATTGGCAACCAGTTGAGTTGAGTCCCCTATAGCAAAGAGATACATCGGAAAATGATTTGCACTCAGCACAGACCGTCTCTGATTGCAACGTGCTGATAATCTGTCCGCATTCATAAGATGGAAAATATTTGCAAACCGTTTCCAATCTGCAAGTGATTGCAGGCAGTCGGAGTCAGACTGTGAATGTTTGGAGACAGGTTGCCTTCCACCAGGCAATCTGTGCAATCACCTTGCAAAAAATGACATCCTGAGCATGTTGCACACTCAATTTAGGGTAGACCAGTTGGTTGCCACAACTAGTTATGCAGTCTGTTGCCAAAAGGCACAGAGCTAAATGAAGTCTCTATGCAACCACCGGTTTTTAGGGGTTAATGTGACTGAGCCATAAACACATTATTTTAAAAAATACTGTAATGATGTTCACCACAATATTGCCTACCAATTCAGTCAATAATGGCCAAAGAAAATCTGTGAAAGAACGTTTCTATTTGATCTCTGTCTGTAATATTAGACACAAGTATGGCGTAACATCATTAGTAATTATGCCTTACCAGAAATATTATGTTCATTGTGCCATTCTTGAGTTACCCTGTTAGCCTACGAATCCATTCAATTTAAACCTAAAATATGGAAACTGGAATTCAACAGATGATAAGCTGAGTGTTTCCCAGCAGGCCAACACATAGGGTAAAAGATATACACAGGTAGAGTGATAACACTGACTGTAATTACACATCTGTGAACTGGAAAATGTGTTCCATTATTCATAAATACTACCTGTGCTGCTTAAGTGACAGTTCACTTTAAATATAACAATGGAAAGCAAATCAAACTAACTACAGGTGGCCAGACAAAAAGACGCACCGCTGAACAAAAGGCAATAATCTTCGAGGTCAAGCCGTAGTAACTTAGGGCTTGTTATCGTTCATCTTATCTATTTTCAATTTTATTTTTACATTTTATCTCTGGGAACAGTTTTGTTTTCAGAGAGTTTGCTGAATAAAGTTTAAGTTTAACCTTGTGTGGCCACTTCAGACATTGTGCTTTTTTTGATCAGATATCCAGATGATAAAGCTTAGCTTTGACTTTTAAAAGAAATTGTTTTTGTTCCTAGATTACTTTTATATTGAATTATTCACTGTCCTTTTAGCAGCCACTGCAGCTCAGTGAGACATTTAACAATGGACAGCTTCAGAACAAATGTGACTCTTGTGGCCAAGGCCTCAGTATAAACCACGGAGGAGTGGCTGATGTGCTATTAGAGTTGTCAGCAGGGCAGCACAAGTCAGAGTCAAGCTCCTCTCTTCCATAGCTCAAGATGGGGTCCCATCTGCTGTAAATTAAACCACCACAGTCATCATCAGGGTGTCTATCTTTACAAATGAGCTCTTCAAAGGCCGAACACAATCTGTAATCACCTCTGTTTGTTGAGGAGTACGGGGATAATGGAAGTAGATGACCATCTTCCTTGACACTGTCTGGCCAGTGAATGTGGGAGAGGAGGAGGGATGGGTCTCTCCGCCCCACTGCCTCCTCATTAGAATGACGAAGGAGTGATGAGTCAGTCTAATGCAGAAAAGTAGCAAGGAGGAGTAAATGAGAAAACAGAAAACGACGCACAAAATGTAGAAACAGAGCCATAATAAGACAAGCCAATGTTCCATAAAATGACCATATCTCTGTGTAAAATTTTAAAAAAGCAGAACCTGCAGCTCTTTGAATGGGCGCTTAAACCAGGATTAGACAGGGAGTCACTCCTCATGGCCTCGCATGTCAAAACACTCAACTTTACAACAGAAATAACTAGACAATTACATAAAATTAAAAACAATGTTTTAGTCCCTTTAACTATAAGTTAAAGGGACTAAAACAGTGGGAAGCATTGTAGGACATGTCCATAATACCTCTCCTAGTAGGCCTCCAGGACACATCATTATCAGGTGCCTGAACCACCTCAGTTGGCTCCTTTTGCTGTAGTCCCTCTCGAATGACTGAGCTTTTCACCCCATCTCTAAGTGAGAGCCCAGCCACTCTTCAAAGAAACTTCTTTCTGCAGCCTCAATCTTTCAGTCACTACTCAAAGCTCGTGACCATAAGTGATGGTTAACTTATGTGTTAGTTTGATTAGCAGCAACAGTAACCATTAACAAAGTATGACTGCCATCGATGACCAAAAAGCTATCACTTGGTCAGATGTTGGAGCATCTGCAAAAAGTAAGCTAAAAATGTTTTGCTGTCATGACAAGCAAGAATTAAAGTTAGACAAAATATTATAAAGGACCTCAGTACATGAGCTTGTTGTGTTCTTATTAAAACCTGCAACACGAGCACTGCAAATGCAATAGTGAATAGAGGATTTTTCTGTAGTCCATAGCTGCGTTTCATAGGGGCTAGAGTGGCCTTGGTACATTGTTCCAACTCTAATTACAGTTTGTTTTGTAGAGTTTTTTCCTTGCTTTCTTTGACACGTGGAAGCATTGACGTCAACAGCCAAGAGCCTTCGTGCTACCACGGTAACAAGTGCTGCGCTACCGCATCAAGCTCAAATTAGAAGCTAAGGAGTGATTAGGAGTTTCAGTAACTTGCACCTCCACATGAGGCCCTGTCATTCACACTGCTCTGAAAATACACCGTGAGCCCTTCACCCCAGCTGCCTTCCTAGGATTGTAAGGGAAACGGCTTGTAATCACTTTGGTATTGATTAAGCTTCTTACATGTACACTGACAAGAAGCTATTAAAAAGGCAAGAAACCACGTAACTGTCGCTGTTTAACATTAAAACGTTTTCCACATCCGTGCAAAATTATTGGGTAAAAGGATGTTTCACCCTTTTTTTTGTTCGGCTCCTTTTTGCCTGTTAAACAGCCGATGTTTGAAGCACCGCTGGACCATGTTCAAACTCCAGAGTTAAGCTTAATCAAATTATTGAGAGCTCCGTCGCCTCTGCTGTCAGAAAATCATTAATAAGTGGTCTCCTTTAACACACTGGGCCTCTTCTGAACCATTCTTGTGATTTGAAACCTTGAGAATTTCTCCTTTGAAACTGTTGAAAGCAAATACGTGCTCAGGATAGGAGATGGCAGAACAGGGTGGGAGGTGGGACCAACATTTGATTTGGAGAGTACTTTGAAGTCAAAACGGAGAGTCATTGCTGCTATAAAAGCTATGAGAGTGTGTGAGTGTGTGTGTGTGCGGACATCTGTGCACCGACTGAACAGTTTCTTTCTCCCCTTCCTCTCCTTTTATATCCCCAATTCAAAGTGTAAAAGAAGTTGAGCCGTTCAGTCTTAAATTGAAATCGAGTATGTGCTTTAATCTCGCGGGCCACAGCAGGCTGTTGCATTAAGGTTACATGAGGATCAGAGCTGCCAAACGAGCACCATTCGTCTTGTAATAAAAGATAAAGCCGCTGTAATTACAGCACAAAGAGGTTGCATCTATCACTAATGTTCTGTCTGGGTGGGTTTTTTTTCTTTTAAACTTTCAGATAATTTAATAGACGGCGATCAAGTATCGGAAAGTAGAGTCAAAGCAGTACTGGAATATTTCATCATGCTTAATTAGCTAAAAAAAAGTAATAAAATTGGTCTGAAACTGGTAAAAAAATAAACTAAAAAAACTGCCCATCACAGTTTCCCACATTTAAAGGCGACATATTTCAAATTACTAACTGATTCCACATGTAGGAAGCAAGTAAGGTTTATTTATATTGTACTTTCCAGTATAAAATGACATACACCAGTTACAAGAGTATAAATGGATCAAAGTAAATAAAAGAAAGCCTGCACAGGTGGGTCTTAAGCTTCTTTTGAAAAGTGCCAGCAGTCTCCACACATCTCCAGTCCAACGGAAGCAAAGTCCACATCCTGGGAGCCGGAAACTCAAAAGACCGTCTCCTTTTGTCTTTGATCTGGACCCAGGTGCCACCAACAAACATCAGTCAGCTGGCCTAGTAGTGGCGTATGGATGTAAATGTTAACAGCAGTATAAAGAGGAATGTGACCAGTGAAGAGCTCTGAAAGTGGTCACCAAAATCTTAAACTGAAAACAACTTTACAAATCCCCAAAGGTTTTCGCTGAGTACTTCATTTGCTTCTGACTGAAAAACGCTCAGATGATTTAGTTGGTTTCCTGTTTTGTTCTACTTTCCCTGTTCAACTTTAATTAATGAAAACACTGAAAATATGGTGCGATCGATCAATCACTGCCATCTCCTAAGCTCACATCCTCTCAGCCTCTCATCTCACAATCGGTGTAGTTACTAGAAGATGGCCCACACTCGAGCTACGTTCCCCACATAACTGGAGACAAATCCACTTTGTATTTAGGCTCAAAGTTCATATTGTATTTAATGAGAGTATATTTTAATTACAAGAATTTTATCCACATGTTTCTCTCATCTTTGATAAAACCCAAGCTCTCAGTGGAAATAATAATCCATCGTTTTTGTTTTTGTTGTAGTTTTTTTATATAGTCTAAAATTCAACCCAGTTTATAAACAAAACGGTGCCAAAATACAGAGAAAAATATAAAAAAGATACAACTGAATACATAAAAGCAGACAGCCCACTGATGAAAGCAACACAGTGTTGATCTGGCATTTTTAATACTGTCTTTAAAGTTATTATATTGCATTGTGTACTTTTGTATGGTATTATATTCTGCCAGACCAAAGACGATTGTTTTGCAGATTTATACATTCATAAACAAGTCAGTTAAACTTATGGGATATTGTTGTTAATCACTCTCAAGATGCTTTGGTGTTAATGAAATGAACAACATGTGCAGCAACAATGAGACAACCCTCGAACCAGGAATGGTTTTAAAGGTGGCGGCCACTCATGTTTGTTTTCCTCCTCATCTTTTTTGACTAGTTTTGACTAATTCTATAGTTTTACATTTGGCTAGTGTTAGTGTCACTACTGGGAGCATGACGCAATACCTGGACCCTACAGAGGTTGTGCAACTTCTCCAGGATGGCACATCAATATGTGCCATTGCTAGACAGTCTGCTGTGTCTCCTCACACAGTCTCAAGAGCACGAAGGAGATTCCAAGAGACAAACAGGTACCCTAGGAGAACTGGACAGGGCACCCTGACTGCCATTAGGTACACTGGTGCAGTGGGCCCTGGGTTCCTCCTGGTTCATGTCAATGATCAGCCTTATGTGGTGAGGGTATGCAGGCAGTTCCTGGAGGATGAAGGTATTATTACTACTGACTGGCCCACACACGCTTGCCTGACCTAAATCCAATAGAACACCTCTGGGATGTTATGTTTCGGACCACCTGCAAAATGGACTAACCTGCCACATCGTTTTTTCGCTTTACATACCTGTCTTTGAATCTGTAGGTTGATCGTTTTCATTTCCATCAAACGATGTGTCACCCTTTTGTTCCTAACACCTTACACTCGATATAAGTGTAGATATGCAGCATGATTTTTTTTTCCAACATTGAGATCTGATGTGTTTTCAGAGTTCGGTTAAGTTTTTCAAGCAGTATATTTAATTTGAGTTCACTCTTTTCCAGGGTAATTAAAATGAACTTGTATATGACATGAGGACAAAATATACCACAAAACAAAAAAGGATTCAGTCTCAGATGTAGTCGGGCTTCTTTTCATGTGTGCCTAGTGTTTTAGAGCCAGATGTCATGCTTGATACTTGCAGTGACTGCACATTCAGATGCTGATAGAAATCTGTCCGCCCTGTCTCTTAAGCTGTTACCCTCGTGGTGTTTGACTGATTCTAGTTTTCTTGTTGAGCTCAGACTCAGTGGTTTCTGTGTTGGGGGGAGGAGATGCATCAGCATTTTGTTCCGCTCTCTTTAGCTTGTCAAATCTCTCAGCCTCTTCCTCTGACTGTCATTACTTTTCTCGCTCCTGGAAAACTGCTTAGACATTTTAAAAAAAAAAAGAAGGAAAAAAAGGCAGATGCGTTACTATGACAACAACCTTGAGTCATGTCATTAGCTTCAGAAAAACTGCAACACAGACCCATTCAAAGCATGTAAATGAACTTTTTGTATTTTCTTGTTGCCATTAAAGAAATATTTGCGGCAAACAGCACGCACCGCTGATTTCTCAGACGAGAAAATTGTGTTGGTAAGGTCAGCACAGTTTGGCCTTGGTCTTCACGCAGACTGGGATGCGGTGCATTGTTTTGTTTGGGGAATTCAGATAAGAGGAGCAGCCTGGGAAAAAATGTTTCTGTGAGCTGGATTAGGTTTGCCTCGCTCATTACAGAGAATCCATTTCTCCCTGCTTGTCATCAGACTCTTGACCCCTCACATCTTCTGTTGCAGGTCCATCTCTTGAAGGACCAGCTGAGTGCGGAGGCCACGGCTCGGCTGGAGGCCCAGGCTCGCGTCCACCAGCTGCTCCTCCAGAACAAAGATCTGCTGCAGCACATCTCTCTGCTGGTTAAACAGATCCAGGAACTGGAGACCAAAATGTCTGGACCAAATTCCAGTGAGTGGACCTATAGACATGCATACTGTATAATACACTTTACATAAATAGAGATGTTCTGATGATATAAAAGTGCTCACACATCTACTGAATGTACAGGGCAAGAGTAGACAGGTTGCAAATGTGTAAATTGTGACCTGCATCAGCCTCTGCTGGCAGTCAGTAGGAAATGGGATGTAGTTTGTAGTTCTTGCTTGAGGAAAAGACACATCATCTAAAGCAAGGTGTGTCAAGCATAAGGCCCGAGGGCAAAAATCAGCCTGGCAGAGACTTCAGTCTGTCTGACCGGACAGCTTTCGAAAATGTGATGCTCCCTCAACTTGTTCTGTAACTTCAGGCAATTATATCTCAGAGTTTAAGCCCAAACAGCCGTAGCAACAGATTTCTGTTTTACTAGAGCACCATTTCTTTGTCTGACCTACTCAACATTAACATGGGCTTTAAGTGTGTGAACATAATGTGCAGTGCCTTTGACATCTCTGATCTAGATGATAGGCTGCAAAAACACAGCACAAGGGAGCTTTTTGGTTTCAATTCGGTTTTGGCCCTTACGCAAAATGTAACTTTAATTCTTTAACTATAACAAGGCAGACTCATCCTTCAGATGTGTCCATGAAAATAGTTCTTTGTTTTATAGTATCTTATTAATGCATTAATTGCTGACACTTCAGACTGCTGTGTTGTTCTTTGAGCTCAAGTCTTAGTTTTCATGAAGTTTCACTGATTATTTTTAACAGGAGGTTTCTCACTGATAGAGAATAATCAGCATGCACACACTGCAAACATATACTACAAAATAAGCATATTTAAGTTTCAAAATAATTCTAAAATATATAGAGACCTTAAAGTATTTAACAATAGTTATAAAACGCAATATACATATAGAATGTAATAGGAAAAAAATGGTAAATGACCAGTTTTTCACTAAAACTGTCAAAGACTTTTACTCCCAGGAAGTAAAAGGAAGTAAAAGGTTCCTGCTTTTAGTCTGTTTCCGCTTTCTTTTAAAGACTTGATCTTTCAAAGAAATTAGCTGGAGGGGGTTTATATTTATCTGGCCATGCACAATTTTACTTTCACATTATTTCATGTATTTTGTGAGCCATAGATCTAAATTATTTATTATATATTTTTATATTATTTTTATATAGTATATATTTTTTCCAGTAAGTAAAGGAAATATTTCGTTTTCAGGTCTTGGAAGTGGGAATTTTCTTATTCCCAGTTAGAATTTCGATCTGGAAGGTTCCTTCTGAATTTTTACTCAGAAAGTTGGAGCAGCCCAACCAATCCTGAGTTAACAGTCCAAGATGGCGGCGGTAAACGGCAGTAAAACTGTAAACTGTGAGGCAGCAGTGCTAGCCACTGATCCACTGTGAGACAAAAATAAAATTAACACAGTAGTAATCTATATGTTAAATAATAATTGTAATACCCCCCATATTTAATTCATTTTTACCCCTCAGCTGTAAAAGGCTCATAGGATATTGTCATCACCCCGCTGACTGGCTGGCAATGAGGCAACGTAGGATTTTCTAATTAACAGTATATGTTTATTTACTAAAGATCTTTTAATCTGTACTGCCACTGTTGTGTATGCACTCTTGTGACTCACAAAATAAGCCACCTCCAGAGCACTAACCAGGCTCTATCCATGAACGTGCTGCTGTGGTGTTCTTAAGCACAAAAAACATGCATTATGTTATATTGTTAGTGATGCATAAATCGCTCTACCTTTCTAAAAGCTGAAGCAAATCCTGTTTTTCCTCACTTTTCCAGCTATCCTACCAGAACGCACAAACTTACTCCTGATTTCCAGCATCCAAGAGATAACTGGAACGTGGCATTAGTCGCTGCTAAAAACTAAAAGCAAATCAATTTTACACCCAGTGCAAGCAGAAGTGGACCAGTTTAATGTCAATGACATAGTCTAACACAAACAAACATGTTTCTGAATGTTTTGTCTTTTCTTCTCATATTTCACTGGAGAAAACTGGAGGAAAGTGTCAAAGGTCCTTTGGTCATGCTGACTAGGTGATTGGTCAAAACAAGTCATGGCCTCTGATGTGTCTCCTTTATATCTACATTTCGATACAAGGTTTAGAGTTGTAAATTGTTATGTTTCAAGATAACATTATACCCCCAGGCAGAAAACTGGGTGCCAAGTAATTCCTTTTGTTTAGACATTCATCGGTCCCTTGCCTCTAACAACGTTCCTGCTGTGGAAAAAATGTACAACCAAGGCAAAGAGAAACTCTACCAAGCAAATGATATGGGAAAAAGCTCAACTGAATGAGCTGTAAGTGAGATATCTCACAGAACAGAGCTGTTTGGTCACACCAAAGGTGCCGTGACAAACAAGCAAATGGACAATGACAGTGACGAGAAAAAGTGAAAAATAGGCATGACGGAGGCAGAAAAAAGGCATTAGTAATTCTACATCACACTCTAGGTCAACACACATCACTGTCAGACATGCAGAGCAGACGTCCAGCAACACACGGCGCACAAAAGCATTAAAAAGCAGACGTGTCCAGTATAAGATGTCCTTTCCATGTTTCCCCCCTCACTGCCACACAATTTTAGTCATCCGTTTCATCTGCTGTTGAGACTGTGTGTGTGTGTGTGTGTGTGTGTGTGTGTGTGTGTGTGTGTGTGTGTGTGTGTGTGTGTGTGTGTTCCTGTCTAGCTATCTTTGTGAGGACTGAAATCTGCATTCTACTATACTTGTAAGAACCAACAGTCACTTGTGAGGACACACACACTGGTCCTCACAAGTCTGAAGGCCTTTTTGAGGCTCAAAATGTGGTTTTAGTGTCAGGGTTACAATTAGGTTATGGTTAGGTTTAGTTACCCTAGGGTTAGGGTTAGGCATTCATTTTTAATGGTTAGGGTTAGGGTTAGGGTAAGGGGCTAGAGAAACCATTATGTCAATGAAGGTCCTCTGTGAGATAGCTGAACGGGCTTGTGTGTGTGTGTGTGTGTGTGTGTGTGTGCGTGTGTGTGTGTGTGTGTGTGTGTGTGTGTGTGTGTGTGTGTGCGTCCGTGCGTGCGTGCGTGTTGGTGGATGTTTAATATTTTAATATTCACACACTTTTCTGTGGACTTACTCAAAAACGTAGCTGAGTTAAAATGAAAGAGATTTTTCTAAAGCGCTATACTAAAGCAATTGTATCGTCTTTTCACGCATCACACAGCAGAAGAACTTTCTCATAACATGCTCTGACATGTCAAACACACAGGTAGCTAACACCCCAGTGGCTGAACTTCATCTGCAGGGTGTTGCACATGGATTCCACATGATAGCCCATGCTGGGCAGCGTAGGCACCCAGGTTTGTGACTCCGATAACTTGAAAACGAGGATTTTCAAATTAATACCAAAAGCATATCTACTGAAAATCGCAGATCTCCAGTTTGAATCCTAGTGACCTCGACCTCAAAACGCAGAGGTCAAGTTTTCTTAAAATCTTGTGGATGTGAAACTGTGAATGTGAAGCATCTGAAATCTACTAAAAGGCTGAGGGTTAAAACTGGTGGCCACTAATATTTTTATCACCTTAAGTCTGCTGAGTTCCTGTTTCACTCTGTGTTATTAAACATTTAAAGTTATTGCTCTGAGTCTAGGTTATGGAGGTTATGTTTCTGGTTGCGGTTGCGTGCATGCATGTCTGTCTGTAAAAATGACAGCTCAAAAAGTTTTGAATGAATTCTTATAAAACTTTCTAGGCGCCATTTTAATAATCCATTAACATTTGTTCCATCAAGGTCTTCAAGATAAACATAACTTTAAGGTTATAGTAAGATACAGCACAGTGTAACAAAGCTTCATCTCGAACTAGTTTCTTGAACATGACAATGAGTTCACTGCACTCAAACAACCACCACATCTTAACCCAATAGCGCACCTTTGGCATGCGGTGGAACAGGAGATTTGCAGCATAGCTATAACATGATGCAATTCTCCAGCAACTATGTGATGCCATCAGGTGAATATAGGTCAAAATCTCTAAGGAATAATCCCAGCACCTGGCTGAATCCATGAAAAATTAAGGAAGTTGTCAAAACAAAAAAGTGATCCTCTTCAGAGCCTTCTGGCTGGGCGAAGGAGCAGCAGTGGCAGACAGTTGCTCTCAGTGTGCTGTAGATCTGAGCAGTTCAGGAGGTCCTTTATCCCACTGTAATAAGACTTTTTAAACACCCTCTGTGTGTGTCTGTGTGTGTGTGACAAAAAAAATACATCCCCTAAAAAAAACAAACATGCATGTAGCATAATCTAAAGCAGATTATACTGCAGAAGCAGTCTGTGAAGTTTTTGTAGATGTTTGATTGATGGAGTTGTTTAAACTCGAACACTGCAACTGCTGTGAACCCAAACAAGCTACTGCTACTGTCCTCTGCCAAGGAGTGAGTGAGTCATCCTTCATGTTTGTTCTGGGTTGGTATTGAAGACGTCTTTCTTTAATGCATCTCTTTCTCACTGTTCCAGCTCCAGGTCTGTGCTGTGTGCCCGTAAAGAACCCTGCTAAACTTGTTTCACTGAGCAGTCGTGATGATGATGAAATGCTTTGAAACATGTTGTTTTTTCTCTTCTGCTTATGCTGTACGAGCATGCATTGATTTATTGGTCACAGTGATTTATTTTGCTGGGAGTTGTAATCTTATATTTACCACAATTCACAGATATGTATGTCACATACATTTTATCTTCTGCCTGCAAAGGTGATGGCAGATTCATTTCAATCAAGGCTCATTTTTAAAAGTGGTTGAAAACATTTTATGTATCTCTGTTCTTCACTTTCCACCTTTTGCTTCACCTGAAATCTCCTTGCTTTATCTCCTCCGTCCAGTGGGTTCCCAGGACAGTTTGTTGGAGATCACCTTCCGGTCTACAGTACCTCCGGTGATATGTGACCCCACGACACCTAAGCCTGAGGTGTCAGCCCTCAACCTGCACACATTTGGCAACGGCGACGGGACCAGCAATGCCTTCTCATCATCCAACGGGACTCTGGGAAGCCCACTAGGTAGGGACCAATGTCTACTCAAACTGGAGTGTTTCCGTTTCCTCCCAGGACCCCCGGGGCCTCCACCTCCTCGACTCCCCTCGCCTCCTCATCCGCTCAAGATTAACAGGCCAGAGATCAAAAGTCCAGAAGCGTCAGAGGGTCCAGTAAAGTCTTTGTCCTGCGACGTCAAATCTCTGGGCTGCCTGGAATTCGCAAGGTTTCGCGAGTCGGGTATTGCCTCGGAGTACGAGTCAAACACGGACGACAGTGATGACAGGGAGGATGAGGATGAGGATGAGGGGGAGGACGAGGAAGAGGAAGACATGGAGATTTTTGGATGGGGAACAGATCAGGAGACAGTGAGGCTACTTAATGTTCTCAACAGACAGGGAACTCCTGACTGCCTGGGAGATGAAATAGCGGTGTAACACTTTAACCTGCCCCCCCACCCCCATCCTATGGTGGCTTGTTTTGTTCACTTACTTAAAACCGCTGTGTGAGAAAGACATATATTGGATGTACACAACTACATAATCAAGGCTAACATGAATTTACCAGTCGCATTTTTTTTTCCTGATGTTGTTGGCAGATTAAAGCTATAAGCTGTCCTCTAAGGTACATTCAGCTTGAACTTGAAGTGAATTTAAGATAACTATGGTGTCAGCTGTTTTCAGACGGACATAAGGCTTCTATGGGAAAACATAACCTTGTCCTGCATTCGAAGTCAGTACATTAAGTCACACTGGGGAAAACACTGCTGCCACGGTCCTTGCGACTCTTTTGCCTCTGAAATGGTTGGCTTTAAGATGAGAGTAGGACCTGCGATCACTCGTAGCGACTTGCCATTCTCAAAGCAACTTTTGGGTATCAAAACTGCAGTCTGCTTTCAGTCTGAGAGATCAGAATGAGGTTAATTTGACCATTATGTGCAGTTTGGTGATAATGATGCTGCAGCAGTGTGAAAAGTTGCAAATCACGAGTTTGAGTCCGACCCGCTGCACTTTGCCGCACATCTTCCTCTTCCTCCCTCCGCTTTCCTGTCACTCTTCACTGCTCTGTCCAATAAAGCAGAAAAAAGCCCAAAAATACAATATTATTGAAATTCACACTAACTACTTGAATTCAGAATTCAGCTCATAAATTTGAAACACAAACTCAGAAATATGTCTGTGCAGTCAGAGTTGAACTGATGGGAGGACAGGCTGTCTTCCTTTCTGAGTAAAAACTGGACAACTCACAAGAAAACAGTCTAAATCAATTAATAAGGCCAGAGCATCAAATGTAAAAAGAAACCAAATTAAAATAGTGTCCCTTTAAAAAAAGGACGCATGTGAGCACAAACAAATTAATAGCAGAATGATAAATCAAAAATCATCGACAGCATGACATCAGAGAGGAGACCAAACAAGAACATGCCAAACATTATAAATTTTAGGTTTGTCAAACTTATCATCCTCATACAGGAGGCAAAAAAAAGGTTCACACAGGGTAACAGGACATTTTGTTAGCGAGAGGTTGTCACAAATCAGCTGTAAGCAAATAAAGTTTAATTATAGATAATTTGCTTCTAGTTCAGGCTGAATTCGCCTTAAGAATAATAATCTGAGTTGGTCACGTACCCTTGGAAAACAAGAGTTTGAGCCTAATCTGTATGCACACTCATGCATATACTCTTATTTCTCTGAATCTGTTGCTCCTGTTTGCTTCCTTTTGTTTCCTGTTTTTTCATGACACACAGGCGTCCATCTATCAGACACACTCATCAGATTCAGACTCTTAAGTTTTCCCCTTTGGGTAAATTGAAGTTGTGATTCTGCGTGTGCGCTGATGGTGTCATGGGGCTGTCAGGGTGTAACAGGAAATCAATCACTTAGCAAATGGAAGTTGTTTGAAAATGTACATATACAATATTTCCTTTAGGTTAGTTCAGGGGCAAGTGCTCACTCTGTCAACACGGACGGAGTAGCGATCATTCACGCTGACAGGAACAAGACAGAAGTGTTCGGGACTAAAGAGACCTGAGACTGACACGCTCTTGTCACAGCTGGAGTGAAAAGCGACTCTTCCTGCGATGAAGCACGAACAGTTGGGTCTAACTTTTGGAGGGACTTTGTTACTTTGGAAAGGGAAAGCCCTTTCTTCCTCTGTTCATAATTAATCAAAGACTATTTTTAGACAGAAATCTCTATCTACCTGTACAAACTTTGTTTTCTACACAGAAACTGTTGGAACTGCTCCATCCTTGACCCTCTTTTTTTGTCTCTCACTGTTTGTCAACTTGGTAGTCAGAGCATGTTTGCACTCTTTTCAGTTGTCCACGCACATATCTCCCCACTTTTTAATTTATGTAAAGCTGGGATTAGTTGGACCTCGAGGAACGCTGTTTGTTTCTTTTATTCATCCGGTAAACAAAAACTCTTCCCGCGTGCCAGAACAGCGGCTCGCAGATGACAGCCAAGAGCGGTCCCGTTTGTTTTAACCCAGCTCTGTGTACCGGCCTCCAGGCACGAGTCAATATTAAAGCATTCGTTTTGTTTCATGGGGAAAGCTACAGAGTTTTCATTTTTGTGTACTGTAGCCATAGTTTAACAGGACAGCCCTTCGCTCAGATCAGCGCAGACAGTCGTACTTGGCAAAGGTAGACGCTGCAGAGATTTGAAGAGGAAGTGAGCCAAATCTCTAAGTGCTCAATATCTTTTTGCAAAGAGCTTTAGTCAGATTGGATTAAACCAGTAAACTGCCAGCCACTTGCCATCTGATTGTGTTTGTATTAAAAGATAGCAAAGATCCTATCTGCTGCTTGTCTAAAGTTTGTTTGGATATTCGTGCCAAAGTGGTCGCACATGAGAACTAACTAGTGTTACCAGTAAAGAATATGCAGGCCAGCTATAATTAGTCAACAGCATAGGTTTTCTCTGGCTTGACTTAAAATTGATCCAAAAGATCTAAATTACATTTCTAGACATATAGAACCGTTTTTAATTTCTGCGCTGAGACAATTACGGAAGATGAAAGCAAAAGAAAAAGTCACTAATACTGAAATAAGCAAATGGAGCTAATAGTTATACAGTCAGCACAAGAGCATACTGGCAAGCAGTCTAATCTGTTATCACAAAGACGAAGCACTTGATAGGCGAATGAGTAAATAATGTAGATCTGGTCATCCTTCAGTCAGAAACGCGATGTGAGGAGAGTAAGAGACTAAATAAGTCCCGACCAAGGTGAAATAGAGGGACACCACATAAATCAAGAAGTATCAATATTGTAACTGTTGATTTTTTGATAACCTACCTTTACCGGTTTGTTCAGTGTGGAAAGCAGAGGTGCCAGCCAGCTACTAGGTTATGATTCACAGAAATGCCCGTGCCTTCTGCAATTTCCAGACATCTCAATCAGCTCCATACTGCTGTATAAATCGGTGGATCTTGATAGACAAGTTCCAGATTAGGCATAAGGTTTATACCCGGCTACAGGGAAAAGCAGGCTTAAGCCTAGATGGTCCCGAAACAACAGCAAGTTATACCTTAGGACCAGAGTTGTAGACAATTATCTTAGTCCCATTTGTCGTCGACTTGACAGATCCAAACAGACTGAAAACACAGCAGAAAAATAATGTGCTATTAGTTGTTAAGCAGCAATGGTTTTAAAAAAGAGAATCAATAATTCTTCACCTTGGGTAGATTTTGAAATATGCTCCTCAACAGCAATCATGCATGTTAAAAAAGAAAGGGTACTTGATGGGAATTGTAGTAGCAAAACAACCATGTTTGATGGAAGCAAAGACCTGCGTCTACTGTTGAACAGAAGAACTACAGTTCGGGCAAGTTGCACGCTTGGATTTCCATATTGATATTTTCCATTCACAACAGAAAGAAGCATTTCCAATATTCCAGCTCTAAGAATTCCCAGCCCCATATCAGCAAACAGTGTACTCTTAAACTTCTTTGAAGTGCTTGCTTTTCTTTTGACTGTTGGAGCAGTCGACTAAGGCGTCAGATCAAACCAGCAACACTGTGGTGTATGTCCTCTGATTGAAACCTTATCCTTCACATTGTCTTTTTATCCCTCTTTCCTTGTGTTGTGTCTCTCTTTTCCCCTGCTGTCATTTGTACGTGTTAATTTAAATAGTTTAAATCTTCACGAGTGGTTGAGCGCATGGCACAGGGGTGCGGATGCCGTCAGCGATCAGTCCCTCATTGAATTCCCGGCTGTCTAGACATTTGCTGCTGCTGATGTCTCCTAGTCTTTTTCACTATATCTCTACTCCCTCTCCCCACTGTCGCTATGTAATTAAAGCAGAAATGCCCAGAAAAACCCCCACACACATTTAAGTCACATTTCAGCTTTTGATGCAATCACCGTCAGATAATGCAGTCATTTAAATATAATTAGAGGGCGCTTAATATCGACCAAAGACAAATTCAGACCTGTTGCAATAAATCATCAGTTAAAGCTCTGCACTGATATTATGGTGATTTAAAAAGATGACCTTACCTCATGATTCAGATATTCATTTTAATCAAAGAATGTGTCTGGTCATCAAAACTGAAATTACCTCAGTGTCAGGCTCATTCACATTCTTTGGCTTATGCAGAGGGAGATTATGTGAAAGCCTTAGACAAGGTATTCCAGGAGGCCAAGCATTATGTGACTTGAATTACACAAAACTAGCTTTTTTTGGCAACTTTATCTGTTTGCACTACTTCTCAAATTCTTTTTGTTGATTATATAAAAAGTTGTGTTTTTTCTTCTGTTTATATATAAAAACACCAAGGGCAAGATCATTAGGTTGTGAAAAGAACTTGAGTTTAGCATCTCGATCTGCCCAGTCGATTTATCATATAATTTCACTAATGTGTGACCAGGTAAACAAATTATTAACTACTTTAAACACAGCTTCCAGTCTGTAAATCTAACCATCCTCCCATACCCTCAGTTAGTGAACGGGTGCATCGGCACTGTAGGCAAGTTGTGTGCAATAAAAGCAAAGCTAAATTCAAAGGACTGTTCAGAAGACAAGGGGCAAAAAAGATCCTCAAATCAAAATATTTTCACAATTTTTTTCAGTAGCCAGTGGTTGTAAATTAAATACTTTGAATTTTGGATTTGATGGTAAAATAAAACACACTGGTAGAACCATGTCATTTTTATTTTATAAAATTTAAAAACAAATTCCATCCATCCAATCTCTTCCTTTTACCCTATCAGAGTCGTGAGCAGGCTACAGTCTATCCCAGCTACCATAGGCAAGAGGCGGTGTACACCCTGGACAGATCACCACTCTGACACAGGGCTAACATAGAGAAAACCAACTAACCAAACCCAACTAACTGCATGTCTTGGACTGTGGGACGAAGCTGTAGTACCCAGAGAGAACCCTCAGAAACACAGGGAGAATATCAGACATAAAAAGGCTGGTCAGATGGTAGAGTCAAACTCAGGACCTTCTTGATGTGAGGCACCACCATACTGCCCTAAAAAACGAATTTATTGATTAAATTAGATAAAACTGCTTTGTTACCTTTAGTTATCCAGTTATGAAAAAGTTTAAATTTCAACAGGGCTCTGCAGGACTATGTAAAAATTAAATACACCTCATCATCATTCAGTAGGTTGTAGAACTTGACTTGTTCTCTGTGTCTTTATCGGTCTGCCACACTGTTTTGGAAGAATTTTTGCCCACTCTTCTTTACAACATTAGTTTAGTTGACATTTGTGGTCATTCATTTATGCACAGCTCTCTTAAGGTCCTGCCACAGCATTTCAGTTGGGTTGAGGTCCAGGCATTGACTGGGCAATTGCAACACCTTGATTCTATTCATTTTCAGTCAGTCTATTGTAAACTGGGAGTCACTGTCCTTTTACGTGACCCAACTTTTCCAAGCTTCAGCTGTTGGACAGATGGCCTCACATTTGACTCTAGAATACTTTGGTATACAGAGGAGGTCATGGTGGACTCAATGACTGTAAGGTGCCCAGGTCCTGTGACTCCAAAATAAGCCCAAATCGTCACCTCTCCATTACCTTGCTTGACAGTTGGCATGATGTGTTTGTGCTTATATCCTGTGTTTGGTTTTTACCAAATCTGCCACTGCACATAACAGATAAACATCTCCACTTTGGTATCGTCTTTCCAAAGGACATTGTTCCATAACTTTTTTGGTTGTTCAGATGCAGCTTTGCAAACCAAAGCCATGCATGTTTCTGTTTTGTTTTGCTTTTACAGAGAGAAGGCTTTCTCCTGGCAACTCTTCCAAATCAGCCATACTTTGACTTTTTCTAATTTCTAATAACATTTAGCATACTAATTGAGGCCTGTGGAGTCTGACATGTAGCTCTTGGGGTTACGCAGTTTCTCTTGTTTCTCTAAGGATTGCTCAGTCTGACCTTAGGTTGAATTAGCTGGGATGTGGCAATATGTTAACATGCAAAGACCAGATCAGCAAATGACCAAAATTGCCTTTTTTTTTCCAAATGGAAGAAGTAAGTATGCACATATTGGTTATCACAGATCTGCACAGAGTGCCATAAAAAGCGTTTTCACTTGAGTGTATGTCCGTACATTTACATTTTAGTAAACCCTTTTCGTGGTTTTAATAAAACAAGTTACCCCAAAGTCAAATATTCTATCAAATATTAAATATGCTGGCCAGTAGTGCTGTTTGTTGTTAAAATTATTTTGATATGAAGAGTGTACCTAAATGTGATTTGGGGATTAACTATCCCTTTACCAGTGTTGCACAGTGCATTTTACACTCATGGTTTAGCCATTTGCATGTCTTAAGTTGCATTTCTTTATTCCTAACCTCGCTATTCTGCTCAGGCTTTGGCTAAATAGTCTTTTCTACTTCTATCTGATTTCATCTATATTTCTCTCACACACTTGACCTTAACTTTATTCCCCTGATCCCCACTTTTGCGCCGACCTCTCCAAAATGTCAGACACGCTGTAATTCTAAACAGTCTCTTGTTGTTGTTTTCTGTATTAGTGATTCATGTTGTGTGTTTGGAGGAATAAAGTACAGCCTACAGCCTTTAACCTTGGCAAAGAGGTTAGTAATTACTGCTAAAGTACGTGTGGAGGACAAAGCGTTATTATGAGGGTCTGCTTTTCATGAAATCTTTATTAATATAACCATCTGTTCTGTGGATTTATAGGGAGATCACATTCGGAGGCAAAGCAGACAGGATGGGTGTGTGCAGGTTCAGTTTAGTGTGAAACTCATTCCTACTTTGTAACTAGTTATTGATTGAGGCTGTAATGAATTTATAGGACAGCTGAATTCTGGAAAGAAAGAAGTGTCTGTTTCTGGTTGCTTGTCTGCAAGTAGTGTTGGACTGAAGACATCTAGAATTGATAGGCCTCTATTTGCATCCAAGGGTAATAGCAAGCACCAGTCCTCACCAGTGAAGAGTAAAAATTTAAATCTGTCCCAAACTCCTTTAAAAGTAGAAAATGTTTGACCTTGAGAGGTTGAGATACAATACTGTTGCAGTATAAGAGGTTCGCCTCTACACTCAATCGCCAGTAGATTGTGTTGAAAAGGTTTAACTCTCGTATCTGCAGATGCTTCAAGTCGGGTCCGGTCTTAAATCTTTATCTTTGTTGCAGCTTGTCTCTCTCACGCATACTCTGTGATTTCCTCCCTCTTCTCAGCACTGATAAAATGTCTGGCTGGGATTTTCGCTGTGATTCGGAGGCCATGTTGCCAACCCGTCTGCCCAAGCACAGCAGGGTTTGGTGACTTGTATCGATTTCCCCGTCACAAGCGCGTGTTGTTCGAAACCGGGGTTAACTACTGGGATAGAAAGGGAGCAGTGCGAATCAATACACAGTACACAACTCACACTGTCACCAGCAGGGACAGGCTCAAAGGCAACACACACACAAAGCAAATGCGTAGCAGGGTCAGAGCTAGCCAACCAAGGCATGGCACACTCCTACAAGCAGTGGAACTCAAAACTGTCTCGCCTTGGTTGGCTGTGGCATGCACTGTGCAGTCTTCAAGGGGTACGGCAGAGACTTTTTTCATTACTTTCCTTCTGTGCTTCAGCAAATTGGTTTTGAACTTACAATAAGGTTAAAGTACAGACTTTAATACTGTTTGTTCATGTCCAAGTTGGATGGCCGGGTTGGAGCCCAAAAAGGTGTCAGAACTTTAAAAATGGCTACTTAGTTACTTTCATCTTCTTTTTGAGCAGCAGCAAGATGACCTGAAATGTATTTATATATAATGAGCAGAGCAGCACACTCGATAACCCAACTACCTGCTATGCAGCTTTGCTCCTCTGACATAAAAACTCAACCAACAACTGTAAATGTAGCAAACACAGAACAAATCAGTATGAAAGAGTGTGGATGCTATGATCTCTCCTGTCTATAATTTCCCATGGCAAACCCAGGATGCTTCTGAGATGAAACAAGTGCTCAATATAGTAGACGCATACAGGAGAAGTAAATGTCTTAGACAAACCAACCAAGCAATACTCTAGGGAAATGTTGTCCAAAGCTCTTGACTGACGGGAAGCCAAATAAACAAAAACTGTCAGTCTGCTGCTAATCTGCACAAGCATCTCAAGGGTTTAAAGAGAGCATTTCTCTTGTTGATGTCAGAGGCCAGAAGAGAATGGCCAGGCTGCTTCAAGTAAATAGGAAGGCAACAGTAACTCCAATAGCTACTCATTAAAATAAAGGTATGCACAAGAGCGTCTCTCAGCATGATGAACCTTGACCCAGAACTCCTCACAGGCTCGTCGAAATTTGAAATTGACAGATTGAAAAAATGTTCCCTGTTTTTATAGTAGGGTCAGAATTTTGCTTAAACAACATCCTGTCTTGTATCAGTGGTTCAGGTTGGTCATGATGGTGTTATTTTGTGGGGGATTGTACCAATTTAGTTTTGTTTCTATGCTGCAACTTTCCTAAGTGTTGTTGCTGACCATGTCCATCCCTTCATGACCAGCAAAGGGAAGATGGTCTCAAAGCTTCATATCATTTCAAATTAGTTTCTTGAACATGACAATAAGTTCACTGTACTCAAATGGCCTCCACAGTCACCAGATCTCAATAGAGAATCTTTGGGATGTGGTGGAAAAAGATATTTAGATGTGCAGCTGACAAATCTGCAAATGTGTGGTGCACTCATGTCATTATGGACCAGAATTTCTCACATATGTTTTCAATCTGTACCACAAGGAATTAATGTAGTTCTGAAGGCAAAGGGGGTCCTACCTGATACTAGAAAGGTGTACCTGTTAGAGTGTCTGGTGAGTGTAGGTGTAATGTTTTCTGATTATATTCAGCTATTTATTTTTACTCTTTGAGTCTACTACTGCAGCTTTTCATGAGTCACAGTTCAAAATAAACCCTATTTAACTCTGCAGCCCCTGAGTTCATCTTCTGTCTATAACAAGTTGTTTTAGCTCATTTTACTCTTCCTTTAAGCCTACTTTTTGATTGGCTCCTCCTCGCATGCAGAAGGTTTACACAGCCTGTGTCTTATAGTCATATTTTACATGGCTTCTCTTGTCGAAATCTCACGTAGCCAAGAATAGAAAACACTGTGTGAGGCAGAGCTTTGAGACCAGTTTAAGTATTTGCCTCACAGGGATTGCGCAGATACTGAATTCATAATTTGAAACATTGACCATGTTTAATATGAGAGTTCATTATTGTTACACAATAAATAAGTAACCAAGCTGACCTTCAACTGATGCTGGCTACAAAGTAAATATGTTCAGGTCATTTTATCTTTGAAAATAAAACACATAAACAACAATAACATTTAGTACATGAGAAAAACACTGATATGATGAAAGTCACTTCCACATAGGGACACACATTGATTCTGTTCATGTTTATTGTGCCCCGGCTCTTTGTGTATGGACCACATATTCACAAAGAACTGTGTGTGCCAAGTGCCGTGTGGTTGTTAGGAACTGGCTGAGGTCGTTTTCTTTAATGTGAAAGTAGTGCTGACAGAGACACGAGGAGTTAGTAGGTCGCATATAAACAAACAGTCACGGCAGCTCCTCACAGTGCTGAAATTAATGACCGTGTTCGCCAGAAGAGCAGAGGGAATAAAGGACTTCCAAAGCTGAGCAATTAATCCTCTGACTTCGACATTAATGATTGGAGCCAAGTAGGAGTTCACCAGAAAAGATTCCCACTAACTAAACTTTGCAGACCAAGCCGCATCAACCAAAAAGCTGAAGTTCATTAGTGTATGTCTGTGGGTGCATTAGCATCTTGAAGTTTTATGCTTTCTTAACATTTTGTGTCCGTTGAGCTTTGGTTCCCCGTTGGTATCATATATTCACAGTCTCTGACAGCGGTCTCCTACTGGGTCAGTGGATTTGAACCAGACGCCTACCTCTCACTATCCAACTTTTTCAGCTTCCTCGAGGAGGCATTTTTCTTGCTTCTCTCTCAGCATTTACACACGTCTGCATATCCATTTGAAGGCAGTAGAGACCTCAGCAAAAACCATGCTCATGTTCTGACTCGAGTCCTGCTGTGCATTGACATCTGGATGTCTTTGATGTTCCCACGGTGCAGAGCTAAAGGCCATGCTAAGCAGCAGCCTGGCCTGGTAGATAATCTGGAACATGTGCAGCTCCAGATGTAAAGAAATAAAAAGAGCAAACTTATCTGGAATCGCAGCACAGCTGAAGGCCCGTCTCATCCGCATCTGCCTGTCAGCCCGTCTGTCCTGTCCCATTTCTTCCCTTCTTCTAAAGCTTCCTTTGTGTCTCTTCACTTATGCGCTGACAAAAGAGAGCTGACAAATGTAGTGCGTACACATGCTGAATTTAAAGTGGAGGTGGAAGATGGAATCAGCCTCAAAGAGAACAACTCCCACTGAGCCAGGTGGGGGCTGAAAGGAAAGACAAGAGATAACTTTGATCATTTTTAGCTCTCAGTTAGATATATCTCAACTTTATTAGTGTTTGATGTGTCATAGTAGGACTGGAAGTATGACATATTTAGATACATCGTATCCCTCACCATGTCTCTTTAAGAACCAACTCAGATTGCCAAATAATGTTGAACACACAAGAAGCAGTTTGTTTCAAACCCCCCATGCCTTTGAATAACTGCCTCATTACTGCATAGCCAAAAGGCTCAGTGGACACACATTCTTGTCTGTACACTTTGTACTGTTGTTCTGCTGCCTTTCTGGGCTGGGTCATTGATTCCAGTGGAATACCTGGGGATACCTGAAGCTACTTTTTGCCAAGTCACGAGCTGGTCACCGCAGTGGGTGGCTATGCATGTTTGATTTGGCATTTTTGCGCTGGATCCTGTCCCTGATGCAACCTCCAAGGGAATTTACAACAGTTCTTAATAGAATGGACCAAAAACACACAAACCTAAACTAAGAGAATTAGATAAAGCCAGAGAGTAACCGAATACCCGGAACCACAGCCCCATTATTTTCTTGCTGCCTCGTTTCCCCCTTGCTGCTTCTTTCATGGCGACACTCGTACTTTGGTGACTCAGACACTCTCACCGGGAGCTGTGGGGTCAGACAGACTGTGATGTGGCAAATGACTGAATGAATTATTGATCTGATGACTTTGATCTGGAGGCGACTGAAGGCACACAGACATGTTCCACCAAGCAGCCTTGTAGTCTACCCTCTGTTTTTAGGTCTCCTATTTCTCTGGCTTATTTTCCATCACAGTGGACGTCTCGGTACATTAATTTTAGCAGTACAATTACCCTACACTGCTGATTATTCTAAGGCCAGTGGGAGAGTTTGAGAAATCTTCCACATGATACATTGCTGTTGGTCACCTGTATTTCAAGAGACATCTAGTGTTATATGTCTCCATCTAGTAGACGTATAACCATTCCTGTCTGGGCATGCATAGTCTCATCTTCTCAAAAGTGACTAATTGGTGTGAACTCTGTCTTAATCGTGACAGGTTTACAAAAGGTCCATGAAATACATTCAGGTGATTGTGCTTTTTGATTTGTCTTTTTTAGTGCTGTCAGCGCGTTACCTAGAGTACAGTGCATTAACGAGCTAACCGCGCTAACGCGTTGATGCCGTGCAGCCCAACGCACGGGTCGATCAGCGCTAACTCGCTAACGGAGATTTGCCACATTAATGCAGTTATGGCGTTAACGTCATTTTAACGAGATTAACGCTGACAGCACTAGTCTTTTTCTTGTTCCAGCAATTTGAACCTGTCTTAACTTAACTACATTGAATATCCAGATGAGGTTTTCTGGGCTTTTTTGTTCTTTCTTTCTCAAAACAATTATTTTCCATAAACCAAATTCGAGCATCAGTGTGATGGGATATGAGGACACAGCCCTGAACACAAGTGGCACATCAATTGGATGTTTCCCTCTAACAATTTAGCCTTGCGAAAAAAAATAAGCATCCACCGCTCCTGAGACTCCAGTGTTGCTGAGTCAGATAAGGTTGCTTATGATCCAGTAATGATGACTCATCATCTGTATCATTTCATTTCATCATTTCTTTGTAAAACCACCAGTCATTTAGATTTTTCACCAATCCGGTCAAAGTGTCTAGATAGACTGGAACAAAATTAGATTTAAAATGTCTTTCACCATAATGAAAGTGTCTCATCAGCAGAATTTCAACATGCAAACAAGTACTAATGGTTTAGCAGCATTGGTGTGTGTTAGTCAAACAGGCTGAGCCCAAAGGTGTGCCACAGTAATTGCTTTATTGAACAGTCAGGTCAGGTCGACTCACTCCATTCAGCATTTCTAACCTGTTTACAAAAACATAACCAGTATTGGATTCGGTGAAGATGATGTGGGATTAGTCATTGCATGGTCTAATTTAAATAGCAGAGATTCATTAGTTTTAGTTTTAATGAAGAATTTTAGCTTTGCAAAGTCAGGAGGCTTGTTTCATTTGTATTAGTTTCACTCAATAGTTCTGGCGCCTTGTAGCCTAAATGCAGTTTCTGCCAGTAAAACAATCCCAAAGGGAAGAACAGAGTAGTGCTGCGCACAAAGTTTACCTGAGGGAGAGGATGAAATGGAAGAAGATGGAGAGGATGGGAAGCAAGAGAAGGCAGGTTATTTTTTTTTAATAAGATGGGGGGTTTTTGTCCCCTGAGACTGAGGGTCCAAGTCTCGCACCAAGGCAGATGTCGACTGATGTTTAGAGGGATGAAGTTTAAAGTTTAAAAGATATCTATGATTACGTGTGTCCAGTTTAAGAAAAAGAAGGGGAGAACCGGTCGGGTATGGCACTAGAGGAGGACGGGGCAGCTTTGTAATAATCTGCAGAGTTCAGATTTTACTGCTGAGCTGTTAGTTCCTTCTGATGCACTGCTGAGTCCAGCAGGAAAAGCAAATTTCACTAATTAAGTTAGATAAAACTGAAATGATATCCTGGGGGAGAAATTAGGCTGGAGATAAGATGCAGACAAAAATGCGTGAAGATAATTCTACTAATTAAAACAACTGAACAACCAGGCAGGAGATAAATGTGTCAAAATTTGTCTTAATTTGAAGTTTTATCAAATCTATTAAGATTGTGTTATTTGTTAAGTTCTTTCAATTAAAAGCTGATTGATTTAGCATTTTCTTCTAAACACTGCAGATGGGAAAAAAGTGCACACTAATGCAGGAATATTTCTTAATGCAGAATATGATATTCCTCCTACTGTTGACCTCTTGTGGCTAATTAAATGACTGTTGTGATGCACCACTTGTGGACTTGCAGCCTGTAGGCTGTTCCAATGAAGACAGCTGTGTGGTGTGTTGGTTGTTAGCCCAAAGCTCACGTCATGTTAACAGTGATGATTGTAGACATGATGTTTGGGTCACTTTAGGACAGAATCAAATATTTGCTTTTTTGTGAGTTCTTTGGTACAATTACAAATGCGAATGGTCAGGGTGGGACATCCAAATGTACCCCAATGAGGCATAACATTATTATCACCTGCCTAATATCATGTTGGTCGTCCTTTTTAATGCCAAAACAGCCCTGACCTGATGAAGCAGACCCCTAATGGTTTGCTGTGGTATCTGCACCAAGATGTTAGCAACAGATCCTTTATGTCTTGTAAAATGGTGAGGTGGGGTCTTTATGGATCGAACTTGTTTTTTCTCACATACCATGTCAAAAGTAACATCCACATGGATGGCAGGACCCAAGGTTTTTCTGTCAGAACTTTGCCCATCACACTGTCTCTGCCGGCTTGCCTGGGTCCCATAGTGCATTGTGGTGTCATGTGTTCCCCAGGAAAGCAATGCACATGCACCCGGCCAGCCACGTGTTGTCAAAGAAAAACCTGATTCATCAAATGAGGCCACCATCTTCCAGTGCTCCATGCTCCAGTGGTGGACAGAGGTCAGCATAGACACCCTGAATGGTCTGAGACTATGAAGCTCAATACGCAACAAACTGTGATGCACTGTCTATTCAAGCCAGCGTGAACGTTTTCAGCAATGCGAGTTACAGTAGCTCGTCTTCTTTTTTTGGTACTGGTATTGGTTTTATTTTGTTGTATTTATCTGCGACACCTTAAAGGCCGTGAAAATATTGTTGGTCATAAACCGGTCCGTGGTGCAAAAAAGGTTGGGGACCGCTGCCCTATTGGACCATGTTTAGATACTGACCACTGCAGACTGCTCCCCAATATATCATATATATATCATGTATCATATATATGATATACCACAGACAGATGAAGTGAATAACACTGATTATCTCTTCATTTTATATATATATATATATATATATGTATATATATATATATATATATATATATCGATGTAGCTTTAGTGCTGAAAACTGCAAGACAAAAAATTGGTCCCCAATTTAAAATCGGGCGCATTTATTTTATTTAAAGGTACAATAGCAGACTTTTTGATCTCATGAGAAAACAGCAAAATAACACTGTTGTATAAGAATATTTACAATGGAAGTGAAAAAGTAGAAAAAGACTCAAAGCAGCCTGAGAGCAGTCAGTGAGAGTTCAGTCTGAACAATCAGAAACTTCTTCCATTAATCCTCTCCTGCATTCGCCCCCTCATCATCAAAAGCAGACTTTTACCAGAGCCCCCTCGCTTTAATCATTCATGTTAAACTGACACCTAGTCATAAATTGATGAGCGACTCTACCTTTTTCCGTTTCCTTAGCAGATTTTTTCCCCCCTTGCTTTGAATTTGCATACGTGATTGTCCTCTCTTGTACTAATACTTTTCTCATATGTTAATGTAGCCAAGCGAGAGCTCTAATTTAATACATCAGCGATAATGACCCTGTCTGGCCTGAAGATTAGTATGTTTAGTGTTCAAGTGAGAGTGTTTCAGCTCACACATCCTTTCAGCCCTGCACGCATCTCTTTGCATATTCACAGCAGCTCACTGGGATGCAGCTTTGTCTGCTTCTCTCATCTCTCACTGAGCGCTACTGATTTTACAATCACAATTCCAAAAAAGGTTGATTTGCTAGTCTCTCATGTTTTATTCACAGTAGAACAAAGAAAACATATCAAATGTTTAAACTGAGAAAATGAAGATGTCTTCAAAAAGTGGGGCTAGAAGCAGCAAAGAGCTGGAAAAGCAGTATTACAAAGAAAGAGCTGAAAGAACAGTTTGTAAATAGTTACGTTAATTGGCAACAGGTCAGTAATGTGACTGGGTATAAAAAGCAGAGGTTCATCTGCATCTGCAAATTGTTCCAGAAATTTTAGAATAATGGTCGTCAACATAATATTGTGAAGATTTTGATCTCATTATCTAGAGTACAAAATTCCATTAAAAGATTCTGAGAATCGGGAGAAATGGCTGTGTGCAAGAGACAAGGCTGAAAATCAGTATTGGATGCCTCTGATGTTTTAGCTTTCAGGAAGCAGTGAATAAAAACAGAGCTCATTCTGTCATATATCATTACACGGGCTCAGTAACACTTCTAGAAATCACTGTCTGCGAATGCAGTTCACCGTGCCATCCACAGATTTGCGTGATGGGTTAAAGATCTATCATGCAAAGAAGAAGCCGACCGTAAAGGATACTGTGGGCTGACACATGTCAGTGTGAAATATACAAGAGCGTGTCTTTCCAACAGAGCCTGGAATGTTAGTGTCAGTGCAATGGGCAACAAGCAGATTTCTTCATATTTGGACAGGTCTTTACTCTTGTTGGAAATAAGTTCAAATGTTTTCATTTTTGGTAAATTTTTTCTTCCATATTAACATTGGGGGCTTTGGTCAAATTCTCTCAGTGAAGAGGAGAAAAGGGTCTGAGTTTGTGTGTCAGTGTGTGTCTGTGTTTCTATGCACGTGTGCACAGTTCTGTGTGCTGTCTCTGACAGAAGTGGGTTACCCTCAGCTAAGAACAAAGCAGGGAGTTTGCCACTTTGATTGGTGATGCCAAAGCCAAGCTGGGATGATTACAAGCTCACAGGGAGCTCCCTGGGAGGCCAGCGAAAACTGATTTGGCCAATTACCAGTACCACATAATAAAAACTGTACTCAATAATCACATCATAATTCAGCATTACTACTTATTAAGATAAAAGATGTGCGTGGAAAAATGACCCTGCAGGGAAAAAATGGACATTACCATAGAGACAAAAGCTGTAATCAAGATTTAAGGAGCTGAGGTGCTATTAAGCGTCAGAGGTAATTACACCTTGATTAAACACCAGATAGGTGAGTGACTGATTGAATATGAGTGATTAAACATGGTGCTGTAGATACAGACTATGTAGGGACATTTGTTTTACAGAGGAAGTAGGCATGAGGAAGTCAAGTTCAATGCTCGAATAACAATTTCTCAAAACTGAGGTGTTAATGCACTTGAAAGCTACTTTTTTTCCCACTGGTGTAAAGGTTACCAGCGCGTAGCAAATACCTCTACTGTTCCAAAACGCTGCTATTACCTGATTCCTGCTAAGACCATAACAAGTACAATCCTCCTGAGCCAAATCATGTGCTTTTCTTAAAAGATATTGACAAAATGCACTGCTTTTAAAAAGTGATGTTGCAGTTCAGAAAACAGCAGGTCCTATTACAGCAAAGTGAGGTAAAAGCTTTTCAATGTATTAAGTGCATTCAGTAACAAAAGCACATGAGAAGCCAAGTAATTAACTTTATCTATAATGTATGTTTGATTAACCTATTACTCACCAACCAAAGTACACTCATGACATCACCCACTGGTTTTGACATTTTAAAGCCTCAAAGTGACAAGAAGTGACTTTATACTGTATAGATGAGAAGTTGGAGTACAGTTATTAGCAAGCTATATTCAAACTGTACCACTGCAATGCATAGACATATATCTGCTAATTGGTGCTAAGCAACAGACTCATTAAATACTATACTAAAATCCCCAATTCTAAAATTGGATAGGTTGGAGTTCTTGCTCATATTAGGGCCTTTGATTGTTGAAGTTTTTCTCTATTATTGTAGGGTCTTTAACCTACAAATATTATATAAAACACCTTGAAGTGACAGTTGTTGAGCACTATATAAATGAAAATGAATGGAATTATTTAACAAAAAAAATCAAACTTCCTCGTATCCATAGAGATCAAAGCCATGTTTTGTGCCATAATGTAAATAAGCCTTTTTAATTCTGGTAAGTTGAAGTTAAAATGGGAATCAGTGGCGATTGATTGGCTTATGGCAGGGGTGTCCAACTCCAGGCCTCAAGGACCAGTGTCCTGCAGGCTGGTCCTTGAGGCCCAGCATCACCCCAGTGATGCTTTCTAGTGAGCAAAGTTTGTCGATGATAAACCAAACAGTCCCTGTAAACACATTGTTTTTAATGTGATAGTCAATTATTTAGTACTTATTTTAGCTCTAAAAGCATCATTTGTGTGAAGGTGAAATGGAGAAACTTTATTTTACACAGTGCCCACTGACAGCTGGGACAGGCTCCAGCTCCCCTCCGACCCTGAATTGGCCAAACGGTGAAGAAAGTGGGTGTGCATCCGGACCATGCTGTCAGGAACACCCACACTCTGCCATTAATTCTTAACATCATTATTCCACCTGCACACAGCATGGCTGTTTCCAGCTCTGCCAGCACGCAGCCTTGGAAAAATCCACAAGTTGTGTTAACACAAATGTGAATTCAAATTGTTTTTGAGAACAGCTTAACTTGACGGCCACTGAACTGTCTGTGGACTCTCTCGCCACTCTCTTGAGGCGTCCTTTGTTCAAACACACAGATTGACCTACAGTCAGACTGTAAGATTTATGTGAATTTTCTCTTTGGGGTAGATTGCAGAAGATTGCATGAGCATTACGTTGGATTCAGCTTAGCATCCAAAGCTAGTACACGAGTGGGAGTGAGCTCTTTGGTTTTGTTGACTCCTTTGTTTGGTGCTCAGTAAATGTCTGTTTTTACTCCTGTTTCTTTCGTCACTCTCTTTCCTGCTTATTCTTCAGGGTGCAGGACTGATTGGATATCAAAAAAGCTATTTTAATTAGGTGGTATACACGAGGATGGGAGGGATTACACGTCGGATTACACATTAAAAATAGCCCCTTCCCACTTTGCATGCTTCCCTGTCTCTGTGTCTAATCTGGCTGTTGTCTGAATAATGCTGTTAATCCACAGCAGCTCCCGAAGAAAGAAACAAAATCCTCATTTCAGCGTTAATGAACGATAATTATTACAGATGGAGTCCTTCAGGCGTGTTTGTAATTAAAAGACAACTCACACACACAAACGCAAGCGCACAAGGAGTAAACAAGTCAATATTGTGCACACTCCTGCAGAACTGAACAAACAGGCTGTGGGAGTTCTTTGAGTTAAAGTAACTGGAACGATTTACATTTACACCTTCTTCTTTTTTTCCAGAATATGATTATTCTTAACCTCTGTCTGAAGACATCTCAGTTTTCAGTGCAGAGGAATTTGAAGCATGGTGCCGCGTCTCTTCAGAGGAGTGCAGGAGGTAAAAGGGACGAGTGTTTGGTCCACTCATCCACACAGTCAGCAGCTGGAGCTGCAGCAGAGTCTCAAACAGCTCACAGAGGCAATTTACAGCACTTATGCTCTCTCCTTTCTGAGTCATACCTCCATCAAGGGTTTGCACATGCACAGTTTTAGATCAAGTCTGAATCAAAATGCAAACTGTCTTGAATAATTATCCACAAGCTGCTTTAAAGACAAGATGTTCTGCATAAAAGGACAGAGGACAGAGCCATAACAGCAACAGTCTCTGAGGTCTGAGGTATAAAAAGCACCTGTGCAGTTAAAAACTGCTACAAAAGTTTGTCAAGTCTCTCTCCAAAATTAGGTTTAAAAAGTTTTTTCCCAGCAAGATAAATTTCTACCATGCATGCATACAGTTTTTACCACATTATGGCTTAACGGCTAAATCCAAACACGTTTGCTCGTACAACACGATCACTCTAAAAATGTCACTGCCATAACAAGGACAGCAGTCTTCCATCTTCCATCACATGGTTAAAGGTGATGTCTTCTTCTGCTGTGCACATGCACAACAGCATGACTAGCCGATATTGGCCTGCTTCAGCTGTTGATTGTCGGGGGCAGGACATATGTTTAATTAGATTACTCGAATCTAAACTGTGGTTGGGCACACACCTTCCCAGAATGGCAACTACACCTCAGTAACTGCAGTAGAGCCGTTTGTTGGTAATACAGAGTATAAACACAGTATGTCTGTGAAGGTTCTCAGTCATCCAGGTCATCGTAGTCTAAGGAGCTTAGAAAGAAAAGCGTCTGGACTTCTTTAAGTTGCTTGAAACTCGTGAAACTTGAAACTCTTTCAAGCAACTTAAAGAAGTCCAGACGCTTTTCTTTCTAAGCTCCTTAGAATAAACACAGTATATTGATAATGACTCAGTTAAGCAAAATGTAATCAGCTGTAATAGAATCTAGCTTGATCATTACCAATAGAGCAGCTAGTGTTCATTGTCATTTTCAAAGCTCTGACACTATGTGTATAGACTCATGCAATTCTCTCCGTGTCTGTGTTTCAGTCACTGTTTTGTGTGAGATTTATTTAATCCTCTGTCAACCTCTCAGTTTCACAGTTCCACAGACGGGTATAAATGCAAACAATGAAATCACTCACTGCAGCTTAGGCTCCACAATGATTCAACACACCACTATAAGACTTCAGTGTGTCGGAGTTTACATTTAAACACTTAGATTTTTGTTCAGGATTCTTTGAGTGTCTCTGTCACTCTTTCATTGTTCTTTTAACCACTGTATGCTTTCTGGGTTGGGCGTTGCCATTATCTCCAATCATTTTCAGCGTCAGACACCGAAAGTCTCTGCACCAGCATCTATTAATACTACAAAGCATGCAACTTGCTAATGCTGACAGTTCGTTATTCTAGTTATTATGCAGGAGCTTAACGTGTTTCACTGAGCGCGCTGGAACATAAACACGTTGTGGCTCAAACGAGTTTCATTCTAACTGTGGAGTTCGGCCTGTGCTTTTTAATCTGTGGTTCGCTTTTCAGACTGCACACTGAAACCACAGCAAGTGGTAAAAGTTTGAAACTGGGACATTGCGTCATTGTTGTGGTTTTAACATCTAAGTTGCACTACTTCTCTAATTCTAAGGCTTCAGTAGGCTAGATTTGTAGGATAGAAATACACCTGTGTGACCTTATATGAGATCACACAGGGGCTGAGGCACAGAAGCCCATCCATGAGAGGCCAAATGAAATTCTCGGTTAAGAGGCTGGAAGTAAATCTCAACACAGGGAATGACAAATCAAACAGAACAGCTCTCAAGCTGCTGTGAATGAGCGTCCTGTCAGGAGGAAGTTGGACTCACTGAAATCTGCCAGTTTGCTGGTAGTGAAGGAAGTGCCTTTTATTTGTTATTGAAACCATCCATCCATTTTTTGTTCATTTATTCAGTTCAGGGTCGCGGTGGGGCTGGAGCCCATCCATGTCCATGTCACAAGGCGCTGTGCCAGTGTACACCCTCAACATCTGTTTCAGAGCCAACACGTAGACCATTCATGCTTACCTTCCTATAGTCAGTTGCACCAGTTAATCTAACCCCATGCATGTCTGTGGACTGTGGGGAGCACCCAGGGAGACAGCGCTAACCACCACACTGCTGCGTCTCCCCATGATTGAAACCACCTAAGCAAAAGAATTAGCTTTTTAATGTGTGCTTCATGGAGGTTGCTTTGAATGCCCCAGTAAGGCCTAATTTAGATTTCTGCAGGGAATCTGTGTAGAGCCTACGACATAACCCATGCAAGAGGCCGACATCATTGCCCGCATTCATGCTCGTGCTGCTGTGTTACTGTATGTGTTGGTTACCTTGTAGTCATCTTCCATGTTTTCTATGCGGTGTAAGCTATTAGCAAGAGCTTCCCACTGTCGCCAAGTACTTGCTTGGAGATCATCTGAGTGTTGAGGTTTGCTCTGTGTTATTGTAGTGTCTTTACCTTACAATATAAACCGCCTTGAGGTGACTGTTGTGATTTGGCACAATATAAGTTGAATTGAATTGGATTTGTGAGTCCATGTATTGATCATTGTTTCTCATATTGAGATGATGTTAGTCATTCTCTCACTGACGAATTCAAAAACTGAGAAGAGAAAGTAGTTGGAAATGCACAAGCAGAATCACCAGTACTGAACAGGCCGGTCACTATAGCTGGAGGCTCTTCTTTGATTTCTTGGGAGATGCATGTCAGATTATGGCGTAGGGTTTCAGAAGGGTTTGATTTTATGACGTAGAAATACAGAGACAGTGTGTCTGTGTGTCTGTGCGCTGTTTACATGTTGCTCTGACATTAGTTTAGCTGGTGTTTATTTTTCAAATCTTATTTTCTTCTAACTTTGAAAAGAATCCATCATGCAGACTGGATTTCTACCTGTGTGAGCCTTTGTTTTGCCAGGGGAGCACGTCTCACAGCTGTATTAAGTTTCAGACTTTTGAATTCTTAAATATTTTCTTTTCAAAGTAGGATAAATGTTGTTGCTTTTTTGGTATAAAACTCAAATGGATCCAGTGTTGTTGAAACGTTACTTTCAAGCACAGAAATACTTGGAAAGTAAGAGTTTGCGCACATCTTTGAGAATTTCCCTCAGTTCTTTTATGAATTCAGGTTCTCAGTGTCTCTTGTCTCTTTGTGCAATCCCAGACTGGCTCCATGATGTTGACATCAGAGCTCTGTGGGGATCATAGCATCTGTAGCAGGACTCCTTGTTCTTCACTTTTTATAACTGTGGCTGTATGTTTGGGCTCATTGTCCCACGGTACAAGGAATTTGGGATGATCAGAGTCCCTCCTGATGGTAGTGCATGATGACTACAAGTCTAAAAAATGCCTGGCATGGTATTGTACATTAAGATGCTGAATACACAAGGTTACGTTAGGTGTCACACTCCCAGACGAAGCACAGAGTGAGTGTAGTATTCAAACTTAAGATAATAGATAATCATCTCATTTTTGGACTGTGATGTAAGTATGATGGACTGTGGGACATAGAGAGGTGCATGGTAAAATAATTCATATTTAATGAAAGCAGACACTTGTTTTGGAAGGCGATCAGAGATCACATTTGTTTTGAGATAAGAGTGATTCCACCACTTTATTTTCCATTTAAAATTAAAATGGTGTCACAAGGCCCCACAAAGAAACATGGGATGGACTTAACCAATGTATTGTAGTTAATCGTCCAGGCCTAGTGTTTGAAATATAACCACAATGCCATTTAGGGTTTTTTTAAAATCTTTTTTTAGAAATTGGTTACCTTTCAGATAAAGTCCTAGATTTTGGTATCGTCATCATTGCTGGTGATCCCAACCCTAACTCTAACTAGAGATGTTCCCGGCAACTGTTCCTGGACAGTTTAATAGACAGTGACAAAAATTGTCTATTGTTTTTCTTCACTAATGAATCATAATTTAAATGCTGCTGTTTGGTATGTTGCATTATGCATTATAAACATTATATTTCAAACGCAAAAAGGAAGAAGAAGAGTCTCTCCAGAGTGTCCTGGGTCTGCCCTGGGGTCTCTTCCTGGTAGGACATGCCCGATCGGAACACCTTACCCAGTAGGCAACCACTTGAACTGGTTCATTTCAATGTGGAGGTATAAGGGCTCTACCCTAAGCCCCCCACCAAATGACTGAACTCCTCACTGTCTCCTCATCCCTAAGGCAGCGGCCAGCCACCCTTCAGAGAAAGTTCTTTTCTGTCCGTTGTATCCACAATCACATTCTTTTGCCTTTAAAACAACTAACAATAATAATAACAATAATGAAAACAGAAACATCGCTTTAAAGATTTATGGCCTTTCTCATCAACGATGCTCCATCTGGTGGCAGATGGCTCCATAACATTTAAGGCACAGCAATTTACCGACACTGGGCATCAATCAAAATGTTAAACGACTACCACGTCTGGTACCGACTAGTGCCAGTAGCAACAATTAGTCAACTAACCGTGTACATCCCTAATGAATATATTATTAGATTTTCATAAAATTTTTCTCTCAAGTCTTGGCATCCAGGGAGCAAAGAATAACTTTTCTAAGTGACACACTCCAAAAGACGTCCGCTTTGCCTTTCTCCAAAATACAGAATTAGGATAAGGTTATCGCTGATAATGATTTCGGCCTTAAAGCTTTTCAATCTAGGCTTTCCAAACAGGAGAAAATTCTATAAAAAGAGGTTAAAAAGGGATGGCCATTAATCTGACTCTGACCCTAGATGGGTTGCCTTTGACTGGGTGGATCAAAGAGGTTAATTGTTTGTTTGGTGTGATGGATTGCTTTTTGAACATGGAGATGGATGGGAACGTCTATATATTTAATAAAAGCAGCTGCATATTTTGGAAGATGCGTGGAAGGTCACACATGTCCTCATTGTCCATTTAATATAAACTGCTGGCAGGAAATGCATTCATCCAGCACTACTGCATACACTTAGAAATGCATTGCCAGTAATATCCAATGAAGACTAAATATCTTTTTTTTAAAACCTTTAAGTCTTTTGTGTTTCACTGATGGTATATTTAGTCAGGACGAGCTGACCTCCAGTCCCAGTGGAAATGCTGGCATTTTAACATAGCACAATGGAAAGCCTTTGAATTTGCATTCATTTTAGTGAGCCATAAAAGCAACAGAGTTTCAGAGCTGGCTCGGGGACTGTCCAGCAGTGAAATGCCCATAAATAGTGATGATAAACTGCATCTGTGTGTAAATGAGCCAGCCAGTGACACTCTGGCTCATTTTCAAACAGCGGGTTTCACCTTTTCACCATGCTGAGAGGAAACCTGCAAAAACATTTAACGTTGAGACTTACACATACATTTTTCAGAGTACAATGGAGGCTGTGTCACAAACACCTCTCTTCCTGGTGCCCTTCACAGGCTGCTGTGGGGTTACTACATTACAAGGTCTTTCCGTTGACTCTCCATTGCAAGGTAATGTAGAAGTGTGTGGCCTCATTGTCTGGTGGGATCAACAAGGATGTTTTTTGGCCAGTGGAACAGGAGACTGTTGATCCAGAGATCACTTGATTACCTTGACGAACAGTCAGAACATAAGAATAATGTTCGCAGGCAGGCCAAACAGATTCATAAATTAGCCTCCAGTTTCATCACAGCTTTAATTAAGCAAATCTGTGCCAGTATACCATTTGTTAGCAATGTCAAGAATCTGTTTTTCATTTGTGGAAAAATGCTTAGTTGAATTATTTTAAGAAATGTGTTTGTGGAAGACAAAAGCATAAATCTCAGTCATGCCAATACACAGAAACTTAGAATGATGCACACATAATAAGCACTTATTTGGTGGCAGGAAGTGCAGAGTTATGGTTAGTGATGCTAATGACTTGCTCGCTGATGTACTGCATTAGCTAACTCTTAAAGAGCATTATTTTCTGCAATATTGTTTTTGTTAAGTATCACATAAACCACTAACTGATTGCCTGTTAAACCAATTAAAAGTTTGAGATGTATAACATCAGAAAATACTGAAATATTCTAATTTTCTAAGCCTGAGGTCGCATCGTCAGTTTGCTTATATTTACTGCTGCAAATGCTAAAGATATTTGAAAATCAGTGCAGTTAATATTGTGCAAATGTTTGGGCTGTTTCAGAAAATGGGCTGAACATTGCCACTTTCTTAAAAACACACAACTGCTGTGGCACCAGATATTTACAGACAAGGACTGTTGTTGTTTATTGGTTTGATTTTACCCACCAGGTGGCGCCAAAATAGTAAGATTATCTGTAAGGTTTTGATCGTACCTCCAAGTTTGACATTTCTTTTTCTTTGCACTTCTCTTCTCTGCCTTCTGTGTGCTCTAAAGTAACAACATGTATTCCTTTCTGTTCTTCATTTAGCTCTTTCTCTCTCCTTGAAGTCGATGCCCTCTGTATCCAGTTGATTCATAATATCAGATCACATTTCCTCTGGCCTTTTGTCTAATGGGCTTTTTGCAGATCTCCTGATTGAGATGGCAAGTGAAATATTTGTGTGTGCACAAGAGAAGTCAAGGTTACCCTTTGATATGCCATCTGATTCCCAATAGCTATATTTTCTCCACATTTATCTGATGAAGACGATGTACCTTTCAGATATGCGTACACAGCTGCAGGCTGCGCTCTTTAGCTGTTGCCTTCCCCAAAGTGTCCCCTTGTAGCAGTACTGTATGACTAAGCAGAAACAGCTTCACTAGTACAATGATTGATATCTGATACTTTGTGTCTTACTGAATGCTTTCCGAGAACTATTTATCTCCAAGAGGTAAGATCGTCTGTCTTAAGTGGACTGAACCTGAGCTGCCTTTTGTTTTGGTTTGGTTTTTTTGCTTTTTCTCATCCTGTATTTTTCTGCTTGATCGTTCCTGCCTATGTATGTGCATGTGTTGCTGCAGTGGTGTTATTTTGTTGTTGTATTGTTTTATGTATTATTCTGTGATATCATTGGATCTACTACGCTTTGCCACCTAGATCCCCCCCATGTAATGCATTGTCATGAAAAACCTTTGAATCGTGGTGTTACAATGCAAAGCTGCAGAGGGCGTCATAAGAACGTGACATGTTTGAAGAAACACTCTACAAAAGATGAATTTGGTTAGAAAAGTTTGCCCAGTAGTTTGGAAGGGAAAAAATGAAAGAACTTTTTAAAACACCAATCAGAAGTGTTCATTTCAGTGGAATATTTCTTTGTTTTCTCTCAAGATCCGAGTTAGTGCATCTCAGAGTAAAAAATCCCACCAGTATTGCCTAAGACTTGAAAGGTCTGCAGCTTTGCAGCATGCTCTTTTAAAAGCAGACATGTTCACATCTTTTTTTGAAGACCTACTGTGTATTCACCTACCCCTCTCTCTCTCCCTTTCTGTTCTTTCCCTCTCCATTTTTCTTTTGTGAACAGTTGATCAAAGTATGTTTGAGAACTCCATTGCGCAGCAGCAGAGTCCCCAGACCTCGAGGCCAGGGCCGTCCTCGACCCGGCGCGCCGCGGCGATGACTAATTCCAACCCGGGGTCCAGCTGCGTGGACTCGCCCTCCTCTGGAGGACAGCAGAGGCTGAAAAATGCCATTAACCTGGGCAAGGCAGTCGGGGCAAAGGTTAGTGCGACACAAGCAGAAACGGGACATTGAGCTCAGCAGGTCCTGTATTCTTTTACCCTTTGAAATAAGCTCATATAGTGTGACTTATTGAAAGGAACACAGGTTTAAGCTCTTTTTATTCTTTCAGCTGAGCCGATAAATATTTGTATCAAAACTACCTGCAAAGGTTAAACCTTTCTCTCCTTCTCGTCTCTCCTTCTTTCAGGTCAATGACTTGCTAAGAAGAAAAGAGCCCAGCAACCTCGGAGACATTGGGGTCACGGAGGTCAACAAGAATGTTGGTGCAGTTTGGAGCTGCATGGAGCAACTCAGTCAGACTGCTGCCAGCAGGTATGCTCCCTCATATCCACACACACATTCATACTTCATCTTAATACTGTGCAAACTGCTCCCCCCCCAAATAATTAACAGGCTTCTACGTCAAAAGATTTTAGGATGAATATGTGAAACTCGGAGGCCTTTCCACACGTCTAATTAATTAATAAACCCACTGAAAGACATTATCTTAATTTATTCAAAAATATTCCATTACCTATACTGAGCAGAGGACGTATCTATTACTGCAGAATTGGGCTGTGGGTCAGAAAAGGTGAATAATTTACGATTTTTCCTGTGAAATGTGGCTTTAAATTAATGATGATACATCAGAGGTGCCTGGGAGATGCCTGGAATTGAATAAGCCAGTTTTTCACTTTGAAGTTTTCAGTTTTAGGGGGTTTATTTTATTTTTTGTTTTTTGAATGTGTCGATTTGACATGTTTATGTACTCTCATAAACGTACTTTGGAGGATTTTTCGTCTGTTGTCCTGAAGATTGGCCGACTAAAAGTCATTTTTCAGCCGCTCAGGTTCCATTTATCTCCATTCGCTGCACCAAGAACAGATTTAGCTTCATTTAGCAGCGATCTAAAGATTGTTCGGGACCACCAGCTGGTTCGGCAGACTTATAGCTGACTCACTTCTCATTTTTGAAACGTGAATGCATGAGATGAGGTGCGACCTTCACCTGTTCCCCAGACAATGCAAATCCTGCAAAGCCTCTGACCTTAACAAGGTTTATGTTTTTTTCTTGGGTTTTTGATGTTAATGATGCTGTTTTTGTGACAAAAAAGGTGCATTTTCTGAGGACAGACAGCACAGCAGTGCTTATTGAACTGTCTCCACCTGTCAGCTGCAGTGAAAGGTCACACAACAGTAATAATTTGTGATCGCCTTGGCCTCTAGCTACAGGATTACGTGCTGACGTCGTCTGGAACAGCTTAAGAATTTAGAGTGTTTTTTGTAAACACGCTCACTGAACTCAGTGAGGAGCTCCGAGCACGAGCGAACGTAGGTTTAAGCTCTTGTTGCTTCTCTCCAGCTGCCTTCCTCCTCCATCACTCAGCTTGTTCTTATTAGTAGGCAAGAGCAGCTTTGAAGTCTGAGTCATCCTGCCAGGTTTCATTCTTCTATCAGTGACGCTGAAGCGGCATGCAAACTTAGGATGGCCTTTGTTCGACAAAGTCTCATTCAGTTAAAATATGAAACAATTGGTGGTTCTTTGATGCAACAAACGGCCCCTGACAGGATTCTATTATTCTGCACAGCGGGGCCATCAGCCAATTAGCTGTCAATTTTTCTTGACATGTTTAGTCATAGTCCCACCCACAGTTTTAATGTGTACCGACTGCAAAATCTGATGTTCATTTTGTCCTGCTGCGTTTTTTCTTTGCCTGAATAGTTTGTGCCTACTGTGAATGCAGCATTACATATGGGTTATTTATGGATTGCTTCCTTAGTTATTACAAACCCTAGCTTCAGTGTTTGTGCCTGTATGTCGGCTCTGTGACAGGTCATCTGCTTTTATCTGCATCCAAATGCAGTTCTAGAATGTTTTACACAACGTAACGTTGTTATGAAGGAGGAAACTATCCATCAGAGCCTAAATTGTTTTTGTAAAGCAACAGACAGTGCCCGAGAGAGGTGAAGAACAGTGCAGGCAGGGTGGAGTGGGTGGAGACAAATGTCTGGGGCAATTTGTGACAGATGGATAGTGGTGAGAGTGAAAGGGAAGGTTTACATGATGGTAGTAGACCTGCTACAGTATGATTTATGGTTTATAGATGGTGGCACTGACAGAGAGACTGAATCTGGAGGTGGAGGTGGCAGAGTTAAAGATTTCTGTTGGGAGAGAACAGGAAAGGCCGAGCGGTATGAAGACAAAGTCAGAGAGGCAAGTACTGAGATTGTTTGGACAAAGGATGTTGAAGATGAAGCTGCCAGGAAGGAGGAAAAGAGGAAGAGCGCAGGGAAGATTCATGGATGTAGTGAAGGAAGACGTGCAGAGGGATGGATGCCTAGGGATAGGCTGAGAAGCAGGTTGATGATCTGCCATGGCAACCACCAAGGGGAGTCATGAGGCTGTAAAAATGCTGTTTAAGCTTGAACAGCTCTGGTCAATTCAAGCAGCTAAACTTCATCAGCATAAAATATGTTTAGGAATCGATTTCTTCGTTGTGGCAGCGTATGGCAGAAGTTTCAAATGTAGTCACCACTTAAACGTTCTCTGTCTGTCTTTCGTTGCCTCCCTTAATCTCCATTTTCCCTTTTCTCCCCCTACCTTTATTCCTCTCTTCTATTCCAGCCACATCACCTCCTTTGACTCCTTCCCTCGGCTGGACCCTCCACCCCCATCGGGGAAGAAGCGCCTCCCTCGAGCACTGAAGACGACCCAGGACATGATGATCTCCTCTGACCCCGTGGTCTCCTCCCCCGACCCTGTGGATTCTTCCTCCTTCCCTTCCTCCCCTGAGAAGACATCCCCCATCACTCAGGAGGAGATAAGGAATGAGGAGGAGCAGCAACAGGGAAAGGAGGAGGACAAGAGGTCATCGGGCCCAGCAGAGAGGAAACCCGGAGCTGATTCTGAGACAGCTGAGATCAATGACAACGTGGATACAGTGATAGGTGGAGAAGAGGATGGCGTAGAAGTGGGAAGCGCTGATGAAGGCATGGATGAACACGGGCTCCAGCTCTCTGTACCAGACCTCATCAATAAAGATCCCACTCTGGAGTCCAAAGCCAAACAATGCGACGTCTGGCAGAAGGCGCCGGGGCCTGACTCGCGGCTGGCCTCTACTCCCTGCTCGGGCAAAACTCCTTGCCGCATCAGCCTGGGCGAGGATGTCCTGCTGGGGAATGGCGCCCCCTGTAGCAAAGCCACTGGAGGGAGCACTGAAGACATGGAGCACCATCCAGACCTGCTGTCGTTTGAGTAACACACAGAGCTGCGGCCAAATAACCAGTTCAGTAGATTTCAAAAAGCATTTGAAGTTTTTCTCTTAGTGTCCATCCCAGAAATGTGTGTGGAGGTAATTCAAACAGACTGCAGCGAGTACTGCAAATCAAAAATTCACTGCCACTTTTCAATTTTTCAACTCAATCTTCTCTGGGCTTTACTTTAGGAAAAGGGAACACATACTTCCAGAACCAAGGGCTCTTTATCTTTTTTTAATCTGATTTCTGGATGTGGGATTAGCTGAAAGGTCACGGTAATTACGCCTTGCTTTCTAACACGGCTGATCTGAGGTCAGCTGGGCGCTTCAAGAATCTTCTTAATGAATGAAAACAAAAACTGACCAGCATGAGACAATGAATGAGCAGCAACAGAGGAAATAGGCGGGACTCTTTTTTTGTGCAGTTTTTTAATGCTTCTGATTTATTCACTGTGTATTTCTTATGTATATCAGGTGTCTAACATATCATGTCTTCCTCAGTAATGTAATGATGATGTAACAATGAATGTTTTAAGTGAGATGAAATATCCTTTAAATGGGCTAAAATGTTACAGGCAGTTATTGGCAAGTGTAACCACAAACATTAAATTTTATATTATTTTATCAGTATTAAGATAAAACACTATTGTATTTAGCACCACGATATTTTCGCTCTATTTAAAGGGACATTTCATTGCATTTTTGGTATAAATCATACAAACGCTGCTGCAGCTCAAAGTTATACAGCAATATAATGTACATTTAGACTCATTTAACATAACACTCAAGTGTTAGGAGTTAGGCGCAGGCTTGGGAAAAGAAGACGGAAGTGAGGGGTGGAGAGGCGGAAAGGATGTGAATGTGTAAGATGGTAAAGCATAGCGAGGAATTTCCTTTCAGTTCAGTCGATATGAAATGTCACGCAGCACTTTCTACTGAGGAGGGGGACGCCTTTTGACCCTCAGCTTCACCCTAAAGAAATGATCCCTGTTTGTTCTTGAGCCAAACTGGAAGAGAACTTTCTCCAAAATGGATTTTTGGAACACACTTAAACTTTTGATTCAGTTATATTTATATAGCGCCAAATCACAACAGCAGTCACCTCAATGCGCTTTTTCTTGTAAGGTGAAGACCCTACAATTATAGAGAGAAATCCCAACAATCAGACGACATCTGACGAGAAAGCACTTGAGTGAGAAGTGAGAAGGAAAAACTCCCTTTTAACAGGAAGTAACCTCTGGCAGAACCAAGCTCGGGGAGGAGCAGGGGGCGGGGGGGGAATCCAGACCTACATGGCCCTGTGTAAAAAAGCGTTCGCCCCCTAAACCTAATAACTGGTTGGGCCACCCTTAGCAACAACAACTGCAATTAAGCGTTTGCAATAACTGGCAATGAGTCTTTTACAGCTCTGTGGAGGAATTTTGAACCACTCATCTTTGCAGAATTGTTGTAACTCAGCAACTGTTTGCACCATAAAAATTTGTTTGCCTGGAAAGCGAACTGATGGAGCTGTGCGTTTGGATCCAGGCTCATAATTTGACCATAACTGAAACACCAACATGATAAAGATTTCCAAAATCATCTTCCCGCTGTGACTGAACTGAAAGCGAATTCCAGTGACCTCCACAAAATCCTGATGGAGAGTCGAAAGAGAGACGGGTGGATGGATGGCAGCTTTTGGAGGGAGGGCTGCTGGAAAGTTGTTTCTGAGCTGAGGAGGAGCAGGATAATTAGCTGTCAGCAGAAAGAGATGAAAGAGGTGCGTTTTTATTCGAGCAGATCATTAAGTGACAGACCAAAGACAGAAGCGATTGGCTCAGTCAGACATGCTGTTTTTTGTCACATTATTTTAGTGAGAAAGCAGGAGCAAAGATTTCTGCAGAAGAGATTCTCTCTCATTTACTTTCACTTCATCGGCTCTGAAAAAAAGAACCCAAAGCCTGTGTATTAATACCTTTGTCGTAGCAGTTCACATGCTCATTTGAAACCTTCTGACTCAGAAAGGGTTTTTTTTATCACTGTAAGAGTAGCACAATCAAGTTGCCATGGTTATTGTAGCACAAGCAAAGCTGTATTTTTATAACACTACTTTTTGAGCATCTGTTCTGCAGATCTGTGCGAGTGGATTAAAGTGGACTTTTGAACTGTGGAAAGTGAACACAAAGATCCCAATGCCCAGACACTGAAAAGAACCCATTTTCTGCGAGTGGCCTCAGTGAGTGACCTGCTGTCCTTGTAGGGATACACTGACTTTAGAAAATATCAAAGAGCTCCCAGAGGACAGCGAGACAGAGGCACAGCCAGCGCTAGTCGTGGTCAGGTCGTGCCCGGCAGAATGAGAGGAATGTTGGAGCTGAAGTGAGACAGATAAAGGAAGCTTTGTCTCAGTCTGTCTCTCTCTGACTTGGTCTTACTTACTGCCATCTACCACCACAATAAAGCAGCTGATGTCTCCCATTAAAGAGTTATTTCACCCAAGTCACAAAACATAACTGTCCCATTAGCTTTAGCAAGCAACCTGCAGGATACTGTGGAGATTTTCTGCTGTTTTCAGCACCCAGAGCATTGCTCATGAAGTGAGAGTGGCAGATGTGACAGGTGGAAATGAAAAGTAGCTTCTTTTTTTTTTTAAAAAAAGAAAATGTGTAAACCGACCCTTTTAGGTAGATGCAAGAGTGAAAAAGTATCATTTACTATTACAAAAAAACATAACTACTGACAAACACTGGTGTACAGCATGAGCAGGGAAAATATAGCCACCATTATTAAAATGGGATTCTTAAACCAAAGCAGTTTGTTATAGAGGATAGCTAAGGCTTCACACTGCTCTAAGCACTCTGTATGATGTCAGATATCCCTAATATGGTCATTTAAGTCCCACCCACCTACTGTACAAACTTACTGTTTGTGAGAGGCAACCAATCAGAAGGAATGTGGCTTAAAGTGAGGGGAGGGCTTGTTTTTTAACAGTGTTTGGCCTGACGAGCTGCACCAGTATGAGGTAAATAAGGATTTTCTTGAACAGCAAATATTATAAAACCACTAGAGTTGAATATAAATCTGGTGTATGAAACGTGAGCAGAAGCCCTGCCCACTTTAAATGGCTCAGAAAAACTGTCTGTCAAGTAACGACCAAAGCTGATTTTTTTTTTCATGTTTTTTTTTTCATGTTTATGTAGAGCTCATCAGTCCCTAAACGAAACAAAAACCACCCTTAAATAAAAATTGTAACTTGTAGGTCGATGATAAGCCAAGTGTCTCTCAGCACGGACATAATTGCTTCGCACGTGGATGAACCACTTATCAGAGAGGCTTTGATTTGATCTAACAAACACGCAGGAACGGATTGATAACAGCCACTCGGATTGAGTCAGAAGGTAAAAGCAATGCAACGCGATCATTAGTTCAGAGAATGCATCGAGCAGCTTTACGAGTACACAAACACTAAAAAGCTGAATTCTTTTATTTGCTGATGAAGGAGGAGCAGTGTACTTTTTATGGAAATGTTGTAAGGCTATTTTGGAAAATTCTGTGAAAACGCTAATCACTTTGTTGCTCTAACAAATGAAGGAAAGAGATTTATTTTGATATATAGTCAGAGGCAATCTGCGTTATTTAGCTGCTGCAGAATTTGATAAATGGAGAGGGAGAAAATGACCACGCTTTGTCTGTGACGTCGTGTCTTGCTTTTGTCTTTTCAACGCTGGTCGACATGATTTCAGCAGACATGATGAATGAAGGAAGCTGAGTGCTGCACGTGGAGGCTTTTTCAAAACAAGCCTGAAGAAGACTGGGACCTTTTAGCAATTCTGCTTTAACTGTTGCAAATTATGTGACTGTGTCTCTTTTTTTTATAATGAAAAATCAAAATGATTTAATAATTTTTTGGCTTTTATCCTCCCAATGTAGTTTTTTTTTCTAAAGTGGGGAAATAATTCCTCCAATGGCTGTAATCTTCTGAGAAAACAAATCTGAAAATAGACTTAATCATGAACCTCTTTTTGTCTTCTGTGTCTTTTTAAAAGCTTAACAAGACCTTTTCTTCATCATTTGTTCTGGGGATGGTCTATGTTTTGTCTTTCCTTCGTCTCACGCCTGCCACTCAGCGACTGCTTGCACAGAGCTCTCATCCTTATCAGTTTTGGCTGATTTTCGCTTCCAAGTTTCTGTCAGCGTCGATAGGCCCCTGACGCTCTGTTTGATGGATCATACGCTCGGAGAGTCGCGGCGGTGGCGGGGATTCTAGAGCGGAAACCGCTCTGATGTTTAATTCATCCGTGTTTGTCCTAATTCGTGAAACTCCTGGTCACTGGCCACCACTGGTGTAAACAACCAGTCGGCTCAGACGTGTGTGCAGGTCTTGTTGCTGTTTAATAATTCAGACGTGATGCACTTATTGATTTTCTACAAAAGAACCCAGACCTTCATGCATAATGAATCATCTAGGGCGCGAGATAGCTGGGTGCAGTTTCTCGACCCAACAAGTTTCTCTCCGCTGTGTTCTGCTGAGTTTCTCAGCTAGTTTTGTATAAGGAAGCCCCCCCAGCAGTATGAACGAAGGTCATGCTGCGGTTGTTCTCGAAAGATTGTTTAATTTTTATGTAGTTACTCAAACTGAGATTGAGCTGAGATACTCTGCATAGCTTGAGCTTACATTTCACATATTACAGCTTGGTAGCAACATAAGGCTCGGGGGCCTGAGTCGGCCTACCAAAGACTCCAATCTGGCCCACTCAATTGTAGTATGACAGCATATATTTTAGACTTTTAACTGTGTTTTTAAAAGTTTTACAGCTTTTCCTGCTGATTTTTCTTCATGACTTTACTCCTACACAGCACACCATGCTATCTTGCATAGATAGAGCGCTTTAGGTTGAAGTTGTAAAATGTTGCTTTTTTTGTTTCTTTCTTTCTTTGTTTCTTTCTATGATTTTTCATAAGTAATAGATCAACCTTTAAATGACACAACGCTCCTACAGAAATGTATGGTTTTTATAGTGGGTTCAGCTTAAAAAAAATAAAGGGCATCAATTAACAAAAATGTTCAGTTTTTTAATTACAGGACCAGAAAAGCTAACAGAACTTTCTGTAAATTTACATTTTTATTTCTTACAATTTAAGGCCAAAGCAGCATTCCTTAATAAACCATATTGTTGAAATTACATTTCTTTTTATATATTAAAATGTGTCAGGGATTAAATGTGTGGCTAAACTTCTTTACGCTGACAAAAAGAGATCCCCATTTAAGATCAAAGTGACTTCCCTGCTTTACAACATACCTAAGAAAAAACTTATATCACATCTTATAAAAGCCTTACCTCACCTTAGAGGTTAGAAAAACCCTGACAAAGTTCATGCAGATGACTGTGACATCTTTTCAGAGGTGAATCCAAAAAAAAATCTCTATCACCCCCTGGTGGCTGATTGCAGTATAGCTCATAAGAGCTCTCCACCTTCATGGAAACCTAATGTTGTATGAACTAAACACCTCAAATGCATGTCATTTCTGATCTGTTAATGTTCCTCATCATGTTCATATTTATTTCAGGGTTTGTTTGTTTTTTTCACCAGTTTGTTTCTCAGTGGTTCTTTGACTGTATAAAAAGGATCCACAGGCATTGATTCACAGCTTCTCTGAGTAAAGTAATCTCAGTGGTACCTGCAGACCTCAGTTTGGGAGATTTACAAAGGAACAACACAACACTGTTCATTTCGTTAACACTTTCATCATTTGTTATTGCTTTCAAAATGTCACCCGGATCACAAAAAGTTCAACTGGTAAGTATGTCATGTCGGCCAATCAGAAGCTGGGACTTAATTCAAGGGGTTTTACAAATATTTTTGAATGAGCCGTTTAAGAATTATAGACATTTTTATACACAGTCCTCAGCTTTTAGAGGTTCAAAATTATTGAGCCCAACACACATTAGTTAAGTATAAAGAAACTCTTTTTAGTGCTTGGATGAAAAACTTTGCACCCAATGACTGGGAGCCACACGTACCTGTGCCATAACGCTGCCTCCACCATGTTAGACCGATAATATGGCATGCTTTGGATCATCAGCTGTTTCTCTCTGCCGCCATAGTTCTTTTTCTTTACATCAGTCTGGTACAAGTTGGTCTTGATTTCATCCCCCCAAATATTATTTCATAGAATCCTCTGTATGTATTTTCATTCATGAAGGTGTTTTTAGATTGACAGTGATACTCCTGTGTCCTGGAGAGTGTCCTTAACTTGGTTCGATGTTGTGAAGTTTTTTTTGTTAACCATAGAAATCTGTCATCATGTACTTTAGTTGTCTTCTGGTATTCCAGAAGACAACCTGTCTCTCTGACAGGTTTGTTTGGGTTTTGCAGCCTACTGATGACTTCCCTCAATTGCACTTTCTTTGGACTTCATACCTGAAATTACTTTAAAATTACAACAAAAACCTGTAAAATACAAATTCAACACTTTGAAACAACTTCAAATATAACGTCTGCTTCACTTTACAGCATCATCTGGCCATGAAACTGCTTGTCAGTCAATTGTCCCTTTAGTTACTGTGATGTCATACTACAAAAATTGTGTCTTTGTTCGAAACATTACGGAGGGCCTGTATCTGCTCCCTAGCTTCATTTGACGTCCCAAATGAAATAACATTGATGGCATCACAATGCAATCTTCAGCTTACTTTCTCAAACTTTGGAAGTGCCCCAGTATCCTCTAATCCTATAAACTTCTTACAGGCTGAGTTGTAATAATCCTTATAGATGAACTGAGCTTCATGTGTAAAGTGAACTGCTCCTTCAGTCATGATGGTCCTTGGAGAATATGAAACCTTTTTAGTTCATAGTGTCTTTGAAGCATTTATTTAAAGTCCCAGTGACATTCTGTAATTTGCCATATACTGTACGTATATTCTACCTTCTACCTGAACGCCATCTGGTGGCTTTCAGGTTTAAGGCCCTTTTGCATGTGCTTCGTTTTTTCATGAGCTACATCTGTCTTTTTGTACTATATGCCTGGTACAAAAGGCAGTTTCAGCCTTTATGGATAGCTTTACATTTCATAACAACTATACAGTAGGTGATTTTTTTTTTTCTTTGATAACAGTGTGGAAGCCACCACATTGCGCCAGTACTGACAAGGACTGGAAAGAAAGAACATATTTCTCCTGTATTGGCTTCCCTTCATTGGCTCCCTGTCAAATCCAGAATTGAATTCAAAATCCTGCTCCTCACATACAAGGTCTTAAATAATCAGGCCCCATTTTATCTTAATGACCTTGTAGTACCATATCACCCTATTAGAGCACTTTGCTCTCACACTGCAGGCTTACTTGTTGTTCCTAGAGTATTTAAAAGTAGAATGGGAGGGAGAGCCTTCAGTTTTCAGGCCCCTCTTCTGTGGAACCAGCTTCCAGTTTGGATTTGGGAGGCAGACACTATCTCTACTTTTAAGATTAGGCTTCAAACTTTCCTTTTTGCTAAAGCATATAGTTAGGACTGGATCTTGTGACCCTGAATCCTCCCTTAGTAATCCGGCAATAGGCGTAGGCTGCTGGGGGATTCCCATGATGCATTGCTTATTTCTTCTTCAGTCACCTTTCTCACTCACTGTGTTAATAGACCTCTCTGGATTGAATCATGTTATTAATCTCTGTCTCTCTTCCAAAGCATGTCTTTATCCTGTCTTCCTTCTCTCACCCCAACCCGTCACAGCAGATGGCCCCGCCCCTCCCTGAGCCCGGTTCTGCCGGAGGTTTCTTCCTGTTAAAAGGAAGTTTTTCCTTCCCACTGTTGCCAAGGTATTTGCTCATAGGGGGTAATATGATTGTTGGGTTTTTCTCTGTATCTATTATTGTAGGGTCTACCTTACAATATAAAGCGCTTTGAGGCGACTGTTGTTGTGATTTGGCGCAATATAAATAAAATTGAATTGAATAACTCATCCATTTGGATGTTAAAGTTCAGGGTCCTGCTGCATTGACTGACAGACAGCTTAACACCGGCAGTTGTAGCTAATTTGAGTAAATGAAGTGGTCCTCTCTTCCTAATTTGGGTTTTTTGGAGCATTTTTTGGAATTATCAGACAAATAACAGGACCTGTTGTTCTACTATGGAGGAAGCTTCAGTTTTGGTGACTGATTTTCTGTTATTTTACTTTCTTACTTAGAACTAATGAGCTTGTATTTGTGTGCGCTGTACTTGTACGTTTTTTGGATGCAGCATGCTAAACCACCTTGCTAGCATTAGTTATTAACTGTCTTGTCCAGTTATGATCACTTCTGGCTCTAGTATCAGCATAGTTGCATCCAAAAAGATAATGTTGTGATTCCAAAACAACACAAAGTCTGAAACCAGTCTGTGGTATCCCAGTGGCTATGGCAATCTTTTATATACTGTCTATGGTGCAGTCCACCGCATAGCCACCTATGTTGCGAGTTTAATGAGATGTGCAACAGATTTAAATCCTTGAACCCACACACATCAGTGCCACAGTGTGCTCCAAAGCACAGGCTGGGCCTGACTGAGCCTTCATGAGTACATCCACAGTATGTTCTTTCCATCACAGCCTTATTTGTATGAGCCGGTCTACAAGGCACGGAGAGATTTGAAAAGAAAATTAGGACAGACAGAACAAAGCTGCTGCTTCTACAAATGAGCTCTTCCATGAATGCCTTTCAGAGCGTTGTGAAAGTGAATAGATGCTCACATTGATTATCAAAAATAATTCCCATAGTGAGCGTGAAGCCATAATAATGATATGTAATACAGGCTGTTCTATTATCTGATGAGACGAGCAGTGTCTTTGCAGATGCTTCTTGCTGCTAGGACATCAGAAAAGTTTGCTTATTGACTCCAGCCCTGTGATGAAGAGGTAAATGTCAAACTGATGAAAGGATGCACAGCTGTGCCACGATAACAGCCAATTTCTTTCTAAAAGTAGACTAAGAGACATTTTTGTAAGGAGGAGCAGTCGGTGTAAATCGTCCTGCCTTCTGACTATGAAGATGACCTTTCCCAGGTTAGCTTTACTTTCTGACCTGGGGGATTCCAGCTTCTAGTAAACTCATTATTAACTTATTATAACAGTGATCATTGAATGTCTGTTGTATGTTCCTAGCAACTATTACCTATCGTTTTAAACAGGAGCTTCTGTAGGATTTTTTAAATAAGGGGGCACATGGGGGTCTAGAACCAGTGATGGGGTGGGGGGTCTTTGTATTCAGTTCACCTGCGCAAAGAAAAGTAGTTAGGAAATGGTAAGCACTGAACCTGTGAGGCCACAGCAGGACTCCGTTCTTTTTGTTTTACAGTGGAAAAAAAGGATGTAGCAATCATTATGTCACCCGCTGGTTTGTAAAGTCCTTTCACAAAGCCTTGAGTTGAATATTTTTATGCCATCACAGTCTTGGTGTTTTGAAATCAGCTGTGAGCAGGTGTTCAGAGTAGACAATCACTTCTGTAACTACCAGTCCATTTAGCCCATTCCCTGGTTTTACATTATATTGACACTCAGACTGTATGATCTGAGTAAAGTACCCTTGCCCCTCTCTAAGTCAGGTAACAGTAGCTGTAACTGATTCAGTTAATTATGTAATAGTAAAATGTGACAGGTGTTTTAGTGCTACTTGGCTTTAAAGGCACAGTCAATGATTTTTTAAAGGTTATTTAATAGAAAACCAGAATGTTTTGCTCATAAATATACATTGATTAATGCGTAACAAATTGATGTTTTCTCATAAGCTTACAATTAATGCATTAAAAATAAATGGGAGCAGGTATCAGTTTGTGGAAGCCACCACATTGCCCCAGCATCTTGAATACAGTAACTAAGATGGACTGAGATGGATGTTCTGCCTAAATGTGGATTTGTATGTGGTTAGAGAATGGCCACACATGTAGTATGACTTATATGTTACTTTTAATTTAAAGTTCACAAACTCTTTCAAACAATTTTTGACCATTTAACATTTGTAGCTGTATGACATGTCTTTCTAATTCTGTCTTTATCCCCCATCACCACTCCTCTCATTCCTCCCTCATGTCCACCTCCTCACCTCAAGGCTTATCTCTTGAACTGAAGTCATGGCTCTAAAACATTTATCTATTGTCACAATTGCTAACATAATGTCAGCTAATGTTAGACTTGAGTGTCCTGAAAAACAGACAGTTTCAGTAACGCCGGCTAACAGTTTGTGTATTTGTCCTTTAGGAGCCACCGTAGCTAGAGTCATGCACTTAAATTGGTTGACTGCAATTTGCAATCTACTGACATCTATTGTTGAGAGTTTGCACACTGTAACTTTAAAAACATTGTACCAATTTAGCATTTCAACCAAAGCTTGGCCCCTAAGAACGCCCTGATGAATATTAACTCTGGTGTTGTTATGAACTCATTGATCTCTGACTTTCTTTATGCCTACAAACACACCAGGTCCTCACAGTGTGGCTTGGATCGTTTGTGGTTAGTGAACAAATTTGTCTGGAATCTCATCACGCTGAACACGTACAAAAGTTTTCTCATCCTCTGTGTGTTTCTCATATGTGGGCAGCACTCTCGACCCTCAGGAGAAAACATGTTTTCCAACCCATTAGTCACTGCCAACTGGCAGGATAGAGTTCTTATCACGTTTATTGATCAGCATGGGAAAAGATTGAAGTTTTTTATTTGTGTGTGTGTGTGTGTGTGTGTGAGAGAGAGAGAGAGAGAGAGAGAGAGAGAGAGAGAGAGAGTGGGTGTGAAAGGTAAGAAAAGGACTCTGTTGCCCCTGTCAGGCAAAGCAAAGCCTCAAACCAGCTTTAGCCACACTGTAAAACCAAAACTGTCCCCTTTAAAGCTGCTTGTTGCTCTTAACAAAAGCAACTGCAACACAACAGTGCACCAGAAGTGTTCTCAAGTGTCCCTGGTGTTTTCAGATTATTGCTTATTGAAATGTTTTGTTATTCAGTGTAAGTGAACAAACAGTTCCTAAACTGCATTTTAGTGAGATGTTTGCTGAATGAACATCACTACTTATGAAACAGCATTAGATTCAAGTGTTTTCTTTTTTACGATGTTACGCTTATGTGCCCTCATAATAGAAAACATGGCAGTCCCTCATAGTACAGCTTATTACTTATGTTGTATGGTGTTTTGGGGGGTTCCAGTCAGTTAATCACCAGGTTTTCAAAAGAAAAAAAACACAAGAAAATATAAAGTTGGTATTTCTGAAGTAATGCTTACCTTTGGAGAATATGCTTCTTAAATACAGGCCATTTATTGTAGTTGCACATTACTTATAAGGGTGCAGGCTATATTAAGTACTTTGGGGTGACTGCTGTTGTGATTTGGCACTATATAAATCAAACTGAATTGAATTATATCATATTATTTTTGGATACTTAGATAATATTTATGAGTCATAACATGAAATCACTTATAGCGTCTGTCTTTTAAAATACCTTGCAAGTAACTAACATATAAATTAAAGGCAGTATGATTTGTTTCTCCTTTGCTTTAAAACTGACAGTCATCATTATCTACATTTTAACTGTCACGAGAAACAGGTAAACAATACTATCAGTGTTACACCAATTCTGAATAATTACAGGGTAATGTTGGTAATTTAGAGTCATGGGGTTTATTATGAATTATAATTATAGTTTTCAGAGGAATGTTTATTTTACTTTCTGGTTGTTTGTGAAGCCCCTTACCACTCACATATAAATCATTCAAGCATAAAAAAAGCATCAAACTCAAGCGATGAACCAGTGTTGTGTCCACACATAACAGACAACTTACCGAAGAAACGAGTTTAAATTGTATTGTAATTGCAGCCTGTCACAAAAAAAAACACGATTTGTTTCATTTCTTTAGTACATCTATGAAAAATGATAAAGATAACATGGTTTGACAAGCATGAAATAGTATTTTTGCAACAACAAGGTGATTCAAAAAGAGCTATTAGCCAAAAACCTACATATTTCAGCATGGGCTGTAGCGTGTCCTGAAAATATGAAGAAACTGGACAAGTGAAGGACAAAAGAAGTGGCCGGTGTAAAAACTATCCACAGCAGATGAACTGTATCTGAAAGTCTTTTTTTTTTTTCAGAAATAGGGGGTAAAAATCCAGCAAGGACCTGATACACGAGCTGAGAGAAGCATCTACTGTTCACTGAAGCTTCATCAGAAACGGTCTCAGTCTTGATGGCTGTCAAGAAACCATTCTCAGGAAATGGGGGGGAGGCTAAGATATGTCAAATTACTTACCTATTAATATCAGTGGCAACAGATATGGAGTAGTGAATCTAAATTGGAAATTGTTGGTTCAAGTATGTACAGAGGAGATCAGGAGAGAGGTGAGTGTCTAAATCTGTAAAACATGCTGGGGGCTCTGTCATGGTCTGGGATGAATTTCATTTACTGGTGTTGTGGATCTTATAAAAACTCGTGGAATTATGACTGTAGAAAAGCACTGATTGTCATGAATGGCTGTGTGGCAGGTAGGATTTGGACACGAGAGACAGGAGATAAGCTAAAAAAAAAAATCAGCTTTGATGCTGCACTCAAACAAAATACAAAACAAAGACTGGCCAAGAATGAGGAATTCAAAACTAGAGAAACAATAGCAAGAAGATACGTGACCATGAGGAATGATGGAGGACATGACAATGAAGTAAGACAGGTGGGAAGCAAGCAGGAGACAACTGGAAGAACAGCTGAACTTAAGAAAATGAGACAAAGGATGCGAAACTAAATACAGAGCACAACAAACAAGACTATAAAACAGAAAGTAACTGAAGACGGGAACAGAATTTAGGTGGGCAGGAAAAACAAACATTAACTATAATTACAAATTACAAAAAAAGACTGAAAAAGGACAAGAAGAAGTCTAAAGATACAGGTGAAAAAAAGGTGAAAAATCTAAACCATGGAGCTAGCTCGTTCTGCCTCATCTTCACTGGCCATGCTGATATTCTCTGTGCCTGCATCCACACGGTGACCTTCCAAACGATAAAGAAATATTGCCGTAAACAGTGTATTTTGCAACACCAAGAAACAAACGATAGCATATAATATGAAACGGTAGATGTTTTAATTTCATCATCCAATACATTTCGTCATATCGCACAGCCCTACAAAGAAGAGCTTTGAATGTCCTTCAAGAATCCTGCACTGAAGTCTATTTAAAGAAATCACAACGAAGAATTAAAGAGCTCATAAAAAATATTGATTTTCAAAGCCTGTTAAAACTGTACAAACTCTGTTTTTTGCCTCATATGCTGTATTTCTGCACTTCCAAGCAAAATAAAAAAATCAGGGGTGACTCAAGACTTTTGCACAGTGCTGTGTGTGTGTGTGTGTGTCTGTGTGTGTGAGTGAGTGTGTGTATATACAAATAAAGGATATATTAGGAAAAAAATTTGAATTATAACTACTCCTGGTACTCCAGCAAACTAGGCCAACAATTTTATTTTCACATGCATTCCACAGCATGACGTGCTTTGTATGCGTTTCTTAAAGATAGTAATTAAGAGGAAAAAAAACATGCATTTTCTCTTATTTATGCTAATACTCTTTTCTTCTCACTTTGCTCAAATCTGCCGGTGGAGTGGGAGTCTCTGGGGGTTTTCTTTCCTTCCTTCTCCTGCTCCACCCTCTCCTTTGCCTGTCTGTCTCCTGGGGCTGATAATGCCTCACACAGTAAATGCTCTCGTCTCTCCGTGTTTGGTCTTGTTTGACTTTGACTTTTGTTTGGGTCACTCATGACTGACCAAAAGACAGATGTTGTGAAGCTATTCTGAGTACATCTGCTTCACAACCTCCCAGTCTTTACTGCATCGATCCATCCATCCATCCATCTGTCATGGGCCCATTGCAACCTTTCAAAGCCCAGACAGGGCCTCCTTTATAGGGAGCAGGTTGTCAAAGGATGCACAGACAGATAATCAGACAGACAGGCTGTTAGCTGAGGCAACATTAGTCTGTCTGCAAAGTGAAACAGGCCGCAGGGGCTCTGCTGCTACAAAAACCCTGTATTTTAACAAGCCATTAAATTCACTGTTGGCTCTTTAAAGCTTATTTTTCTTCAGGGAAGAGAGGCAGAAACCTGTCAGTGAGGTATAATTGTTTCATTTGTTTCTAGCGCAAATCAACATCTCATTTAAAGTCAAGCTCCCAGTGGAGGGAAAAGTGAAAGCTTTTGTTACCTTTTGTTTTGTTTTGTTTTTTTTCCAGTGGTAGATATAAATCCCTAAATTAGTTTAGATACACTTATTAACTGCCATTAAATGGGGTTCCCTCAGGATTCAAGTAAAAATAATCACATACCTCACAAAAATACTGGAAAAAAGAAAGAATGAAAGCACCAGAGTGGAGCAGCTTACAGGAAGCAGAGAGCACTCTTTTTTTTTAGCCCATTGTGGAGCTAAGGTGGTAAATGCTGAAGAACACTACAGGCATGTATGCATGTGGCTCATAACACACTAATCTTGTTCAGACTGTTTGGTGCAATTGGTCACCCTTCTTACAAAATGATAACACAATGCTTGGTGGAGTCTAACCCCAACACTCTAAATATGTTGCTCCATAACTTCAGAGCAACATCCAGTGAAATTAAATACATGCACATATTCCTACAAACTTAAATTGTTCCTGACTAGCTTAGGTGTTTATATCAGTTACTGTGGCTTTAGAGATAGCAAGTGATTAGCCTATATGCCAAAAAATACATTAGCATATGCTTGCTTTAAGTGGACTACAAATGATAGTTTGCTAAGTCAGTAAACCAGAAGAGAGAACATGTCAGATCAATAGTTTAGCTTTTAAATTTTAGCATGTTAGCACTGTCTTTTATAGGCTAATTATCTTGCTACTGTTAGCATACATCTCAAAATTTGTTAAGACCACAAACAATCTTTCAAAAGTAGATAAAAGCATCAAATTTTAAAAACATGTCTCCCTGGCACCATTAATTTATTGGCAACTTGAATTTTAAAAATTTCAAAATTTTCTAGTTTGACAATCATTCCCATCTAGTTAACAATTATTTTATAAAAGAATTTCAACCACTGGATCAATTTAGAAGTTTTTTTTTCATCTATATGCTTCTAGCTTGTTTGTTTCAAACGAGAAGTTTTTTGTTTCAAAAACTACTTAATTTCAGTTATAGATGTGTTACATTTTGCACCAATGATCCAATGACAAATGTTGCTGCACAGGTCAAGGGATCACTATTTTACCTCTAAGTTAACGCTATGAAGCTGGTTTCAGAGATTCATTGGTGCATGAAGACTTCTTTGCCCTTGGTTTGGCTCTGCTGGCACACCCTGTCATCAGCTGTTATTGGTTTTTTTGTTTTTCTTACAGGCTAACACAGAGAGACAGATAACTGTCTGTCAGGCAGTGCTGCCCAGCTATCAAGTTCCAACTAGGAACTCAAGGGTAATGTTCTCTGCATTTTAACTGTCCTAGTTTAAGCCATTATAATTAGATTGTAATTTATATTTAATGTTTGTTTTATTCATTGTATTTTTAGTTTATTTCAGGTTAATTATTACCTCATTTTTAAAAATGCTGTATTAGATTTTATTGTTATTGAGGTACATATGTTAAAATATTTGTTTTTATATTTGATGTTTTTAACCCACTTTGTAAGAAAGGAATTTCTCAACTTTGGGATAAATAAAGTGTATCTGTTTTACATATTATCTTACCTGGCAAGTTCACCTTAGTCTGTCTCTCTGGGTGACCTTCCTACCCAGCCTATATAATACAAGGCTAAACAGTTCTATCTAGTGGACAAGTGAAAGTATTGCATCTTCAAAAGGTTACCTAGATGCCCAGAATCACTTTCATTAAATAAATGAATAATAAAATTGTATTAAACCAGTAATAAGCATATTTCACTAGTAAGTCAAATAAATGTTACTATGAACTGAAGATCGAGCCTCTGATAACTTCCACAACTTTATCTAAAATATGAGCACACGTGGAATTTCAAACTTTGAAACTCTTGTGTGTTTGACTCCTTGAAATTCAGAAACCCATCACAGTGATGATAATGCTTCATTATTATTTACCGTTTCTCTAATAAGCTCTGGGAGTTACATCACTCAAGGGGATAAGCTGACTTCACCCTAACTTTCCTCTCACCCCTTCTCCTCTTTGGGTTTTAAAAGTTTTGAAACCTAAAAAATATATAAAAAGATCTAACATAGTGAAAGTGAATCATCATAAAATTTTGAAGCATGTTTTTATGCCGAGCTCTAATGAAATTAGAGGTACCTTTGGTTAAAGCAAGACACGGGGGTGAAAATCCTGCGATTAAATGAAAACGTCACTGTAAACATCACCAAATAAGAGCTGCTCTTACAGTTTACATTACTGTGTGTACATGCATTTGAATCCTTCGTATGTATGTGATCAGAAGTGGAAGAGAGGGACAGATCTTCTATTTGAGTGAACAAACCAATAAAACATAAAATAAACTATCTCGGCTTTCTTGTTAATCTGATGTTGGATGAGAAGTCCTGGCTCACAGTGTCCGCGCTAATTCATCCCAAAGGTGTTCTATCGGGCAGAGGTCAGGACTCATCCATGTCTTTATGGACCTGCTTTGTGCAGTCACGTTGAAACAGGAAGGGACCGTCCCTAAACATTGTGCAAAATGTCTTTGTGTGCTGAAAAATTAAGAGTTCCTTTCACTGGAACTAAGGGGCCAAGCCCGAACTCCTGAACAGCAATCCCACACCACCTTTGAAACTTTACACTTTGCGCAATACAGTCAGACAACTACCATTGTCCTGGCAACCACTAAACCCAAACTCGCCCATTGGATTGCCAGACAGAGAAGCCTGATTCCTCACCCCAGAGAACACATCTTCACTGCTCCAGAGACCAGTGGCAGCGTGCTTTACACCACTACATCTGACACTTGTGCTTGGTGGTGGCTTGGGAGCAGCTGTTTAGCCATGGAAACACATTCCTCCTGTTTAAGCACAGTTTACTTACACAGCAAAACAAAAAGTATCTAATTCTGCCATGTTTCCCACTTTTGACAGAAATGATCTCCTGGAGTGACTTGCACCTGTCTGACACTGAATGAGCACTACTACACCTCCAGCTTCTCTCTTACACACACTGCTTCTAGTTTGTAACACAGAGGTCCATGTCCTGCACAGGGTGGAGGAAAACTTCAACAAGCCTCTCTAGCCTGCTGTGTAGCTCTACAATACAAAAGGTGATAGTAAACTACAGCCGGTCTTCTTTATATTAGCTGTTTAAGGAAACCAGGCTTTCTGCGTGGCTTTTAATGCATGATTTGACTCTCTTGTGCACAAAATGAAGACAAATGGCAATAGACTGTGGGAGTGGTCCTACAATCCTCCTATCAAATTGTTTTTGTTTTTTAAAGTGAAATTGCGAGTGAATATGAATCAACTGCCCACAGAGAGGCAAACAGTTTCTAATTTATCATTTTTTATCTGTAATTGTATATCTGGAACTGTGACTTGAAACAAATAAAACATGCATTTTTTGTGAAGAGTCTGTGGAAATGTGGTACTTTGAGCCTCAACATAACCTGCTTTATTATTTTACTATGCATTACTATGATCTTCCAGCCTGGTTTAAAAAAACAAAAAAACAGACACTTACCTAAAAAAAAAAAAGAAAAGTGCTGTCCAATAAGCTTGCTTTGTGGTACACCCCTCACCTCAGACACCTTTTTCACATTCCTCTTGGAATGGCTGAATACCACATTCAGCCAAGCAGAAAGTTTTAAATCCATCTGCTCTGAGACCTCCGTCAAAATACGAGAAACAGAGAAATTAGGTTCAGTGCAAGAGGTTATTTTATTATTATTATTATTTTTAACCGTTGACACAATCAGCAGAGAATCAAGGCGTGACATGAAGACATGAAGAGGACGGGGTCAGATCTTGTTGAATGCTGCTACATCGACACTCTGGACCTGAAATAAAGCAAAAAAATTTAAGTGTACCAGGATTATTAACGACAGCGAGTAACTGCATGTTTTGATTTGAGCACGTTTTACACCGGATACCGTTCCTGATGTCATCCTGAAGAAAAAATCCCTCAAACTGTTCTTGTACAACTGCTCGTGTTATGGAGTCTTTCAGCTTCACTTTGTCCCTTTCTGCCTCAAGGTGGCAGCAGTGTGCTGACTGTGGCTGATAATGTGATGATTCTGTCAGACTGCTCTGATTTTCCTAGGTGAGCCATCCTCACTGAACCTAATCTGTTCACTCCAGCTTCTCTGATGCTTTTAATCTATTTTAATTTCTATGTTTGAGTATGTTTACTTTGTCCATTTTCTGCCCCCCCCCACACACACACACACATTTTAATGATAAAAACATGCATATATGTAATTATAATTAAAATTAGCATTAAAAGAGTAAGGAGGAGTAGAGGGGAAATGGTGGCTTTATCTATTAGCCGGTTTACTACTGCAAGTTAATGTGATTTGGATTGCAGCAGCAGATGGCTGCCCCTCCATGAGCCTATTTCTTTAGGTCTTTCTAGCAATTTGTGTTTTGCCCTCCTACTAGTGGTGCAACGGATCAAAAATCTCACGGTTCGGATCGGATCACGGTTTTAAGTCACGGATCGGATCAATTTTCGGATCAGCAAAAAAAGAAAAAAGACAAAAATTGAACAATTACTTATTGAAGTATTTTTTGCCTGTTAAAAACATTCAACTCTAGACTCATTCCACGCAATTATTTAAAAAAAAAAATGGTACAATATAGGGCAGTAAAGGGCTTTGTATCTACCACTCAATTCAATTTTATTTATAAAGCGCCAAATCACAACAACAGTCGCCTCAAGGCGCTTTATATTGTAAGGTAGACCCTACAATAATACATAACGCTCATTATATCGCACTCTGCTGAGATATAATGAGCTGTCACAGTCACGTAGCTTTCCGTTGCCCTGGACGTCCACCTATTTGTAGTAGTTAGGGCAACAGAAGATGCCTGGGACAACTTAAAGCTTTTCCTGCTCATACATGCTTGGAACGATCTTGCCACTAAAGTGGACGCGCAACGGGATATCATAGCGTGGCTCAAGCACATTCATCATAGTTTAAACCCCTTGTTTTGCACAACGGAATACGGCCACCCGTCTGCAGCTAAACACCCCAATAGCTTTTGTAATAGCTTTAGCCCGGTCGGACTGGGCAGCAAAGGGCTGCTTAAATACCGCAAACTCCTCTGCTCCTCCACTTGGACCGCAACCGCTGGCCATAACTATCGCTTGACAGACCCACCTCGCGCACCATACACATACTTTTTTTTTCTTCTTTTTCGAATCTTCGGATCACGTGCGTGCCGAACCGTGGAGTGGGATCGGTTCGGATTACGGATCAACCGTGATCCGCTGCACCACTACCTCCTACTGTCACTAGAGCATCATTTGATTTTGGGGGTTTTTGTGGGGTGATTGCTATTGTGATTATTAAATAAATCAATCAACATTTCCCACTGTGATGGGAATTCTGGATGCCCAGTTAGTCTGTTATTTTATGAGAGCTTAACAGAAATAAGAGTACTGAACAAGACTTACATAATCTTCAAACTTGGTGATTTCCTCCTCTAACATGTCTGTTCCCACTTTGTCGTCCTCCACCACACACGCAATCTGGAGCTTTTTGATGCCGTATCCAACAGGCACCAGTTTGGACGTCCCCCATAACAGACCGTCGGCCTGTACCGAGCGCACACACTCCTCAAGTTTTGCCATGTCTGTTTCGTCATCCCACTAAAAGAAGCAGAAAAAACAGACAGTGAGCTTTTTTTTTTCTTTTTTAAATAATTGACCTACGACCGGGCTCAGACAGAGCACGGACTTACAGGTTTGACATCCAATAAGATGGAGGACTTGGCGATGATGGCAGGCTTCTTGGCCTTTTTCTCTGCATACTCTTTCAATCTCTGTTCTTTGAGTTTGTCTGCCTCTTCATCTTCATCACTACCAAACAGATCAATATCATCGTCATCCTCCTCCTCCTCTTTAGCTGGGGTGCTGGTCTTCTGCTGGACAGCGGTGCCCTGAAGAAAATGAAAAGAGTGGAAGCATCTCTGGATTCTGAAAAGTGAAAGCTGGTTGAATGTTTAAAAACTCACGTTTGTGTAAGGGACTGAAGGAGCAGGAGCAGAAGCTGGGCTGACGGCTGCAGGAGACTTCTCCAAAACTGCAACCCGACATTCCAGTTTGGAAAGTGCTGCCCTCAAGTTCTCCACCACTAAAGAGACATGAGATACAAGAGTGCGTTTAGCATGAATGAGGAACATGCGAATATGAGTAAAGAAGTGATGCATATTCTAGCAGATCAAACACTGTGAGAGTTAAGACAACAGCACTGAATAATCCTTTAATTTTACAACCAATCAAATGTAAATCAGTAGTTAATCATGTTCATTCACTTTTCTCTGTTTTACAAAAGGTCTCCAGCTCTGTAGGTCTGCTAGACTGGTGCCTGCATTTGCAGTTAGAGAGCTTGTTGATTAGAAAAAAAAAAGTGTGATGACACCATTTTCATGTATTTAAAAAAAAAAAGTCTTGTCAAAGTCATTTGATCATTATTAGCTGCAGTTCTAATAATACTTAACTTCATCTGAGGGCACCAAAATAGCTCTGCTGTAAGTAAAGAAGGAAAATGCATTAACATCTGATGAAAGCTGAAAACAAACCCACCTTTGTGTAAGCTCTGGTTCTCCAGCTCCAGGCTCTTGATGCGGGAAACGAGTTCTCCGTGATCAGCCGAGCTGCCGCCGATGCTGCTGCCTGTGCTCTGAACCGCAAAGACAGAAGCGGAGAGGGATCAATACAGTTTAATGAGAACATCTGATGGAGGATGTGGAATATTAGTCTTTTCATCAAACAGAACACCCATGTGTGAGAAAACAGCAGGTTGCAGTCTCAACAGCCAGGCTCTAGAGCCAGAAAGTGACAGCACAAGTATGCAGCAGTTTACAGACCCCAGTAGAAATATGCAGGTGACTGTGTCTGAATTGGAAAGTGCATACAGAAAAGGCATCTGTAAGCTGAGGTATTCAGATCAGTAAAGTGTGGTTTTCAACAAAGTCCACTGACAGAGGTGCTTCCAGTGACACACAAGCTTTGGTGGCACTTACAAGCTGAGAATGTTGGCTTATGGGAGGCTGAGCAGACCCTCTGTTACACAGTGTAGTCTTCAGCTTTGGGGCAGATTTCAGGGAAGAAAGGAAATGAGGAGAAGGGAAGGAGCAGGATTTATTGAAGTTCATGCCAAAAGGAGAGCAATGAGGAGCACAGAACAGAAAGCAACTGGAGCAACCACAGGAAATAAACAGAGCTCAGAGGTCACAGAAGAGATAAAAGACTACAACCACATTTTTACACTAAATCACATTTACACTTTAGAGCCTTCAGATCAACAGAGAGCTTCAACTCAAACGAAATCTCCATTATCAGTTAGTTTAATCCATCTCCGTCAAGGAAATGAAAGCTAGGAAAAGTCAGAGAAAAGGAGGGAAACTGGTCCCATGTGTATTAGACTGTTACCATAAAATGGTAGCACTATAGCTATGTTATTTCTAAATTCAAACTAGTTTTTGAGCTATGCCGATGTCAGACTGCACTATATTCCTTCCTAAAAGATGACGATCACTGTGTCTGATGTGTAGCCTGAACTGGGCATTATGTTAATATTTAAGCTAAGATTGGACTGCTTACATTTTGGAATAACTTGAAATTATTTCCTATTTCCAAGCCAACTTCAATTTGTTACCTGCGTTTGCCTAAAAGAGAAAGACACTACGCCCAAAACTAAAAGGCTGGATGCTCTGATCTAAATGGTCGAGATTGGTGAAATTATATTAGTATGTATACATGTACTTGGATAATTTAAGCACTTTTAATACCACATCAATGGTATCCATCAAATGGAAATACAGCGTGTTCAATGATACTTACCCCTGCTAGAGACTTTTGGATGTTCTCCCGGGCCCGGGCAATGTCCTGAAGAATGGTGTTGGCGCCAGCATCCTTCAAGAAAATGAACAGCTGTCAGTGTCCATTCATCTCTGACTTTATGACGCAAGGACAGACTCCACAATTAGAACATTATATTCCAAAATATTAGACTGATTTACCCCCCCCCCCCAAAAAAAAAAAACAACAAAAAATTGCAACTACACAGCTCTGGTCAAACCGGACCTCTAGCAGATTTGTGCTGCAGGTGCATTTGGATCATTTTAATTAGTCAACTAATTATTCTGGCTCAAAACACATGGTTGTGTCCAAAATCCTAAAATTAAGGCTTCAGAATCCAAAATCCAAAACCAGTGGATGATGTCACAGTGACGATCTACTTAGATGTTTACATTTTAATATGGCCCCCGACTAAGGCCGTAATTTTTTTTAATTACAATGTAATTATATCTACATACAAATATTTAAGGATAGGTACACTAGAATAAGGAGCTAACAAGTCAGGTTTTTACAGGAAACAAAGATAATTATAATAAATAATTTTAAGTACAGCGCAAGTAAAAAAAATAAATAAACAAAACAAATATCAAAAGCAAAAAAATTTAATAATTCAATAATAAATAATCTACATAATGAATATTCAATTATGATGTACAAAAATAATAATGTAAAAAGGCAAGATTAATCCACTTCATAATACCAAAAGGCCCTGAAAAGTACAAAATACTAACGATATAAGATGGCAAAATATTGTTTGTTTTCCCCCTAAACTAAGAGAAAATTGTGTAGTACTTAAAGTTACTTACAGTACAATTATTTCTCTGTTTCCAGTAAAAATGTCCTGTATCTACCTGTAAGTATTTGTATGTAAATATACTTACATTACAATCTCAAATAAGATTCGTCCTCAGACAGAAGGTATATTCTAAAGTTTCACTTTATTTATTTTTAATTACAATAAATAAAATATTGCTTCAAATTCAGCCTGTGGAATAATACAGTTTTGATCAAATACAGCACAGAACAACCACAAAATCTATGCACTGTTAGAATCTAATCTCTACGCAAAGACACTTAAGATGTAAATAATCCACATTAATATGGTACAACGGTTTCAGATTAGACGTGAGGATTAAAAGCTTAAAGCGCAAGATTTAACTTGTAAGGCAGCGTGGTTACCTTTGTGGGTTGTGGTGAGCCATTCATGTGCTCGTAGAAGCGCCTCTCTGCTTCGTCATAGCGTGGTTTGTCAAACCAGATCTTTTCCTTGGCCAGAAAGTCCACTGCACTCATTTTTCTACAAAGTAGAAAGCAGGGAAGGAAAATACAGGGATGTATGAACAGGACACAGAAGGTCAGGGAAAAAAGGAAATGAAGCCTAAATTATTATTAATTCTTATACTAAAAATCACCCAGCATACAGAGATTTCACCAATATAAAATCTGACTTTTTATTCTGTAAGAGACTAATTTTTTAATTTCTTTTTAAACAGCTATTCTCCACCAACAGCCAACTACACAAATGCATAACAAAAAAAAGAGGATGGTAAAACACAACAATGGGTCAGATAGTCAAAACACAAAGCATAAGGAAAATATTGAACACAGATGAATGACAAAGAATGGCTTAAAGTAAAGAAAAATCAAATTCATGTGGGAAAAGAATGGAGGTGATATGATGGTCAAAAAACCCAAAAAAACCAAAAGATGAACTGAAACATCTGGAGCAGTTCCCTTCTCCCGGTTTGATCATACTTGTCCCTCAGTGGGGCGGCCGAGGCAACTGATGAGGCTTCTGCTTCTGGCCTGCGCTCCTTCTTCACAGCTTTATTCCCACGGCAACCATGGAAATGGCTCTCAGCAGCATCATACCGCCACTTGTCCAGCCACACCCGCTCACTGTTCGGATGGAGGAAATAGCGAACTCCTGCAGCTGCTGCTTCTTCCTTCTCCGGGAGCTCAGCCGGCTCCTCTTCCTCTTGTATCGGGTGCAGAGCATGGAAGACCTCAGCTTTCCCCTGTGGGACCACACGTGTTTCCTCTGCTACAGCTTCGTCGTTTTCCTCCTCCTCTTCCTCTTCTACAAGGCTTTGAGGGTGGTCACTACATCTGGAAGTAGAGGTGCAGCTGGACCGTTTGGTGGAATTGTTACCATACAGATTTTGGTAAAAGGCTGCCTCAGCACGGTCATAAAGTGGTTTGTCCAGCCACACGTCTCTGAGCAGCTCCACTGGGATGCGGGGCAGTCCATTAATTGACTGCCGTACGGTTGGTGTGATGGCTGCTTGGATGACAGGGGTTGCAGGAGTTGGGGCTAGAGACTGATATCCTTCATCAGGTGTTCTGGATGCAGTGGAGCGACTGGATGGAGCTTGAAGGTCCAGAGAGTTTGGAACTGATGGCTGCATCGACCCCTCGACAAAGCGGCGTTCTGCTTGGTCAAATGTCGTCTTGTTTACCCACACTGTTTGTACAACATGGTGGCAGGCCACCTGGTCACCATGGTTGCATGATGGGCCAGCCGAAGGTGGAGCTGCAGTGGATGAAGAGTTTAATCGTTTCCCGGAGGATGGAGGTGATCGGTTCGACTGGGTGGTCCCATTAGAAGAGCTTGCCAGCCAGCACTGGTAGAGGCTCTCTGCTCTCTCGTAGATGCTGCGTTCAAACCACACATTAGTGCACTCAGACTGCAGACCAATCAACCCAGAGAGCTGATCAGACGGCTGGCTGCTTTGTTTGTTTTTCTCCTCGTTCTTGTGCTTGTCGACTTTTTCTTCTGGGCGGCTCTCAGGATTAGACAAACGTTTTCTGCGGCGACGGCTTTTGCCACTACGCTTTCCTTCTCCGTTTATGCTGCCGCTCTCCGGAGACGACGACGCGGTCTCTCCATTTCTCTGGCCTGGCTCAGCCTTCTTTCTACAACCCAACATGGTCTTTGTGGACTGATCCACCTGACAATGGCTGGGAGGCTGACCATGCTCTGACTGATCATCTACAGAGCTCTGGGTGTTCTTCTTAGACATCTTTGAGCCGTTGCGGAGACAAAGAAAAGAGAATAACAGGCACAGGCTTTTGGGTTAGTGAGAGAGAGGCACGGAGGTTTAAAGACACAAAGGGGTCGATCTATTTTACACAGTGCTGCTGATGAATTATTGAACTTTTGCTTTGTTACAGAGATGCATTTATGGCAACACACTACAAAACAAATTCTACAAATCGGTACCAGAGAAAAACATGCAGCATGCAAGCAGCTGGTGTAGACTGAAGTTAGGTGACTGGACAAAGTCTGTCACCTTGAGAATTCAGCATTGCACTTTTCACACTTTCGCCACAGCTGAGAAAGGAGCAGGACAGTATTTGCAGACAAGTCCATCATTTCAAAATGCTAATGATCAAAGCAATTACGAGAAGGTTTTAGCCAACTGGCTATGGAATTAGGGCTGCACGATTAATCGTTAGAAAATCGCGATCTCGATTCATACTTATGTGCGATCTCATTTCCAAATGACAACGATTTCAAAAAAAAAAAAAAAAGACGACGACGATTGTACCGCATTTTGATCCGGGACGTAATCTGCATGAAAACAAGCGCTCACTCTTCCTGCTCAACAAATGACAAGGGCGGAGCCTTATACCACGTGATACAGAAGCTGTGCCGTGATGCTCAAATTGGCAGGGAAAAACAACGGAGAACACGTCAGGGATGACGAGAAAGTGACAGGAGAAAATCCGTCCCGGTCAACCACCCAAACATCAATAACGGGAACCTTATACAGCGCTTCCCTATACACGTTGAACTCCCGCAGGCACAAAGAAATTACGGAGGCTATTACTTATCACCTGACCAAAGATATATCAACACTGTGCAAAACGAGGGATTTAGGAAAATGATCAACACCCTAGACAAACGCTACACAGTGCCATCCCGCAACTATTTTTCTATTGTTGCACTACCTGCTCTATACACGCAGTGTCGAGCAACGGTGGAGACGGAATTTCAAGCAGTACAACATTTTGCGGCAACCACAAAATGTGAGGCATTTATTGTTTTTATGTGTATTTATTGTTTTTATGTTCAGTTTCAACTGTTACGAAGTTGATGTGCAGTTAATAAGTGCAATAAATATTTATATTGGAAAAGAAAATCGTGAGAGAATCGTGATCTCAATTCTAAGCAAAAAAAATCGTGATTCTCATTTTATGCAAAATCGTGCAGCCCTATATGGAATACACATTTTTCCTTAGCATCTGGCGGTTGCCAGGACTGACTGGTCTGTAGGCTTGTGTGACTCAGATGTTAGCGCTCATAGTGGCCAAACCTCAATAAATGATGCTCTTGGTTGCTATGTCATCACCTGTTGGTTTAGTGAAGTCCTGTTATGGAGTCTCGAGCTAAGTTTTTCACCATATTTTCAGACTGTGAAACAGAATGCTTACTGGCTTCTCAATCACAATGGATAAGCTTCACTTCTGACAAGATAAATCGTAGCCTCTACATATGCCCAATCCAGAAGTCTAAATTAAGCTTTGCCCCAATAAAGCAAGTTAATCCACAAAGACTTTAAATAATTGTGAGAATTTCTATAAAAAAACCCCAATCCTTTCCATGTGGTTATGATTATAAACTATTAGTTCATAGAATTAGTAGATTATACACAAGAAGATATGAGATACTGTTCATACAGAGGTGCCTTACTCCATTAATACACAGGCAATGCCTGCCTGTCTGACTGATGTTGAGAAACTGAATAATTTTAACATATCGCCCAGTTCTAACCCAGATCAATTGAATCTAATTTTTTATGAGTTGTCTAGAATCTGATTTATCAAATCTTGTCTTTCACAGCAGACACTGTATTATCAGAGCTAGTAAGCTATCCAGTAGAGCTGGGCCATATCATACCGTTCACGGTAATACTGGTACAATGTTGGGCAACGATAAGAAAATGAAATATTGTGATAGAATATGGGTAAAATGCGCATGCGCAGTGCCTTTGTTTTCATATGCACATGGCGGAAAAAGCATGGTGGCAACGGAGAATGAGAAGGGCGAAAGCAGATCGTTGAATGAAACGGATGAACCAGAATTGGTTTGTAAAAATGCTGCAACTTCAGTGGTGTGGAACTGGTTTAGCTCTCGTCCGTCAGATACACAACAAAGCACTATTTTTGGTAGAGCATGCTAGCGGGCCGTCGTTATTACCGTGTTTTTTGGAAAATACGGCACACTTAAAATCAATCCTTTGATTTTTCTGAAAGTCGACAGTGCCCCTTGTAATCCCGTGTGCCTTATGTATGAATTCTGGTTGTGTTTACTGACCTCAAAACGATTTTATGTGGTACACGGCGCTCGAAAATCTGTCAAATGTTTCAGTACGACTTTGCTAAGCTACGAAGCTGCACCGCTTGATGGATTGTCAGAGCATTACGGCTATCGTAGGCAGGAGCCTCGCGGAGTGATACGTACTGTGCTTCAACATAATATTACCATATTGTGTGTGTATAACCTCTTTTTAAGTTTTGTGGATATTATACATGGTTTGCTGAGGATATGTCGGCCAATTTCCACTGGAAATACCTTTTGGTTAAACTGTCAGCAAGGAATTTGCATTTGCACTGTTAAATTTTTATATAACTTTAATGCACATAAAAAAACAGCTGCTTGTTTAAGTAAAAATACATTGATGGGGTTTCTTTTGCACTAATAAAGTTGTGCAGTTGTAAAGTATTTTGTCTAGTGTCAATTATATCGTCAGTTATATCGTTATCGCAAATTTTCAAATGTATATCGTGATAAATATTTTTGGTAATATCGCCCTGCTCTACTATCCAGCATATGCCATAGCTTTTATATTATTAGCACCATTTATGACTAAATATTTATGCAAAGGATACACATTAAACTGACCTTATAATGCACTCCTTTGTTTACAGCTTCCATTATATACTTTACAAACCTTAAACAGCTTTGCAACACTGAACATACACAACGACATGATAGCAATCACAGGAAGAAAAGGGGTCATTGAGTAAAAGAAAAACATTAATGGACCAATGCAACGCATGCTCATGCAAAATAAATAAATAAAATTAAAATAATAATACAGTAGGTATTAAAATTCAGACATGCACTAAATCATGCATCTTTAAGTTTTAGTAATATACTACAATACAGCAAATGCATTCCCTATTGTTCATACAGAGCTTAGTTAAAATGATCCAAACTAATACAAAGCTATAACAACTTGGGGTACTGGTTTGGGAAGTCATTTCCTGCTTGATGTTTATGAGGAGATCTTAGTCAATCTGTTAACTCACCTTCTTCGGTAAAGGTGTTGAGCTCAACCTAGTATCAAAGTCAAATGCTCAACACGTTCTTTTCATCCAGTTAACCGCAAGCCATTGAAAAGAAATTTATCAATCACCACCTTGCAAAATGAATCAGACAATACAAGGGATACAACATGTAAGGAGGGGAGAAACAGTACAAAAGATGGACATAATTACCATGATGTGACCCATTGTTTTCTGAACTCCTGTTTTGAAGCCAAACGTTTCTACCATCTCCATTTTGGTTTCAAGAAACTGGATGTGACTTGAAAGGGTATGTCTGAATGTGAAACTGCTTGGTCATTGGCTCCCGACTTGTGATTGACAAGCCGTTAGCCAATGAACAAGCAGAAAATACCACTGATAAGCCTCCTATTTGACACGTGGTAGGTTTAAGATTTTATTGAGTATGATCTTAAAGGAGTAACTAAGACAATGAACTCAGTAGCAAAGTGTTTACAGAGGTCAAAACAGAAAGGCTTTTTTCCTCATTGACTAAAGGACAAGAACACTCATTGCAGCCATAGTTATAGCCATCTTTAGGCTTTCAGACTGAATACCGGTTTAAGGCACTTCCACATCGGCTTAATTTTTTCAAACCAGGAAGCTAAATCCATCTTTTGTACTGTCTGTGCTCAACGCAAGGTATGTGACAGCATTACAAGGAATACTCACATGTGAAATTCTGAAGGCAAGATGGGAGAAGACAAGCTATACATTAAAAGATTTATCTAGATCAGATATTCAACATGAAAGTCAACCTTTCCGCAGTCTTTAAATGGCTCCACTTTTAGCCTTGGATGATGCTGAATGGGAAAAACGCTTTCACTGAAATCCAATATGATCCTAGAACATGAAGTAAAACCTGGACCCACCCTCCCTTCAGTTGGGAGCACAGTTTATTTTCCTCTACATCATCAAAAGTAGACATTTGCTGTTAAAGCACATCACACCTTTCAATACTCAATCTAATTACCAGATCAAACAAATTAGATACGATGTGGAAAACAGATTTTATCCATTTTCTTAAAGAACTGCTGACTAGGCTCAGCTGCGGTAGGAGGGGAGGTTCATTTATCAGTTTCAATTTCTGTGCATTTTCAGGGAGTTCTAAGAGTGCATCCTGTTTTGAGGAGCTCCACTAGCAGCCAGTATGGTTGCCTGTCAGTGAAGTTAAGAGGATAGCACTGTTGGTATATATATATATATATATATATATATATATATATATACACATACATATATATATATACACACACATACATACAAACATATACACACACACACACACACAAAACCAAACATACTCTTCTGAAGGCACCTCCAAAATATTTCATACAGTAGAAAACTGCCGTTTTTAATTTAGCTTAATTTTATTAACAAAAGTTAATACTTAATTTGTTGGGAGCTATTTCGAGCTGCAGCTCTAGTGAGTATTTCTGGCAGCAGGGTGGTGTACTGGGTGCTGGATCAGCTCAAAATAAACTACATGGCAATGTTGGAACATGTCATGGCTTCAAGCAGTTTTTGGAAAAGAAAAAAGAAAAAAAAGAAGAATTCTATGCAATGGTTGATTTAGATATACCAGGGTGACTAATACTTAAGACAGTTTGATTGTCGGTTTTGGTTGGCTCACAACATTCAGTTGATATCCCTATGATTTTATAATTTGGAGAAAAATGAAATCACCCCAGACACCCTGTGGCATTATACAGAATGTGCTCTGTTCTCCTTTGATGTCGGGTATCCCTGCATGTATATAGCTGGTGCAATTTCATTCACAAATAGCTTAATTCATCAGTCCCTCCTCGATAACATTTAGAAAGGGTGGCTGACAAAGAATATATACGTGATTTAGAGCAACAAGAATTCACCTCTCCTGCCCTGATCTGTATAGAAGCTCATCAGTGACCATGTTCCAGAATTCAAGGCTGCACTTCCACTTAAAGATACTTGCTTAATGTCATGTAGAAAACCCTGTCATGCCAAATACTAAACAACAAAAGACAGAGCATCAGGAGCGCTGTCAACTTCCAAAGGTGCGCGCCCTGCTAACCTTAGCCAGCTTTCATCTTCTTGAATTCGGTCCTAGCTAGAATGAATTCTGCAGTAGCCATTTCATTTGCACCGGAATAAGTCTACTTGTTTTAAAACGTGGCCCCAAAGAGCTTCTTTTTAATACTGACAATGCCGTAAAAACCTAACCAGCACAAGCAGCCACTGAAGCCGGCATCCGGCAAGCGTGACTGCCGCTCCGGCAGTGTTAGCACTAGCACGCTGCTCATTCAGCTAGCAGCTTGCTAGCCACGGCTAATCCCAGCCAAGCCCCTGCTCTGTTAACCACTGAATATCCATCAGTTTACCCAAAATGTCTTTTAAAGATTCCCACCACTAACAACCACACTGAAACCTGGCTGTCGGTCGGCGTTGAGCTTACTTACTATTGTGGGTTTTTTTGTCTTGTCGGTGTGAGGCCGGGCCAGCGGATAAAACGTGTTTCTCCGGTCGTGAATGACAGCGGGAAGGAGGAAGAGGAGGAGGCGGAGAGGAAGCAAGGAACAGCGGTGATTGTGTGATCTTAGCGGGTGGGGGAGGGGAGGTATGAATCATTAATGTTGCCTCATGCTCTGTGTTGAATGTCATGTAGTTTTGATATATGAAAATTGGAATAAATGTGACACTGGAGTATTTGCATCTCATCAAATTAGGCCACAACTCAGTTTAAAGCTACACCTCATAATTTCCAACCGTTAGTATGACAGGCTTTACTGTTTATGACACCTTCACTCAGTTATTATTGTAAGTCTCCAAATCATTTACATCTGCTGTTATAGACAAATCAGTGGCAAAACACAATGTTTCATTCTCTTCAATCTAGATTTCAAAACCTCTGAACTTTTTATTTCTATTGTTCAGCCAGTTCAAGTGAACAGTCTTGAATTTTGACTCATATGACGCACTGGCAGATGAACTATGTAATGTTATTCAGGGCCAGAAAAGGTACTAAATGGACTTGTCTGGAAATTTATTTTTCAAGATTACAATTAGAGTTTTATGGTGCCTTTTGTTATCAGTGAACTCATGACTTTGTCCATCCATCCATACACACACACACACACACACACACACACACATTCATTTTTTAATGTGTACACAGGTCTGGGCTGCAGTCTATAAAGAGACCAGACCCTTCCTCCCCAAACGCAAACTCAAGCTTTTTCAGAGGAATTCCCAACTGAGGCCCACCTCTCCTGGAGCAGGAAGAGGTGGGCCTCTTCATGTGGCCTAAGACGCAGCAGCTCGTCCACCCTCTTCTACACCCACAGCACATGCTTTGTGGATCAGGCCGCAGTCAAAGGGAAATACATTGTCAGTCAGATTCTTGGCTGACCACTGACTTCAGATCTAACAATATTCAGTGTATAATTTCCCAAAACAAATTAAAACAAGAATTTATCGAATTTATCTTAAATGATTTATCCATATGGCTGCCTATTAATGTTTCTTATTAGGCTAACTGACTCATCGTTGCAGTGGCTTGTTATCTTTTGTTTTGAAGGTCAAAAATTAAGTCTGAGCTGTCAGCTAATAGCTGATTTCAAGACTCCAAAACTAACAGAAAAATAAGGAACAGAGAACCTGTTAACATGACACTTTATGAAAATTGATACTTATTTTTAAATTAGAACTATTTTTTTTTCAATACACCATGTTATACACAACCATACAGTAGCTATACTTGGGACACTATTATTGTATTGGAGCCACACAAATGTGATTACTCTTATCCTAAAATTTAGACGTATGCTTTATCCAAACAAATATTAAATACAATAATAATAATTTAAAAGATTAAAATGATCCACTGACTCTACATTACAATCCAATCAAGAGCAGTAAGGCAGTACAGCAATGAAGATGTTCATAACAGGGGCTTCTGTAGTGATGATGAACAATATGGTCTGCATAACAGCTTTGTTCTACTCGCTTAGCCTCTCCTTCAGCCTTCGAGTCTCACATGACTTTTAGTAAATGTGACAAGTTGGATTTATTCAGCATTTCGTTATGAGAATATATCAACAAATACTGGTACAATCAAATTTGGGTTGTACCTTACTTGCATCCAAATCCAAAAAGACAGGGTTATTTGAGTGCATGTAAAAACAGAAGTCATGGTCTAATAATATACTGTCAGAATCAATTTTAGGATTAAGCCAATGTTGACTTTTAGCTTACAGGGACTGAAAGAAGATGAGAAAATGTGATTTAAAAAGGGACAACTTGTTTGTGTTTTTGAGTGTGATGAGAAGAGGAGAAAAAAAAAGGAGTTCCATGTTTCCATGTTGGGTATTTATCAAGTTAAAAGTCTAATGAGTAGTTCTTAAAGGCAAATTTGTTCATCACTTTCTGCTCCCTGCTGTTGACTTTCGGCCGAGTTCCCTGGCTCTCTCGGTGGCGGACTCCACAGCACTCATGGTTGACGCCCTCACACTGCCTTGTTCCAGCGTGTGAAGCCCATATATGGTTGTTCCACCTGGCGTGCAGACTTCCGAGCGAAGTTGAGCTGGATGCTTCCCGGAATCACGTAACAACCTCCCAGCACCCTGCAGCAAATAGCAGCTTTCAAATATTGTATTTGGACACTCAGGAGTCAGAGCTCTGAAGTGAGCTGTTGTAAAACAGAAGTGAGCAAACTGTTAAACTGACCAGAACAGTCTGAGAGGCAATGCTGTGGGCTAGAGCGCTTGGCATGCCCATTTTAACAGCTCCCTCTGCCAGAGCTTCAGCAAAAAGATACACCTGCGGAGAAGAATCACACTGAGCAGAATAAAACATGAACTCTGTGTTAGATTAGAAAAATCCTAAATTAATTGAAATTTGTGCAAGTTTTTTCTCTTTTAAGTCATTAAAGACTCTGGAAAAAGAACAGTTAAAAGAAATCATAAAAGCCCAAAATTGACATGACATTCATGACCATGATGAGTTTATGTAAACCTCTGAGCACAACTGTGCTCGCAGGAAGCTCAATTTCCAGGCAGGTACTACCAGTGACAGTGAAGAATACCACTGATTGACACATGACCTGGTTGTAAATAAATTAGAAGGATACCTAGGCAACTGGAGCCTGGAATATATAAGCAACCGTTATCTTCAAAGCAATGTGTATGGTCTGAGAAATTCATGTTACAATGGTAAACAAGAAGTTACAAAAGCCGCTTTTCCATTAGTACCCATTTTCACCACGGTTTTCAATTAGGTCCTAGTACCTGGTACCAGGGTTCCAAGCGATCCTAGCAGGCACCAAGATGTCTGACTGCATGCCAGTGATTGGCTGGTTAGGAGTGTCACTTGAGGTGTTATGAGAGCATCTCGTTCATGAAAATCAAAACCGCGATTTTTGAAACCCAGCAACGGGTTTAATGGCTACCAAAAACAATGCCGTGTTCCCCAAGTCTGACGAAAAGCCACAGAGCGAGCAGCAGGTATATTCTTGCCTCAACATCCACCTTTTTTGTAGTGTTCGAGTTGCATACTAATTAAGTCATGACACGCTCGGACACATTGCTATAACAACAACCACACACATTGGGTTGTACTCTGCTGCAATGGAAAACCAGTCGATCCGAGTGGGTACTAATGTAAAAGCGGCTAAAGACTTCAGATAAAACAAATAAACCAACCAAAAGAAATACAATCTAGGACACTCACAAAGGCTACTCCGCTGCCACTCAGCCCAGTATGGATGTCAATCCAGGCTTCAGGTCCCTCCTCCACCAAACCACAGCGATGCAACAAGGAGCGAAGTAGTGCGCCGTCCTCCTGTTTTGCGTGTGATCCTCGAGCAAACAGGAGAGCACCTTCCTGAACTAAACATGGTAGATTTGGCATCAGCCGGATGGCAACAGAGTTCTCAGGAAGGAGCTTGAAGTTAAAAGAGAGGACAAATATAGATAGATCAGCATTGAAAGTTACAGCTCACCCTAAAATGAAATTTGTGCATGCACACAAGTACAATTAAATAAAAAGAATAAAAACAAAAAAAATTAGTAACCTGTAAATATTATTGCAAAGATATACTGAATTCATATTATTTTACCCAAATTTGAGTCAGCATGCTGAACTTCTGAGAAGTCAGCAATTAATAAAATGTAACATTTTTCCACTAAAATAGTGGTCAGGAATGCAAGTAAACAATTATAATTTGGCATATTAATAAAGAAAAATGTGCTCTTTTCATGCTTTTTCATAAAACATAAGAACAAGAATCATATTTTAGCATTAAAAATATCCCCTTTATTAATGAGTTTGTACATACTAGTGGATTAACCATTAGAGAACCAAATGATTTTGTAATTACATACACTGCTAATTTAGGGCAGCTCAGCTGTGGCATAAAGATGTAACTGGGTGATGATCTGATAAATGTAAGCACTGTATATATAATTTGTGTGTGTATAGTATTAGTTTCAGGTAGGAACTATTTTCTTTCCATATAGCTATACCTTTATTTGGAACCTTTATTTGGAGCAGAAGAAAGTGTGCCTCTGCCCATGAAGACAGGCGACTCCCCTCTACTCTGATGTTAGCTAGCTGCACTCTTCTACTGGTAGATGGAGGTGGTATACAAAAAATACTTGAAAAACTTGAACATGAAACTGCTCAGAGAGATCTGTGGTATTTGAAATAATGGTTCGTGATTTCCATAAAGAGACACTGCTACAGAGTTATTAAAAATATACAAATTGGGGGAGCTTTGAGCAACTTATACACAAGAGAAGAGAGACATCTCTGCAGCCATCTCAAAAACTCATTCACACCATGACAGTACAGACATAAACACACTACAGGCCAAAAGAAGAACACAAATCTGATTCAGTGGTAATCTGTCCCTTAAAAGACACCAGAAACTATGTGGCACTCACCTCCTCTAACGTTGCTAGTGTTACTCCTGCTGCAACAGATACAATCATGTGTCTGTCAGTGACGTGTTGTGTGATCTCCTTGAGAACTAGCGGAACCAGGTGAGGTTTGACTGCGACAAAGACCACATCGGACCCACAAACCACCTCTATGTTGGAGTGAGTTACAGCAATGCCCAGCTCCTAAAAGCACGCCAGAATAATATTACTTAGCCGAAGCACGAGCTCTGACACAAGATCAAATCATGCTGATGGCACACAATTCCTTTATATTGTTAATTTTTGCAGAAGCATTTACATTTCTAGGACTTGGAAGATATCCTCCAGTATTACAATTATTTGCTTATGACATGATTACAGTTCATGTTGCTTTCTAAAACTCCGCCATGATAATAGACTCAGTGTTGTTTCAGTGATAGTAGCACGCCAGTGTTTAATGCCATGTTTAGAAGTTTAGAGGAGAGGAGTAAACTTTAAATGGTCAATTAATCATTTACTGGGTCAATAAAAAAAATCATTTGGATATAATCCAATAATCTATTCAGCAACTTTGTACTGTTGGTTGAGAGAAACAAAGTTGCAAAAAGAAAGTTTTAGAAAATTATTTTTCATTCTTGGGTGAGAAAAGTGTAAAACACTAATCAGTCACCATAAAAATATGCTTTTGGGAAAAAGAAAAGAAAACACAAAAAAACAACAAAAAAACACTAAAGTGGTCTGACGAGTCATTAAACCCAACAACACAGTTTGCTGACTCATTTCTGGGGAAAAATTCAGCAGACTGAAGCTTAATGATCACTGCTGTCAGAGACAGAAAGGTTAGGCCCAAAATCTAAAGTGGTATACATTTCATTACATTTTCAAGCAGTACAAGAATATATAAATGCAAAAACCACCTCTCCAAAGAGCAAATTCATATAACATTCAAATCATTAAATGTTTGTGTAAAAACACACAAAGTTAACTTAAGTGACACAAATAAGAAAGGGTTAGGAGAAAATGCAGTATTGTTTATTGCAGTGCCCTGTAGTGAACAGATGCAATAAAGTTTTTATTTCTATTGATCAGTGTTGCTAAGATATGACTTTACTTTCTGTTTGTCAGCTTTCCACATTTATGATTAGCTGTGACAGCCAGAAGATCTCCCATGTCAGCTTTAGTGAGAACTGAAAAGAAAAACAAAAACATTTGGGGCTTGTGAAAAATTGTAATACCCCTTCATAAAATCTGTGGTTTTACACCGGGCTTGAGAAATCCAACGCTTCCTTGTTTTTTAAAATCTAAACTAAACTTTGATGCACTGATCTATTGATGCAAGCCGAAAGATGATGGCCCTATTCTAGGAACTGACTTAAAAAATGACCTCTAACTTCATTAACACTGAGATCAATAAATGGACTCTGATCAGGACGTGCTTTAATGATCCTTAATATAACCTTTGACGAGAAACCTTTATGTGGATCTGTTTCTGGTTGACCCATTGAGACCATTTGAGGTGATTTTCAGTAGAAAATACATCGAGTTCAGATTCTGAATTTCAGGCATTGTACCTTTCAAAACATGGTGGCATCATTTAATGACTGAATTTCAACCTGTGACCACATTTTAACATGAACTGCTTAGAAAACAGACTGTCTGCAGTTTTGCCTTAAAGTCATGTCAGGCTTATAGTCACATCATCTCCAAGATCCCAATTGTGGCAGACATTTTTTTAATAAAGACAAATGATCATTGATCAGTTTTATATATGTTTGATTGAAACAGATTGCTACAATAAAGGGAAGTAAATGTTAGCAGTACAGGAACCTAACTGACAGCCTGACACCTGCATTATTATAGAAAGTCTCAGCGTTAGAAAGATGGCAAGTACAGATTTTATATTCTGACCTGGTCATAGATCAATGATGTAATCGCCATTTCCATCCCTAAATATAGACGAATGAATGATTGTAAAAGTGCTCATGTTAATTACAAAAAACCCACACCATCTAACTGGGATTTTAGCATTTTTAAAACAAACTTTTGCAATTTCATTTACTCCAGTATGTGCTCTGATGTTGACTTTATGAATGAACAAAAGAACGTGGATGTCAGTCAGTTGTTTTAGGTGCAGCAGGAGGGAAGAGAAAGAAACTCAGAGCAGGTTAAGTTCACAGAGTTTACCAATTGACTGACTCAAAGTTTAAGTTAACCGTCTTTCTGGAACAGAAAAGCCAGAATTTTCCTCATCTCAGAGTTAAAAAATTCAGTTGTTAGTAAACCTGATTCCCAGAATAGGGATCATGTCTACGAAAAGGTAAAAATGTTACAAATACCTACGATGCTTAAAAATAACTGGCTGCTTCACTACAGTTTTAGGCTGAACTGTAAACTGATCTTCACCATAACTGCTTACTTCAATGCAAAATGATTCACACTGAGAACTTAAATGATAGAACAATAAACAAGAGGGAAAAAAACCTCCACAATACCTGAAAGCGTCCCAGATTCCTTGAGGATGGTGCACTAACTTTGACGTTTGCAGGAAGGACATTTCCTACAAAGAGAACATTTATTAAATACTAATGTGTCCTTCATTTAAGTCCTCCTCACTTCTTCAGTTCTCTCTACACTCACCAGATAAGATGCCTTTGGCGATGCCAAACGCCATGTTCCCTGCACCGATAAAGCCAATCTTAAGCTGAGAGTCCATCTCTGGGTCCATTTTGATCTGAAACCAAAGCAGGCAGCAGGTTACAGCAGGAACATCGAGATAACATGATGCCAGTGATTAAAAATCACTTGAAAAGTAAACAATACCATGATGACGCATTTTCCACTACAACAAGGGTTTCACACATTGTTGTTTGAAGATATTAAACTATGTACATTTTACAGAGCAAAAATAAATAAATAAACTCAGGGAATGAATCCGGACAAGAATCAACACTAAAAACGTCACCACTCCAAAGACAATCAATTTGTGTTCAAAAAGATCTTTGTGTCCATGCATATGAGAAACCCGATTACTATGAGAAATCAGGTTAAAGCAAAAAAACAAAACAAACTCACACATATATGATAAATCCTAGTTGACAGGTGGTCAGTAATCAGATTCCCCTCCCTCCTCCAGTAAATGCTGCCACAGCCTAGTTTCCCTGTCATAGGTCATTATGAAACGGCATCCTTTACCCAGTTCTGGGTTTGCAGGACAAAAAAAAGGCTTAAGTACAGAAACCAGTCAGTGTGCACATCCGATTTCTCTCATGTTTAGACTGCAGCCTGTATCACTGTATGTGGTCAATGAGCAACTGAATATTGTTGATTTGACTGAACCTAGAAACACGTGACTCACACTCAACTGCCATTCTCCCAATTAAACAAAGACAGTCAATAGAAGCGCACATGAAAATATGAATAAACCCCACTAAAGATGCAGTGGAAAAAATAACAGTGGTGTTTGGACACATGTTGCAGAGACAATAATTTAAGTGTTTGTTGGGGTACACCTGGATTAAAATAGAATTAAAATTGTTGAGTTTTTGTTGATCGATATTATAGTGATTTGTTAGATGGAGGTTTTGTGGTTTCATTAGTGTTGTACATGTTTCTACACAACATCATACCTACTAATTCAGGAATCTGAATTACCCTTGTAATGGAAACACTTTAATAGAAAGCAGTGTATTTTTGTATATGTAAAAATGGGAACTTGACTATGTTGATACTGCAGGCTTTTCCTATGTTTTGTTTATAAAATGATTTGAGACCGTTACTTATCTGACAGAATATTAGAAACACCTTATTTCAGCAACCGAGAAAGTCACTCTGACATTACAGTCTTAATGAATATAGAACTGATTGCCAGACAGGTATACTGTACTTAAATTTAAAAAAGTGAGCTACACCTAATATCAGTGTATACTGTAATCCAGATGTTTTTTTAAAAAAAAAAAAAAAAGCAGACAATGACAGCATGTAGCATGATTTACTGACTACTATGGCATATTTGGGCCATTTTAAGTTTAATTATGGAGCCAGAGAAAGGGTGTGTTTTCTTGCAAATTTAGTTGTAGTCTGAATTTTTCATAACAAACATACAAGTTCAATATTGGAGTGCATCTGTTTTTGTTTTTTGTAAATCTTTTTCTTCCCATTTTAAATTTGACACTTTAATATTTGAATCTACAGTAATGTGCAAACATCTTGAGTCACCCATCAATACTTTATCTCTTGCTTCCAAAGACCCACCCTGCATGTGTGATGCTTTGGGCTCTTCGGTTTCATCAGAAATTGTCTCTGTGGAAAACTGTTTGCCATTGTTAAGGAAGGGAAACCAGGATAAAAGGCTGAGGTATGCAGATTAAACAAGAACTAGATTGAAAATCAGAGGCTCAGGTCTTATGAACTGATGAATCTAAATGTGAAATTTTTGGTTCAAATGATGTCCAGAGGAGGTCAGGAAAGAGGTACAAGAGTTAGTGTCTACAGCTATCTGTAAAACATGGTGGAGGTTCTGTCATGGTTTAGGGCTGCATTTCAGCCAGTGGCGTTTTTGATCTTGCCAAAACTGCCATAATACCATCAGATTTTGATCCACCATGCAATACTATCCAGAAACCTGACTGGCAGCAGCATCATTTTTCAACAGGTAAAAGCCCAGACACACGGCCAATGCAGTAAAAGCATAACTGGATAATGGAACAAAAACAAAAAGACAATGGGGCGTGATCGGTCATGGACTGATCTCCCCAGGACTTCAACATTACTGAAGCAGTGTGGGATCATCTTAACTGAGGCAAAAAGCAGCAAACATTTCCTTCAAGAAGCCTGGAGATCTATTCTTGAAGACAAAGAAGTTACGAGAACGCTATCCTAAGAGGGTTAACGGCAGTCAAACCAAATATTGACTTTCAAGCTTGTTAGAGTTGTACAAACTGTTTTTGCCTTATATTCTGTATTTTCATGCATGCTTTCATTTCTCAATAATTCACCACACCCATTTCATATTTTCCTAGCAAAATAACTGAATGAGAAGTGACTCAAGACTTTTGCACATTACTGTATCCCGGTTCTCTCCTTCTAAATTTAGGGCTTTATACTGCCAGAATATGTGAACGTCTTCCCTTTTGAAAGTTGCATAAGTTTATATCTTTAAATTAGAATATCCGACACATTTACTTTCCGAAATTTTGAATTTCCAAGGAATAAATCCCCGTCTTCCCAGGCGCCATATTTCAGTTATTTTAATACCTACAATGGCCCTCCTACGCCATCGTAAATTACACACGACACCGCCTCCACGGTTATCACCCCTACAATTAAATCCAGGTTCTGGGTGGTATTGTCCGGGCAGGGCTGCGGCCAGTGTAGTACTGATGCTTCGCCATCTGACTCTTCTGTCACCTCGTCGTTTCTGTCAGAGTTAACCCCGGGTCCCACCAGAGGGTGTCTGGACTCCATAATAGCGACCATCGTCTTTTCATAGCGCCACCAGCCCTGTATTTTAGTTGGGGCCGGGGAGTCGGGCTCTCGCTTGCACTTGTAGTATGCGCTTTTGAGAAGTTTCCAGCGAAACTTTAATTGGTCCACGGATCTGTGATAACCAGCCGCTGTCATTCTCCTGTGTGCCACTTTGAACAGTTTGTTATTCCTCACTTTCCTTCCGTCTAAGCACTTCTTCATGTCCAGCTCCTTGAGAATTTCCAGAAACAACTCAGTTTCCTTCACGTCCCAGTTCTGCTTCTTGATGCCAGAATCGTCCATTGTTTTAGCAACGCAGTCTCATGAAAACCCCCACGAGCTAACGTTCACACGGCTAGGTTGCTAATAGGTGCTAGCATGCCTGCTGTAGCAGGAGCTGTTGTGATGTTGCTAGTTTAAAATCTTTTAGCAGTATTTAGCACGGAGTCTTCACAACCGTATCAATAAAGTATTACAATTCTGCGTTTTAAACCCTCTAAACATGAAAAAAAGCCCCGCTCATGCATCTGACTAGGAATAGCTTGAAAATAATCCAGGAGAGATTAGATTAGAAATACAATGCACGTGTTTCTTTTTGACTGGACAACCATAAAGTAACACGGAGTGACACAAACACGATGGCGTGAACAAAACCGGGTAACGCTGGCGGTAGGACATTTATTCACCTGATTTGTGTTTCAGATTTGCTGATATCCGGTGTTTTGCCAACCGCAAACAGAAGTTAAATTTAAACCGTGGATGCACCCAGAGCATCCACAGAGCCAACCAGCTGACTCTAGTTCCACTGTTGGTTCGTTTGGTTTTCACTTCACTGTCGCTGCTGTTCCAGGTGGGCGGCGCCGCTCAGCATCCTCTGCGAAACATTCCGCGCATACCGTTTTTTTCTCGCCGTGTCTAGGACGTTTCAACCGTGAAATAAATGAAACGCACCTTTTAAAAGAACGTCTGCCATTCCATTGGTTGTGGCCTCGTCGTGACGAGACGCTGAAACGGGCTGAAGAAAGTTGGTGACTGTCATTTGAATCAGCTGTGTGAGGGAGACGGGGGCGAGTGTTTTACCTTGTCAAGGACCTCCTTGAACAACAGGTATTTGTTTACAAATTATTCTGTTTTATGCATCTAATAGGGCGTTTTTATTTCAGCTGTTCATAAATATCGCAAAATATGATAAGCTAATTTGTTGTTTTTTTTAATGACTGCAGTTATTTTAAAATTGGGGAAAAAACTTAACATTCTTACAGTAAGCTAATTAGCTTCGTTTCCGGCCCGTTTAAGTTATGCAAAAGTGATTATTTGTTAATTAAATAATGTTACTGCAAGTGTTCAGCAGAGCGCTGCAGCAGTAGGCATGCCCGGGCAAGCCTCGGTAGGATCTTCATTCAAACAGAGAAATAAATGGTAATTGTTATTTCCACATTGTGTAATGCATCCAATGCAGCAGAAACACGTTATAGTCATATACAGAATGCTAAATATCTATATGCTAAACATCGTCACAACATTCATTTAAATATGCACAGATCATCAACAATGTTGAAACCACCTGCCTAATGTTTTGTAGCTGACTGTCTTACCACCAGAACAGCTCTGACCAGTCCGGACATTTCCATAAATGCCTGAGTGGAATGAGCTCTGGGCAGTTTGGTGCTCGGGTCATTGCCTTGGGCTCTTTGCTAAAGCTGTCCCTGAGCAGGTTTTGCCCTGTGGTTTAGGCATGTTATCAAGGGGTGTTACGATACGACCACCTAACAGCCACAGGATTTAAGTTGGTTAAACATTTTTAGTTCTTCTCTCCACTGGTCAATGGTTTCGATGCGTTGGCTGATTTGCTCTGTTGCTTTTTGTACACTGCTCAACAAGAAAAAGAAAATTAAAGCAACACATCAGATCTGAGAGTGAAAAAAAAATCTATGCTGATATGGAAATGAAAATGATCACCTTACAGAGGGCTGAATTCAAAGACCTATTGAAAATCAAAGTGAAAAAATGATGCAGCAGGCTAGTCCATTTTGCAGAAATGTTAACTGCAGTTAGTCACAATGGTACTTAGTTTGTATGGACCCCTGCCTGTCTCCCGCCCAATGCCTGACAAGATCAGGGCATGGTGATGGCATCCTGGGGGAATCTCCTCCCAGATCTGCATAGTCTAAGATGCAACCTGCTGGTGTTCGATGAGTTGAAACGTAATGTTCTACAGGTGTTCTACTGGATTAAGGTAAGGCAAGCATGGGGGCCAGTCAGTGATATCAATTCTGTCCTCCTCCAGGAACTACCTGCATACTCTCGCTACATGAGGCCAGGCAATGTCGTGCAGCAGAGGACACCAGTGGTGGGCCTGCTAATTCTGGTATTCTCTGGCAAATGCCAGTCAGGCTCCAAGGTGTGGGCAGTGAGCAGAGGACTTTGGGTCGTCAGGTCACCCTAATGAAGTCTATGATTGTTTAGTCAGAGACCTTCACACCAGGGTCCTGCTGGAGGTCCTTTTATTAGCGTGTGACAGTGTTTATCCTGTTACTCCTCGCACAAAGGAGCAGACACGAGTTGTACCGATGGGATAAGGACCCTCTACAGCACTGCCCAGCTCTCCTAGAGTAACTGCCTCTCGAAAGTGATCAAAAAACCTCTAAACCCAGAAGAGTTGAAGTTGCAAAGTGTGGGCTGACATCATATTAAACTCTTTAGATTAAGAATATGTATGTGAAGGCAGACGAGCAGTTACTTTTGGCAGTATAGTGTAGTTGCAGGGATTATGAAAGATGTATTTCCCATGTTTGATGATTTGCATGCGCACCTTGTTATGTTCTGATCCAGACATGGGTCACCTCCTCATCCACTACCCGCACCTCCTGCTGACTGTCAGCATGCTGGCCTGTCAGTGTCTCGCGGTCAACGGGCTGTTTGAGTGGCTGAGGCTGACAGAGGCACCTCGAGCAGCAGCGCCTCCTCAACCAGCAGCAGTGGCTCCAGCACATCTTGCCAAAGACGCTCAGTTTGAGATGGCAACTGCAGATGAGAAGTTTTTAGCTGAGGCAAAGCAGATGGAGCTCAGTCCATTGGACAGCTGTCATTACAGGGTATGTGGGCCTTGAAAATCTGTATTTAATCCAACGGACGAATAAAATGTTTTTGAACAATATTAGATATAAGTTTGGAGAAGCTTGGGGAACAGTGTTGTTAAGTGTCTTTCATATAAAATTCTGATGGAGCAGTTTTCAAGACATTGTTTAAACACAGGAATCATGTTTCTCTGGTTTGTCTCCTCCTGTAGGTGATCGCTCGGCTAAAGTCGAGCTGTGACAGCCTCTCAGAAGAAAAGCTCGCAAAGCTCGGTGTGGAACTGTTTAACTGCCAGGCAGAGATTGAGGGGCGCCAGACGTACCTATGCACAGAGGAGATGGTAAAAATATGATCTTGTACTGCTTGTCAGAAATGGCTTTAAAAATATAATGTTGTGTGCTAATCTCAATTTTATGTGTTAGACCATCAAAGAGTGTACAGCAGACATGGATTCAGATACATGGAACGCTTACCACATAGTGAGCAACCGAGCACGCTCTGTTTGTTACGCAACTCGGCAGCAGCTTTTCCGGCGCAGAGCAGAGCACACAGTCAATGCACTCATCTCCACAGCTACCAGCCAGCTAGATGCAATGAAGGACCTGAAGGTAGGGCTGGGTTTAAAAATAAATAAATAAATAAAATTCTTTTTATTTTGCAAATCAGTGGTTTCTTATGATTCATGGATCATTTTCAAACAGGAGGGCCAGGTAGAGTTGAAAGAACTGACTGCAGCATCACTGGACAAGCTGCTTGAAGGCCACAGTGCTCTGCAGGCTCAACAGGGGAAGCTGCACGAGGGCCAGGAGCAGATGGAGAGTTCACTGAGGGACAACCTGGAGCGTCTGGGTCAGGAAAAAGCTCTCATTGCCTCTGGACAGGAGCTGGTAGCTCAGCTCATTCAGGGAATTACACGAAGAATGGGTGAGAATTTAAAATTTTTCTGTATTTTTATTCTATTCTGTTAAAATTGACTTTGGGCGCGACTGTAAATAATCCGACATAAAGGCTCTTTTCATGTGCTAACAGTCAAATTGCAGCAGTTTGTAAATGGGTTTACTACTGACCATGGATAAAAGAAACTGTTTTTCAAATTACAAAGTACTTGAAAATGACCTTATACAGATGGTTTGATGTGCTGAATGACTTCTGGAAGTTTTAACTTTCCCCTTTAAATAGGATAAAATATGGAACTGCAATTCTCTTTAAGAAAACACTGTAAACACACCTGATGTTACATCACGTAGCATGGATTTTATCCTTGCCGCATGTGTTTCTGTCCACCTTTTTTAGAGAATGTGAGCGAGCATCTCCAAATCCAGGGCTCTGAGGTGCAGGACAGCCACAAGACAATTGTCAAGGACCTAGCAGATGTAAGACACCAAGCTCAGGACATCTATCAGAAAATTGGTAAATGGCTGAAATCATTTGTTTTTATAAAACTATCCCCCCAAGCAATGTGCTTACATATCTTTTTGTATTTTCTCCACCCTGTGGCTGAGTAGACCACAGTATGATAGAGTTTCTGCAGTATCAGGATCAGACCTCCCAGTACTACACTGACCTGATGAACAAGTTGGAGCGCATGAACAGCACCCTGGGAGGCATGCTGCACTACCTCGATAAGATGCAGAGCCGCATAGAGGACAGGCTTCACATGATCCAGAGCTACCTCGGATGGGCAGGTGAGACACGGCAGCCATAGGGCACACTCCCTATATATAGGGTCTTTTCCTGCTACAGAGAAGTTGGATAATTGAATGTCAGAAGGACACATTTAGAAATTAATTCTTTACGTTCTCTTTGACTAAAAAAAAAAGGTTTCTGTATGAGTTAATTCTTTTTCTTGTGCTTTTTGCTCGAACAGGTTTAAGTCTGACAGCTATGTGGACGTGCATCACACACACAGGCTACTTTGTACTGTGTGCAGTCCTGCTGACATTCCTGCACTGTCCTGGTTTCTCTCGAGCCATGCTGCTGCTAACTGTGCCTCTGAATGCAGTGGCTGAAGTCAACCAGCAGCCAGCGCTGGATCTCACCAGCCTCAGCCTGCTGCTGCTCACTCTGTCTCTGGGTATAAACATAAAGTCACTTATGAGGAAAATACATTAGCTCCAGTTTCCTGAAGCATTTGTCACAGTGTGAATTTTGTTTCTGCAGGTCACTGGTTTGTGAATCAGCTGTGGGCATGCTTCCAGATCACAAAAAAGCTGACCAGTCCACTGCCACTCAGCTCGTGCACCATTGTGGAACCGCAGAAGCAGCCTTGCAACTCTTATCCACCATCATCTACACCACAGAAGTGAGTATGTTGCACACTAGAACTGCAACTTGCGTATTGGTCTTTGAAAATGTTCAATTTAACGGACTTCACTGAATGTTAAGGCCATCACCATCTTGGTGTTTTGAAACTGGACACGGAAGAGGGGTGACGTCTGCATGCTGATGGATGCTGGTAGCAGCTATCAATTATAATATAGAGACAGTAATTTATTAAATGAGCACCATGTTGTAGATGTTAAACTTAGCTAATGATTTAATCCAGCTCAATCATAAACTCTTGAGTTCACTGGTCAGTTCTCAAACTGGTAACTGATGATTTGTTTGATCGAGTAAAAAATGAATTTTGAACTCTACACGGTCAGTAAGAGCTTCAGGCAGTAGAACATGTATTATTGTCTACACCAAATTAACAATGATTCCTTTTGCATCTATTGGACCTATTTTCTATCCTTTTGTGCTCAGAGATGAAAAAGATGACATCATTGAGGAAGACGACCTATTGAATCCGGACAGCTTTTTATCAGGTGGGAAACACATGCTGAACCTTTTTACAGTGAGTCCTGTTCAAGAGCAGTGCTCGTTCTATAAATTCAGCTTCTCAGTTTTGCTGTCAAACATGTTTGTGTTCAGGTGAACTTGGCATATCAGCTGTGTCTCCACCTCAGAGGAAGCTTACACCAGAGTCGAGGCTTATGCCAGTAATTGGTACACCAAATCACTCCACTCCCAGGTTTATACCAAAGCCACTTTCTTCAGCGGTAAGCGAACTGAGTTAATGCGTTCAGAAATGCAAAAACTGTATTCTCGGTGCATCACTAGTGGCAAGCAAGACAAATATTGTTTAATTTAAATCTGTTTTAGGCTCTTCGTGACGATATACCCCTGAGGAACCTGGGAGGTGTTTTTGATTCAGTCACTGACTCGCATGATTTAGGGAATGATTCACGAAGTGCAAGTCCCACTCCATCGTTAGTCAGCAACAGGTCAGTAGCTCCAGTCACATGCACATATTTTTTCTGTTTGAAGGGCTAAATTGTTTATATGGACTGTGATTTAATGTACTTTGGGTTGTGTATATATAACTGGAACCCTGACATTTGAAATGAGCATGTCATGTTAGGGATTCTAGCTGCCGGTTCATTGCCATGTTACTGATACCAGTTTTCACTGAAATCATACATAAATAGGAGTAAGAGTCTCCAAGAGCTTTTGGCCTATAGGAGTTGTTTCAGTGTATACTGACCTTATTATTTGAAACTGTGGAATTAATAATTACCCTCCAATATAACCTCATTATAATGAGTAAAAGGGAAATATAAATTGTTAAAGGGCATCTTTGTTTTTCCTGCCTTCAGCTCAGTGTCAGGCCGTCAGCTGTGCAATGGCATCACAAAAACAGGAAAAGCCTGTAAGAAGAGAGCCGTGGCAGGACAGGAGTACTGCAGAGTCCACGAAGGGGGGCACTCCTCATATGTCCAGTTTTAACAGGCTCAACAGTCCTTGTTTTCTGTAAAAACTGTATACTGTAATGAAATATTGTTTTTACTAAGTTCTGTCTGCACTGCCCAGCAAGTAAGATTGCTGAATGAAAACTACGTCTGTAGATAT